>NW_005842058.1:2218571-2219596 GCF_000455745.1 Alligator sinensis
TGCCTCCTGTACACCCAACCAGCAACGTTAACCAAATGTCATTTCCCCTCTGTCCAGAAGGATTCGAAATACTCATTTCCAATGAAAGGTAACAGCAGCAAATCTCCCCACTTCACTCAGCAGCATGAACCGAGCATCACCAGAACCCAATCATGCGTGGGCAGTTCACGACCCAGGCGACACTTTGCCTGGGAAAGCTGAGGAAGGGGACTGGCTAGGGAAACGCGGTCTGGGTTTGCAACTAAAAGCTCAAGCTTTCAGAGGCCCGAGGTGAGCTGCGCGTGCACTGGGCTGAGAAACCCGATTGGCAAGTCGAGTCAGATCTGCCAAACAGCTGCTCTGCGTTTGGTAGAAGTCCAGAGAAGTGGGACGCCGCAGATGCTTTGCTCCCTTCTGGAGAAAACGGATGCAAAGCCAATCTGCTCTTCCCTAGCCCAGCCGCAGGTCCCCTGGGGGTAGGGACGGCCCATCTGGACCTACTTTCCTCCTACTGTGGGAGGCAGGAAAGAGGTCCTACAGCTCTCCTCCAAGTTCTCTGATGCAACAAAAGCGCCGAGGCCAGCGCAACTGGGGCGACAGGCACTTTCCACCAGAAGCGCTGGGAGAACAGAGCACTCGGGACGCCCCTCCAAAATGCAAGGTTGACAAGCAACCCCCGGGAGCAGAAAGGTGCTTTCTTTCCCAGAGACCTGTGCATCTGCTTGTCCGGTCCATACTTATACACACATGCTGCCTCCCCCACCCATTCGTGCACGATTCCAGCACACCAGATATACCCTCAAATCCAAGTTAGGCCAGGCAGTTCAGAGCCACAGCCTGTTTAAAAAACGCAGTGTGGACTGAGGGGTTTGCTCAAGTCCTCCGTTTCCAGCTCTCCCGAGCCACAAGCAAAGGAAGAAAACACTCCACAACTGATTGATACAGTGCTAATCGCATCCCCAGGCACAGTCAAGTTCAGCACAGTTCAAGGTAGCAAGCACTTCCACGTTACCATCCCATTTATTCTTCGCTGCATATTTTCAGCA
>NW_005842058.1:2219627-2242999 GCF_000455745.1 Alligator sinensis
GAGTCATATTTATGATACTGTGAGTCATCCCGCTCATCCCGGGTACCTCACTATGGGTCTGGGTAACCATTACAAGTTCTATTAGAAACCAAGAAAGGCACAAGCGACAGTATATATTTATGAGTTATTAAAGGGAAATTCAAAAGAGACTAATGGGAGCATTATGGAACATCCCGCTGGCACACGCCACATCTCCTTTACCGCCTTGAAAATCAAACCCATCTCACTCTCCGGTCTGTGATAATTAAATCTTCTCGTGCGCACATAATGCACGAGGTTAGAGCAATGCGGAAAACGGCCTTCAAAGATGGCCCTTCCTCCTCGGTGAGGAGCGGTCTCGCGCTAACTATTTGGCATCCTCAGTGGCTATCCAGCGGCCCTGCTCGCTTAACTGCAGAGGAGCAGAGCGGTGCACCCCAGGTGAGAGACAGCCCGTCTTTGGCGCAGCCTGGCAGCGTCTTCATCAGACGCAGGAACGGGAAAGAGGAAGCAGAGATATCCGTCCTCTGTCATAACCGTTACCTGTCTTGACTGCTTAACTGCAGCCGAAATCCAGATGCAGATTTCTGTTACGTCGACGGGCTAGACCAGCTCCCTGAACGGCGACTGTGGCGCCCCTTTTCAAACGGGTGCCGAGGTGAGCCTGAAAGGTAGCCGTAGGAAGGCCTATCCGACTACCTAGTTAAAGGACCGCCCTTTGGCTTGCCGTGCAAAATACAGACCCCCTCCAAGCATCACATTTCCAGAAGACGTTAACGGATGCCTATTGGGCATTTATACATGTGCTCGGGGTGGGGGAGAGGGCACTTTAATTTGAGTGGCTCCGAGGGCACCTGTACACATGCGCTGAGGCTGCTCCAATGTGCTGCAATGACAACACTCGGTGCCTGTTCCCACAAAAGTAAGGCCTGCAAAGTAGGGACTCCTTCGTCCAAGACTGCACAGCGAGTCAAGGTACAAGAACAGCACCCCAGCAGGGTCAGTAGACCACCAACATCCCCTCCGCCAGCTCCAAAAGCGGCGCTCCCGTGTGGGCTGGAGATAGGAATGGGCTAATGCAAGAGACTCTCTCTGAGAGCCTCTTTCTTAGAGAGAGGCACAAGCGACACTGATGGGAGACAGCCGTGACCGCGAAGGAGAGGATGGTGTGGAAAGCAGCAAAGGCTGCCGAAAGCCTGGAAGGTGCCACGAGAAACGATGGAGGGGAGGGAAAAGCCTGGCCAGGTCGCAGACAGCCGACCCCCAAGAGGACAAGTCTGCTCTGTCCACGCGCAGGCGGCGTACGTTCGAAAAGGCTCTCACCTCTCAACTCTCCCAAGTCCAGCGTTTTCCCTAGCTGTTCGAGTAAGTCAGCCCGGGCTGCGTTCTTTTTGTGCTTCTTGCCATCGTAATGCTGCTGGGCCATCACGGGGTTGTTGAACCAGGCGGCGCAGAGCTGGCAGTATCTGTCCGAGTCTCTTCTCTGATGAGGCGAAGGGATGACGGGAGAGCTGTCCACGTGCGGCTGCTTGAGCGAACTCAGCGTGGTTTCTGCAAAAGGAAACAATCAGAAGTGATGCTCTTCCAAGGTAACCGCTAATGTTAGGACAAGGCCAGACCTCAAGGAGAGACGCCAGGAGGTACTGGCAGCAGTTACAGCTTCTCGTTACTAAGATTACCGCTCCGCACATTTAGAACGATGCCGCTTAGAAATCTACCGTCTGCCTTAAAAACCAAGTGCAAGCGTGCTTAGGCAGCAAGATGCCACTGCTCGGTTATCTGCCTCGCACCAGCTTGGACGGAAAAGCCAGGTCTCATTGTGGCACCGTGGTTTATCATTGCTATGGACCACTGCCCGGTCAAGCTCTCTTTTTGCAAACAGTTTCTTGCATAAAAATTTGCTGGTGACGAACAACCAAAAAACATATATCAAAGCAGAAAGATCCTGCGCATTTAAAGCCAACCCTCTCTCCAAGTAGGGAGATGGTTACAGGTTTATAATCATCTCATCATTTTTTGCCTCAGTGTGTTTGGACATGAGAAACAAAAAAAACCCAACCCAGAGAAAGCTGGAAGAAATTTAAAACATCATTTTTATGTTTTAAAGGTAACAACAAAGGTAACCAGGAGCCATCCCCCTCTCTAAATGTCTTAATGCAGTGCTGACTACTAGGTGCCTCTTCTTGCTCCCAAAGGGTCACCGTGTCACCACCGGTTTACTCTTGCAAATGCAATCCTGATCCAAACGTTTCAAAAGAAAAATGGACTATTAGTCATCACAGACTAGGGCCTCAGCTTCTGATTGCCACAGCCTCTCCAGCGTATATTCTAGCTGGCACAGCCACAAGAGATTGTTTACAGTGGCAAAGAGGAAAATTGCAATAATATTGGGATACTGAAGCACACCATTATTGGCACTTCATTAGCGTACCTTGCTCATAAATTCCTTTTCATGTTGGGTTTTTTTTTTTTAAATTTGTTTAACGTCACCTTTTTAGATAAAATGTCTGCCGTCTAAATGATTAGCAAGCCGTGCTCTCAGGAAAGGAGCTTCTTGGTGTAAGAATAGGAAAATGTGCAGCCTCTTGAAATCAGTTTGAGAGCGCTCCTGATCAAAAGGCTTAGCCGAGCCCTAATGAGATCACGTGCGCCGATGATGACATAATGTCATTGCTTCACTCTGCCAAGTGGGGCTGTAAGCAAAATAATGATAGATGTAGACGTATAATTATGACCTGAACCCCTTGTGCTCTTCCCCATGCTTCGGGAGTGTTAATATATGTTACAAATCTTCAGTAGCCCTGCCTGCGAAAGATCTCTATTAGCTGTCCTCCAGGACACTGTATCTCGCTTCTAAGGTTACCTACAACCAGGCTCGATTTCCAGGGTTTTCTAATGCCTATTGTTTTTGATGACAATGGCAAAGAGATCACATTTTCGTTGCCCGAATTATTGTTGGCTCCGACACACCATTCTTCTGCTTCCAAACCCTGGGTCTGGGAGCAGCCTAGAGAAGAGATTTCTAGGCTGATACTCCAGATGCACCGGCAAGAACAAGACCCTCCAGAGGATTCACAAAATGAGCTCTCTCGGCCAAGAGTTAACAAAAGGACCGCAGATTTGACCCGAACATCGGGGACGCTGCAAGGGCACAGGACGTGGCATAGCTGAGGTCCGCCATGACCACAGCTGCCAGATGTGGCCCTTTTCCCCTCGCTCACAAATAAAGAGAGCCGTTCTGCGGCGGACCCCGCTGCAAGCCCAGTGTGAAAAAGGAGCTTCGGGGCACAACTGTTGAGCACTCCCACCTCTGCGAACTGCCTCTTCTAGCTAGCTGGAGGTCTAATTTCTAGTGTTTTGCCCACGTTTTTCTACTTAGAGTAACCGCAAGACCAAAAAACCTCTCAGTGCCTCTCCCAATCCACTTGCCTCCATTCGCTTTGCCTGGCCCCAAGCTCGCAGTCAGTATATGACACCGGTTTGTACCAGACCACATACACAGCAATTTGTTCTGTACATTTATTCCCAACACTTTATTCAATACTGAAATCATTCCAGCTCCAGTTTCACATACTCTGGTGTTTTCTGCCATGGAAATATAATAACTAACTCTTTCCTTTCTGCCTCTCACAAAAGGTTTTCATTAAGCAAAGAATAACCAAACCTGTTCTTTGAAAGAACCCACATGGAGCTGTCACTCGGCAGGAAAGCCCAGACTGTATTTTCCTCATCAAGTCACTGATTTGCCAACAAATAAAAGTATTCCCTCTAGAAACAGCGCGTGCCGGAGATGCTAACAAACAAAATACGACACCACCAAGCCCCTAAAGCCTAAAAGGCAATGAAAACAATCCAGAATAATGGCAGGAAAATATTAAGTGATCCTGTAATTGAAGGCTGGGACCTGAAACACACACCAGAGGGAAGAGCTACGGATGCAAAGCGAAGCAGGCGCTGGTCTGCAAGGGGGACCACTACAGTTGCCTGTGCAAGAGTACGACTCCTTGGATGCTGCTCTCGGCATCATGCTGCAATTGAAACCAGGTGTCCACGGGGAATGGGTCTCCATGGCAGACTGTCCTGCCCTCTGGATGCCTGGTGCACTGTGCAGGGAAATAACTCCCTGCACAAACTTCTCTGCAACGGGGGGTGTCCAGGTGCTTATTCCACTTCGGCCCGACTTTGGAGACGGGGCTGGACGCCTCCACCCTGCTGGCCTATTTCCACACGCTTAGATTTACAAGCGCTTTCGCCGGCTGCCGCTTTTTGTGAAGGGAATCCAGGAATAGAGGCTGCGTTTGCTTCTGCTCCAAAACTGTGCTATTGAAAGGTCTTGCAGCGCTAAACTGCTCTCTTCCTATCTTTATACTTGACTGCTGAGATTATCTGCAATAACCATAGAGGCGCCTGGGCATCTGGCACCTTATAAATACAGCTATTTTTATGTCCCAGGATCCAGGAGTTACAGTGCCGTGGTATATTAGACATGCTGCTTGCGGAGGCCTCAAGCTATAAAGTTAAAAGGCACTGGCTCTATGGGCCAGCTTTCGCTTGGTTTTTATGTTGGATGTCATCTTGGAAGGGGACGAGGGTGGCCTAAGTTCATATAGCTAGTAGTGTCATCTGGATTTATAGCCAGTGCATGCTAAAAAATGATGACTGTATTTGCTGCCCTTTGCTGCTCTGCTGGCTAAAAGGACGAGCGAACTCTAGTTATACACCACAGCACATCTCCTAAACTGAAGAGCGAACTCTAGTTATACACCAAAGCCCATCTCTCATCCACTTGTATCGCCAATTAGCAATTTGCACTGATCAAAACCAAATTCCTGGGGAAAGGACATCCCTTAGGCCTTGCCCTTCTCCACAAAGTGGTTTGAACCCAAGTAAGCCAGAAAGCAAATGCGGCAAGCCAGCAACAGAAGCCCGTGTGCACGGAGAGTGCCCGCAACAAGCCACCAGGTCACGTATCTTCCCGTCCACGCTCCTCCCTGTTCGCGGGGCACAGATGATGTTCGGAAAGCAACAGGTGCAAGGCAGCAAAGAAACCATCCTCCTCTTAGTCACACCACCTATCTTACAACTACCACTAGCCAGCATTCAACCGACAACTAATGAAAAGCACCTCCAGCGTCCACTGGACTTCAAAATCCTCCTGCACAGAAAGAGATGAAAGCGGACTTGGCTACACGTGTGAATGTACCTTTGTGGCATACAGGGTTTTCTCCCCAAAAAGAGAACGGGGGGTCACCCTCCTGAGCAGCAGCACGAAAATGAACAGCCGAGCACAGTGCACCGTCAGGTTTTATAAAACGTGCTCCTGAAATCCCAAGAGCCGCATGTGCCAGGTGTGGGTCTGACTCTGATTCTGCTACTGTAAGAGCCTCAAGTAGCTTACACTGGTCTGTCTTGCCTCCGTCGCCAGTGGAGGACGGAAGTGGGGAAGTCCTGCTTTTGCTGAAAGTTGGAAACACTTTAGTAGGCAGGCGATGGGTTGCTGCTTGACGTATTTCCTGTGCGCAAAGCCTTCTATTTATAGGCATACTTAACAGACAGCAAGTGCTCATCACCATCGGGCTACAGGAGCTCAGTGTAACAATAAGACGACATTAGTGACTCCTCTCTACCAGTCTGGAGGCTATTTTCGAATGCTCCTCAGACGGACGAAAGCCCAGAGATGAGACAGGCGCAGGCCGCCGACCGGTTGCCACCACATTCTGCAAATGGCTTTATTTCACCGCGTCCGACCAACCCGAAGCTGAGAACTGGCGCCAGGCGTCAGAGAAGAGACAAAGCAAAACACCGAGGGAACTTGGCTTCTTGTGTTTCGGGCTGTTACGAGCGAGCAGATTAATGTGTCCTCAAAAACGTGGGTGCCATTGACATCTTGGCGTTTCACTCGCCGGTGTCATTTCTTACCCACCGAGGCAACACGAGGCCTTGTACGGCAATTAACTAGTGGCTCGGAAATCATTGCTCTGGGGACACGGCGCTTCCTGAAGAGACGATTCATCATCGGCCAGGCTACTCTCCTGGTGCTCAAGTGCAATTCTCCACCTTCCTGAAAGGATGTCAGCAGGTCCCCACACTTTGATAAATGAAGATAGCAGCTCTTCTTCTACCCACAGTCCCCTGCTTTATAACTCGCACTGATGACTGCATTCAGCTTGACAGATGCTGGAAGTGACGCCGGAGATTAATCAAAACTGGTGGCGGCAAAGCCTCCGAGGGCCCCCGCCTCGCCCTGCAAAAGAAGCAAGAGAGGCTCACCAGTATGTCACCGTTGTGAAAAAGCTTCTCGTCGGATCCCTAGCAGCTCCGACAGAGAAACTAGACAATCAAACACCTGCGTTTTGTTCAGCTACAACAGAAAGGCACAAGTGGCACGTTTCTGAAAGGTATCAATCCCGAGCTGAGATTTCCTACGGTAACGAGCCAGCCAGAGAAGCAGCGTCGCTTTGTGCAGAATACGCAGGACCGTATCTGCAAAATGTATCTGTCGTCTTCCTCCGGCGGGAGAACAGGGCTGCTGCGGGGTGACGAATGCCGTTCCAAGCCAGAGGGGAAAGCATCTAGATTGCCTGATAGCAGTATCTTGGTATGCCCTCTTTCAGTGACAAAAGTGCTAAGACAAAGAATATTAGATACGTAACGGTGCTGCTTTGCCCAAATCAGTCAGGGTACACATTATTCACAGTTTAGGATCCACGTGACATGCGCTGTGCTGATGAAGCAGGAGAGAGCTCAAACAAACAGCTGTGTGTACAGCATGCCAATGCACGAGCAAGTCCTTAATCTCTCTGGGGCTGCACACGCATCCAGAGAAGGAAGGGGGCTCCCTCCCACGCCGGCTTGGTATTTGCCTGGGAAAGCATTCACACAAGCTAAGGTGTGGAGTACGTCCATGCACAGGAGGATGAATCTGGGCGGCAAGGTGAGCACAGATGGTGTCCATCTTCAATCCGAGCCTGTCCTGAACCAGCGACCAGCTCTGAGATAAGGGGCTCTTGTTCATCCCGAAGGGGAGTCAAACCAAGCTCCTGGCTCCCTGCAATTATGAACATCCCCCAGGTAATTTCTGGGGGAGCGCACCGGGTAGGACTGGTGGTCTGGCCAATGTCCAAGGAGGCCCACAATTTTAGTAGAAGATGCTTTTAAAACGCAAGTGAAAAACAAAATGCGCTTACAACACCAACTCTTTCACTAAAGAAAGACTCTCTCTCTCTCGGTTTCCCCTGCAGTTTCTGCTGCATGCATTAGTCTTCATTTTCTCTCCTAAATTTATTTTTGACTGTGATTTCCAGAGATGTTTCCCCCCTGCTTCCAGTGCTGAGAAGAGCACGCGGCTGTGTGCGTACGCCATGACTCGGAGAAACACAGATGTATCGGATCATTTCTCTCCTCGCTTTAGCATACCAGACGAGTTGCGTAAATGCTAGAAACAGGTAGGCGCGAGAGTGCTAGCAGCTGATGGTATGACAAGCCTCAGGAGACCTGAGATGGTTTCGTGTGTCCATCCCACGCTGCGCACCGGCTCCATCCCCTCTCTCTCTCTCTCTCCCCTAACCAGGCAGCCCAGGGGATTTCCTCAGGTCTCAGGGCTGGAAGGACAAGGGGAGGCATTTTAACGGTTTGAAAACTTCAATTCCTTGCCCTCAAATGGTCAGGGATTGGTAACCTGAGCGAGCACCACTCGGCACACTTGTTCTGTGCTGCAGGTTTGTATCACCGAGGTGCATAGACTGAGTCATCGCACAACAGACCGGGAGAAGCACCTGCCTGCATACAAATGAAGCACCGTTACTGGGCTGAGGAAGCCTGGCATGCCTGGATTTCCTGCTTCAGCACGTGGGCAGCCATCTGAGAACAGTTGGTGTTTGAGGTCTGCCGTCACGTGGACTTCTCAGGCCTGGTTTTCAAAGCCGCCAAGCATCCGCAGCTCTGACTGGAGTCAGCAGGAGTGGCAGACCCTCCGAAACCCTAAAAATCAGCTCCATTACAAATATCCTCTCAATGTTTGCGGTAGGAAGATGTTTCCATGTGCTGTTTTCCCCCTCTGCTGGCACGCTCTGTCCAGGCCGCGGGTAGCTTTCATCCATTCCTTTTTGTGTTCCCTATGGAGCGGAGAGCCTAATGAGCACCCACGCCGATCCTATCTGCACGTTTGCTTGTGGTGCGAGGCCGAGTTTGTGCCTGTTGAGTGCTCGGCGTCCTCTCCCGAGTCGTTGAAAACTCAGATCACCGGCTGGGCTTTTGTAGGGTGAACGTGCATGCTTCCCCCCACCCTAGAAAAGCAAGGAAGCATCGTGAGCTGAGACACCACCATAAAGGGGATGCTCTCCTCTGATAAATGATCCTCAAGCTAAGGATCATAACTGCTGAGCCCCAGCCTGCAGCTGGCGTGCTTTCAGGGACCCTGGAAGGACTTTGCAGTGGCTTTCGCCGTGGTGCACAACCTGGGTGTGCTTTCTCAGTGCTTCAGAGGTAAACTAGACAATTCCCCCGTTGCCCAGGTATCATTTCTAAGGTCCCTGGAATACCAGGAGGGGCTGCATTTCTCAACTGCAGCAACTACCTGACAGCTAGAGATGAATATTAATTGTTCTAAGCTAGTGGTTAGCTTCTGAAGAGATTACATTATCATAATATTACATGCCCATTCCCTTTTTCCTTTTATTTCGCTCATAAATAAACTCCGACTATGACTCATCCGTAGAAGAGTTATGGGGAGAAAGCTGCAGGACTGTGGGGTGGGTGCCAGCCTTGGAGGGCATTGAGCGGTGCCGTCTGGAGTAGGGAGCAGAATATCAAATCCCGGGACCAGCTGTGCCATCATCAGTCATTAGAGTCAGGGCTAGTGGATTGAGCCCTGGGCCTTCTCTGTGGCTGCCTGAATCTTTCTTGACGATGTAGCGGGCCTGCAGGGAGCCTCTTTGCAGGCTGTGGGAGAAACCTTTGTATTTATGGCCGGGACATAAGGGCAACTCACTCACCCTTGTCCCTACCCTCCACCAGCACACAGTCAGCCGATCTATCATTTTTTTGGAGAGCTTGCACTGTAATCTTAGTATTTGCCAATGCAGTGTGAGCAGCACTTGGGATGCTATTCTGCCCCAAGCCGCGATCATACCCCGAGTACTCTTAGCAGCTGCCTCCCAGTAGTCTTGACAGCAGAGTCTCGAAAGCATTTGACAACTCCCGTGTTACGAGGGGCATGAACAGGCTGGTCCAAATTCCAGCGGAGAGATCCCCGTTCTGCGGGAAGACCAAACAGGCGGTGGCCCGAGGGCGTTTTCTGAAACGGGGGGAAGGGAAGGCAGGCTGCTGATTAACACGTTCCTGTTCCTTAGATTCATCAGATCAAAGGCCTCGAAGACATGAGGAACGCTTAAGTTGTTCCTTGCCTGCAATTATTTCAGCTGAAGAGCCCGCGCCACATGGCAATGTAAGTGGGCTGCCCTGCTGGCTCCCCAGCCTCAACTGACTCGACGCAGCTGATTTGCAAAAGTCAGCTCAACCCGTAAAGTGCAATCAGCGCTCGTACACGGTGCTGTCTTGATCTCACCTTTTTTGCCTGCCAGGGCTACTAATGCCCCTGGCAGGGAGGCGCTTGCCCCTGGGTCTGTGTCCCTGTTCTGCAGAGGCGCCTTCTGGGGCCGAAATGAAACGGCAGCCTCCGCTGCGTTCGGTCCTTAGCCGCTCGATGCCTACCTATTAATTTACTCACTGCATATGGGCATGTAGTAGTCATACGGCTCATTAGGAGCTGAAGAAAAAGCATCACTCGGATGGCTGGTGCGCAAGGACCACTCTGTCTCGTGCTGACTAGCACTACCACACTGCTGCCTGGCATTTCCTGACTATTTGTCTGTACTGTCCTCCGGTCTCTTTCTTATTGTAAGGGCTCGGGCACAGACTGACTTTTTTCCCCAGGGGTTTCACAGTCCTGGTCCGCAGCCGGGGATACCAGTCACTAGCGCCACATAAATAGTCAATACCAATACATCTCTCTCATGAGTCAGCCAACCGAGGACTGCGATGTAAAACGGGTCACATCCGATCAGGTCCAGTAGGTCTCCATCCTGGCGGGGACGTGCCCATTTCCAACCATTGCCGTCCATCCGAGTTGGATTTTTAAACCGTAATCTGAATGCTAGGTAACCAAAGTCATAAGCAAAGTGCCAGCTGGTCACTTAGTGCCCGTTGCACCTGTAATGAATCATGGATGACCTGTCACCGTTCCCTTCAGGACAATGATTTCCGTGAGTTAAAACAACGAGTAAGCCCGGGTCTAAAGCAAGTCCCAGCTATTCCCACAGGTGAAAGAGGGGATGGTTCTTAAGGGCAACACTAGCCAAAGACAAGTGGTATTTTATACATTGCCTTCTACAGCCTGGAAAAAAAAAAATCTATTTAATTATACCTAGGATTTACGCACAGCTCATTAGACAGGGGATAAAATGCACAGCTAAATTTAAATCCCTTTCTAAAGGAACTGCCACTGTAGTCATCGTGAAATACGCAGCCCCTATCTGTGGGATTGCAGCACTGCTCACAGGCCCATCGAGCACCACAGATGCTTTGTTCACGTATGCTCCGTCCCGACCGAATCTCGGCGGAAGTTTGGTTTCAACGCGTTTCAGAGATTTGCAAGGATTTTATGGTTAGGCAAACAACGAGATGACTAAATTATCCGATTCCCACGTTTGCCTTTTTAAATGGGAAAGTTAATGGGCTTGCATGATTGAAATCCCTGCAGAGAGTGGCATGAATGCAGGCTAGGCAAGATGCAGGAGGCCATCGATCCAAAACCTTCTTAAGGGCAGGACTTCCCTCCCAGGTAAAAACAAATGATATTCTGCTCCAGCAGGAACAGGCAGGGGTGACTAAGGGCATCAGCCGAGTTGTCACAGAACTTCTGATCATTAAAATGAGCTGTGGTTACACATACCCAGCAGAGACACTGCCTCCCAACATGCAAAATATGTGCAGGAATCTGGATGCTGAGATAACGCGCTAATGGAAGAGTCAACACTGACTGATGCACTGCTAATCTGTGTGGACCATAGAGACAATAATGAGCACCCGCAATTTTTTTTTTAAAAAGGTTATTATGACAGCAAGA
The DNA here is from genome assembly GCF_000455745.1 of Alligator sinensis. NCBI lineage: Eukaryota > Metazoa > Chordata > Crocodylia > Alligatoridae > Alligator > Alligator sinensis. The sequence continues at coordinate 2,230,732 of NW_005842058.1, forward strand.
GAAATGAAAACCCACTCGTGTGGATCTTCGCTACCCATTGACTTTCTGAACAGAGGCAGTCAAGCCACAGCACTGACCAGTCCTGCTTCTGTGCAGAAGAGCTATTGATCCAAATGGGCCGTGTCCTGCTTTACAACAGTGCCTCGGCAGCAGCGACTCTAGACCTACCTGTGGCCTTTAATGCTGGTTGTTCGCCTAGTAACAGTTTTAACCTTTTGGCATGGATTTTCCCTTGGTAATGAGATTCAGCCACCACTGCAGAGGTGAAGGACATGTTACAGAGTGTGCAGCACTTGTTCTTATCCACCAAGTCGCTGTCACTGCCCTGGATGGAGACAAAAGAGAGACGGGTGTCGTCGGAAATCAGACAGACCCACGCAGCGACTCAAGAGACAGAAATCAGGCTTGGCAGCAATCTTTGCTAGGGCAAACCCCCCAGACAGGCTCACACGGGAACCACTGGCTATGTTCTGGTAGAAGATACGTGACCCAGCTCCGCACCTGCTCCTCTGGCTCCTCCGGGAGGGCGAGGGGCCAGGATCATGGCAGAAGCCCCCCTGTAAGCCCCCCAGGGAGGTAGGAAGCGGACAGCACAGGCACGCCTGCTTTTTTCCTTTCTACGGCATCTTAGCTTCCTGCTTTTAATGACGTTTCTAGTGTCACAACTGCGTGGAAAACCATGAGAATGTGATCCGAGCGTGACCGATGCAGCCTTTCTTGTGTCGTGTTTGGGGCCAGGAGAGCAGCTGACTTTGGCACTGCTTATTTTAGGCTGAATTTGCAAAGACTTGCGTGGCTAATAAAATGAGCCAGGAAACCAGTGCACGGCCCGTAAGGGGCTCTGCTTTTCTCTCATCTCAAGACATTTTAGTGTGCCCTCCTATCCCACAACACCACGCTTGCTCTGAATTGAGAGCTGTTCTGAATTGCAAATTGGCCCAGCCATCTAAACAGGGGCAAACTCCAAAGTTACTTTAAATGTCAGCATTGTTAAGTAGTTCACAGCTGGACTAAGCAAAGCACGGGAGAATGGAAAGGAAGGATTGTGTTGTAGAGAGTACACCTCCCAGGGCTTGAGAGGTGCCCAGACCTTTTCTGAATAACAGCGGCAGCAATGTGACACGATGGAGAGCAACACTTTACATTCAGATAGTAATTTGGCCTGGGATTTTGAAGCTCCCTTTTCGGTCTAGCATTTGCCGGGAGAATTCCTACAAGGAGTGGCTGGCCACCCTCAGCATTTCATCTGCTGGCACTCGCTACTGAACAAGACTCTTTGCTTGCAGCAATGATCTACTACCAGCTGCTAACAAGATAAACCTGAAGGCAAGAGCAACCTAATGGCACCTACTAAAGATAGGAACAAATGCCTGCTGCAAAACCTGTGCAGCAGAGAAAAGCAGCCAGGAAACACCGGTACTGCTTGCTGCTTCCCGCGGGTGGGAACTTGGGGTTTGGACATTGCCAGGGGGTTACCATGATCTGAAAAAGGACAACCACGAAAGAGCCAGGCTGTTTGCGGGTGGCAGGGAAGAACACGCCTTGCAAATTGAGGATGCCAGCGAGTCTTCCTCTAATACCGTGGCTCTCAGCGCGACTGGGGTCTGTGCAATGAAATGGTCTAGCCCCAAGAAAGAAAGTCTCATGAGAGCTCTGGCTCTGGCAACACCCGAGCAAGTCCCAGCATTTCTGAACGCCACAAAATCGGCTGCGCTCAACACCCCCACACCTGCAGACAACCAAACAGAGCAGCGCTGTTGGCGGATCATCTCGCAGAACCGTTAACCTCTACTTTTGTTTCTATGGGTACACCCTGATGGTATGCCAGCTTTGGCTGGCCCTGAAAACAGTCTGTGGAAATCACAGTGCTTCACACAGAAAGCAGGCTGGGACTTCATACAGGTGAACGGGCCCAGGCAGCGCAGTGAATTAGGAGTGCTCCTCAAGCGTGGGAAGCCTGACTGACACGAAGGGGATGATCTCTAAAGGCATCCTACATGGATGAGCTTAGCTAACATCCCACGGTTGCTCCAGTCCCCCTGCCTCTGGAGCGGGGTATCCTGGTGATGTACATGTGCTCTGTGCATCTCCCACCAGCTTGCACAGGCTAGGAGCCCTTATGCTGCTACACAAAGGCAAATACTCCAAGGGATCCTGCTAACGCTGTATATAACCTGTTCTGAACTGGCTCGCTCACTCTCTCAACACACAAGTGCAAGCTGAGTTTCCATGACCAGCACCGCGGCAATTTAGCTTTTGCTGAAATGAGCCTGTTAAAGAAGATGCGTCTGGCTACAACCTAAGCAACTTCTTCTCTCCAATGCTGTCTTTTTCTGTGTTCCCTTTAAAATACATAACGAAGCAAAGATATCCAGCCTGCCAATGAAATGCCTACCCATGCAGAGCCCCTACTGCTGCAAGCCTATAACCTTCTGGAGGAGAAATGCACCAGGAAGGCCTAATTGTCATGGAGTGAATAATTATGAAACCACATCTAGAAGATTTGTGACAATATAAATGCTATTGTAAATACAAGCTGCTGAAACTCCTTGGGAACTGGGAGACAACCTAATTCAACAATATGGTTGTGTGCATTCATTAGGCAGCTTAGAGCTCCTCTCTGCCTGTATCACTCACAGCCCAAGCGATTCTCCCAGCTCAGCAGTCAGCCCCTCGCGCCTGCAGCTAATGCCCCTAACGTTTCTGGTGCAGGTGCCCTACAACAGACACAAAATAAGAGGCAACAATGGGATGAGTGGTTAGTCATACCCACAAGGTGAACTGGCACCAGGAGGAGGAGGGAGGGAGTGCATTTAAACCAATGCCAGTCGGGCCAGACTTTCCCACCCAAACACTTAGCATATAGAATTGGCTCCTTAGTGAGATGCAGCCGAGATTGCATCTTCAAGGCCTCGAATGACTCGAGTGGAGTTAGAGGGTGAAGGCCTGTCCCTTATACTGCAGGCAGGCTGACCCTGAAAGAGAAATGCCTCCAATGGGAGGATCTTGGCTACACCGCTTCTGGTGAGGGGGAGCACTCTTGGGCTTTACCCCTGGCTTGCTCCTTTGCCCTTTTGGCTCGGGGCAAGCGAGACTTGAGGGCACCTTTACTCCAAGGCCTCTGGGCTTGGGGCCTGCACGTAGGATGCCTGCCAGGGATTTGGGAGCACCTGCAGCCCCAGACTGAAATCTGGGAGGAAGGAGACTTGCTGGGGGTAGCGCCACACCGACGGCAGCGGTTGAGATCCGATCAGTCAACATCTGAAACTTACTTCCGACCTGACTGGCCCTGGAAACAACATTTTATGAAAATATATCTTACAGCTGCCAAAAAGAAACCAGGATTTCTGTGGGGAAACGTAACAACGACCATCAATTGGGTAGGCAAGACGGACCTATGCTCTCAGTCTTCTGCGTCACACCAGCAGAGAGCGGGTGTTGAACCAGAGAGCAAAGAGGGCATGACCAGCGTTTTTCCCTTGTTCCTCGCCCACTTGCAGCCTCCAGCATTTAGGGGCTAGGAATTTCTGATGCGGAGCCGTGTCCCCCCACCCCCATGCTCAATGGCTACTGGCACACCTTTCTTTCAAGAACCTGTCCGATCCCTTTTTGAAGCTGGTTCAACTCTCAGCTGCCACAGCATTTGGTGGCAAGGAGTGCCACATTTGTTTAGTGACATGCTGTGTGGTGGGGAGGGAAAAAAGCACTTCCTTTTGTTAGTTTTAAGCTTACTACCTTCTAGCTCTATTTTATGAGCCTAGCTCTTGTATTGTCAGATGGTAAATAATAAATCCCTGTTTACTCTCTCCATCATAGAGCGGTTTCTCTTATTAGACCAACTGCATGGATAGCCAGGCCACTAAATCTCTGTATTTGGCATAAGGATACTCAATTAATCATGTAGTTGCTCCAATAAGATACCACCCACAAAAACCCTTGCCTCTCTCATAAATCCTGGAGCCTTGACGGCTCCATCACTCCAACACTATTACCCATACCCCTTCTGGCCATGCTTATAGAAAGGCCTTCCTCACGGGGAAGTAATCCCTTCCTCAGTATACAATAAGAGGAAGCATTGTTTAAGCCTGCATTTTCTTCCACCCAGCCTGTGCTCCTGGAAGGATGCACAGCTGCTCAGCATCTGGGAGGTAACAAAGCTAGGTGCTTGGCTCAGAGACTGTGCACATAGGTATTCCTCCCCAGATAAGGCTGCCAGTTCTGTTGCATCTCGGGCACTCTGGGCTTGTGACCTTTGTTCTCCACTATGGGAAATGTCACTTTTATCCCTGCAATGATACAGAGGCTGAATGCAAACAGGTATTTTGACAAAAACGAATGGCTGCTAGCTAGGCTGCTGTGTTGGAAACGAGACCAGAACAGTTCAAAGACAGGGAGGCACAGATAAACAAGGCTGCTAGGCAATAAAACCCCTCTAGGCTAGGGACAGACATTACACACAAACCAGCTGACGTGATCAGAAACTGGTTTAAACCTGTAACAGAATAGATGTTCGGGGCACATCAGACAGTTTGAAAATGGCAGAAACTGGTTTGAGATAAACCTGGTTGAATGTAGTATCAGACTTAACTGATTTGGCTCCAACTGGTTTATGCAACGTCTGTCCCAGACCCCTTGCTGGTCTAAGATAAACCAGACTCCCCTAGCATCCCAGCATGCTCTCTGCTCCACAGCAGGGCTGGCCCCTCCCTTCTGCTCCCTGACTGCAGCTCGGCCGAGACTTGCCGAGAGAGTCTGCCTGGCTTCTCCCTGCTAAGCAGGGTTCAGTCCCCCCTCCCCTCTGCCTTACGCAGACACATGGCATTAGCTAACAGACCACACGCTGGCTATGGTCCCTACTGTGGGAGACTACAAAGGCGGATGGGCTTTTTGGAGCTAATCAACAGGTAGCTGGTAATGTCCTTCCCTGGAAAAGCTGTTTAAAAAGAGCTTGGAGAGAGGCTTTGTTTTCTCGGTGGCTTGATAAACCCTGAGTTAGGGGTGATAAACATTCCCTGCTGGGAGGGGCGGGGGGGAGTAGAATAATCAGAGCATCCTGCTGGGCCTGGCCACACCCCCCCCCCGCTCAGCTCAGCACTGGGAATCAAAGGGAGGGCTGCTCCAGCACCTCCCAGCTTCTAGCCTGACCCACGACAAGTATGTGCCTGCATTTCTGGAATGAAAAGGGAATGTCTCTCCACCTCCAAACCCAGTTCAAGCGTTGCAGATTAGACTAGCCTGCAAAGATTGAATCAATTCAGGCTCAGACTTCCTGAATGTCCATCCCTAGCCCTAAACAAGATGCTAGATCCACCTATCAGCATTCTCAAAGAAAACAGCATGGCCTGGCTAATCTACACTGGCCATAATGTTATCTTTCCATTTATCTAGAATAAAGCCTCCGTGATTAGCGCTATAGTAAGAATTATGGTCTTGGAGACTACTCAACTTGATTGGCCCCTGGCACCATAAACCACTGCGCTGGCTTGCCCTTGTGCCCATGTTTTCATGGCGGTGTACAGTTGTCGTCCAGCTTCCGTCACTCAGCTAGACGGCTGTTCGTGGCCCCCCAAGCCCACAATAAAAAACCCCCTCCAGCAATGAGCCATCTGGAGACTGCATTCTGCACTTTGTTTTAACCTCCTGTTCCTCCAACTGATGGTCTATAGTCGTCCCTGGCAAAACAGTCTCCCTTATGAGCTGCAGTGGAACCATCTGGATCTGGTTATTGCCCTCCTCTGCAATGTGCTAGAGGATTTCATTTAAAAAGGGATGGCTTAAACCTGTATCCCTGTCTGGTCTGTTTATGATAGAACGGGCAGCGTGGCTGCAAGGTAAAGGTGGCTAACGTCCCCCCGCATGCCCTCTTTCAAGCCTGCTCTAGTATTGACAAAGCGAAGGCTAACAAGAGAATCGTGTTTTGCACTCTGGACCAAACGGGGAGCAGCCACCCCAGCGGCTGACCTCTCCCCATCCTCCAGTACTGTGCTGACGCAACTAGATTGGTAAAGTGCTTCATCATCCCCAAACTCCAACCACACTGTGTAAAGCAGACCTCTGTGCAGAAGACTAGCACAAGGCCTAAGCCCCACTGTCATCCTAGGCGAGCCGTAGAGGGTGCGTTGGCCTTCTGCACCAACGAGGCATTTTGCACACAGTGCTCCTTCGTGCGTGAAAGATGCTACTTGTGGTGAAAACACCGACTGCTCTTGGGGGAGATTTGCAAAAGGCCCAGGCGCAGAGCCAGCAAAAGCACAGGACCCGATGCCTATTTGTGCCACTCAGATCCTTGGTATTTGGCATAACGGGACCAGTTTGGGCTTGGTAACCGTGCTGCATTGGCGGCTAAGTAGTTCTTGGGGGTGGAAACACGGAAAAGCACCATAAAGCTGAATACCTGCAAATGTTTTTTCCAATACTACAGTTCAGACTCCCTAGATAAGGGGCAGATGCCTGATTGTTTTTGACATTTAATATTCCAGAAAGCAATCCTGCAGGAGAATGCAGGATGGCAACTGTAACCAAATAAGACTTCTCCCCCTCTGCGCTGCACAATCTTGGGCTGCTGCAAGGTACGCTGTGCCGATATATCACCGACTTAATGAAGAGCCAAAGTGAAGGCTCCAATCACCTGAGAGTATTCTTTAGTTGTTAAATGACCGCCGAGTGAGTTTTTGTCTGGTAGAAATATTTACCACGGAGCCGTGATAACCCAGAAGTAAAATCAGCTAAAGGCATCTCGATGCTTGTTTAATCGCCAATTAAGCACCAAAACCTGATCACAGATTATTTGGATGCCTCTCCCTCTGAAGCCCCATCATCATTTACATAATATGTTATACTCTGGCCTCATTGTGTAAGGCATCTCTCTCTGCCTTTGAGTGATCGGCATTAATTAACCTACATTGGTGTTAAAGTACTTGTCAAAAGCTAACTTTGAAAATCCTTCATATTTGCTGGTCCCTTGATGCACGACAAGAAAGAAGCTAGTGCTAGCAAAGTGTTTTTTGCAGGGAAAGGCAAGGAATTATCAGCTCTTAGGACACGACAGCCGTTCCCAAGAACCATGTAGAGCTCCCTTCAATCCAGACCGACTGGCATTATTCACAGATTAAGTTCAGCTGATAAAAAAAAATCCTCCCTGCAACACCTTTCTGCCACAGCGCTGTGGCATCTGCTGCAACATTTAGGGTTGTGCTTAAGGAAAGCTGCTGTAAGGGACTAGGATTTTCCTTTTAAAGCAACTAAACCGGCAGCAATTAAAGACTTTTTTTTTTTTTTTTTGCAAACATCTAGTTGGTCTAATAAAAGATCAGACCTCTACCGTGAGTCCCGATTCCTTTAAACCAGCAGTGGGCATTTTACATCAGAACCACCTTGAGCAGCACACAAGCAGGCCCATTTCCACCCTGCGAAATGCTTGCTCTTCATCCAAAAAGTTATGGCATACCCATGAGATGCAGCATCAGCCGGGAAAGCAAATGCCTCTTTGTTCCCTCCTCCACCCGGATCCATTTTCACCTATAGGAGGCAGAGAGTCATTGGGAAATGGACTCCTTTTCATGACTTTGCCCAATTTGTTTAATACCAAGCATCCTAAACCTTAGGGGGAAACTTTCTCAGAAGGATATTTTGGGCTCTGAGTGCAATCCACACTCCTGTTAAATAGGATTCGTTCAAGGTATTTTACATGTCTTCAAAGAGGAATGACATGAAAGTCAAACGCCCGGGAAAAATGCTCCCACTTCATTGATCATCAATGGCTGCAACACACAAAGAATCAGCAACAGAGCTTTTGTCTGAAAACCTGATACACTGCAGGGTTTATGCGCTGGGGTCTCTCTCTGTGTCTCTCAGTGACGCTTTCTTTCCAACCTACTTTCAGAGTTAGGGAGCAATTAAGAAAGGCAGGTTATTCCTGTTCCTTGTATGCCGATATGCAGATTAGTATTAAACTATTCCTTTTCTTCCACTGGCCAATAATGTTTCTGGATGAGCAATTCAAAGCCTGCGTGAATTGAACCCACCGAGCTCCTAGCAATTTCAGAGGGTGTTGAGTAGCTAAATCCCTAGTGGGATTTCAGTGTCTCCCTCTCCATGCATAATACAAACACACCTTCTCGGCTTTACTCCCACCAAGTTTCCTTTTAACCTCCTAAGAAGCAGCAGCAGCAGCATTAAGGGAAATGTTCTGGCTCAAATGTTAATTAATTAATTACACACATCTGTGGCACATTTTGTCAGCAGTCCTACCCTCCTCATTCCTTCCATTCGGACACACTCCCTGCACCTAATGGCCAGATGCTCCGAGCCTTGTTCTGACCCTGACGGGTAATTACGCTGCCTGTCACTTTGTCAGGGATGGTTTATGTGTAACCAGCCAGGCTGCGGGAAACCTGAGCCCGGCTTCTTTTGTCGATGTTTGAGTGACACCAAGATGAAAGGATTGCGTAGTCATCGAGTTAAATCACATCCCTTGTAGATCAAGAGGCCCTAGCCTGGGCAAACACCGGGGGAGGCAGCCACCTGCCCCTGCGGGCTGGGTGGAGAGAGGCTGCATGCCAAGGGCATCTAGGGGCTGTTCAGACATGACAGCCTGCTTAGGGGAAGGCAGCCTGCTATTCTGGGACGCATGCCTTGCCCTGCAGGCTGCCGGCATGGCGCAGCAGACAGGTCTTTTCCCGAGAGCAGAGCGGCAGCATCAGCCAGAAAGACAATCTGGGGCAGAGGTACAGAGAAGCCTGTCTGCATCAGACGGCTCCTATGCACAGAGGGGTGCCCTTTTCCATAGTGGGGGTGAGTCTAAACCGCTTCAGTTCAACTGGTGCAAATCTCTGCAGACTCTTCTTGCAGTGTCGCTTTACTTGATCTCAGACAGATTCAAACTGAACCACATCACCCTACGCTGACACCCAAATATGTGCCCGCACATGGGGGCAAGGCTTGGGAAGCCTTGAGTGCTTGGTGTGCCCGAGTGGAAACACGTGCTTGGTTTCTACTTCCAAGCTCTTCTCTGCAAGCAGGAGACCAGGCACCGGTGTTAGAAGTAGCTGAGATTCTTTGTGGATTCAAAGAGCTGGGACTACAAGTAAAACCCCACTGTTACAGGACGGGTGACAAAATGGGTTTTGCAACACAGGTGGATTCGGCACGTTCCCACTCAGAGCTGAGAATGCAGGCTGCTACCCCTCGTGTGCACCTTTATCAGCTGCGTTGCCATCGGTCTCATCTGAAATTCAGTTGCTGCTCGGGACCGTCTCTGCGACTCCTGCTGGAGTACAAAGCCCAACATCCAGCAATGCAAATGGGACTGAGCAAGTGCCCAGGCTCGGGGCCTAACTGGTACCTCCCAGCTGCAATACCGCACCCATCTACCAGCAAAGGAGCACTTCCCGCAACTGCTCTTGCTGACTCCCAGGGTCCTCCCTTCTCCCAGTGTTTCACAGCCCTAGCCCCCTTCACAGCCCTGCCTCAATGACAGCATAAGCCACACTTCTTTCTGCACAAAATCCTCATGGGCTTTGCCCAGACTAGAAGATGAGAGCGCCTGTCCAGGGAGGAGCTTGCCACAAAGCGCGCATCACGTGGAAACACTACGTACGGCACACAAAACCCCACTTGGTGCCAGCCGCTTCCCAAAAATGAGACCATCCACCTCTCTGCAATTCTGCATTCACATCTAACCATGCAGCTAATTCACAGGGCTTCTTGCCATCATGCTAGAAACTTCAAAGCAAATCTTGAACATCCGACAGAATTAACTTGAGTTATTCGGATGCTTGTTAACAAGTCGCTAAGAGGCACAATCCTCACAAAAGCCAGTGCTGTTGCAGTCCTTTGCGAGAAGTCTCTTAAGCAAGCTTAGGGAAAAGCCAAGCAGATTTTTCTTCCATAGATGCGAGTCTCTTGTCCTCATTTTCTAGGTTTGACTAGGAAGAAAAGGTTATGTGAACCCTTGAAACACAGCAATACGAAACATAACACTCAAAGCACTGAGAAACATCTCTTAAATTTGAGTTCATTTTTGCACATCAAGACAGCTTGGCTGCTAAAAGGCAAAGTCGGAGGCCTGGACATCTTGTATATTGGCGCGTGCTTTTATAATGCTACAGAGAAATAGGGAGCGTTGCCTTAAGATGACATGGATCTCTTGCTGAAAAGATTCTTGCACCTCAGAATATCGTATCCTGGAACCAATAACACAACATTAATGGATGCAATCTGCAAGATAAATTAATATGCAACCTCTCCTGGGTCTAGCAATGCCACGGTCCATGCCTAATTCAGGAGGGAAATAACGAACTTCCTCTTCGTCAGAGGCTGGATTCCCGCCTCTGCTTGCAGCTCAAGGGACAACAGGTTTTCCAAGCGCTTGTTTAAACTAGGCAGGATTAGGCACCGGGGAGTATACGGGAAGGAAGCAAAGAGTGGTTTCACACTGTACCAGTTCCTCTCCTATGCACGTCTCCGCTTCATTTCTACCGAAGAAGAAATTAAATGTTCTCCATTCCTAATTCCTTTACTTCAACTTGTCTATAGCAAGAGGCACATTTCAGCTAAAACCTGTGATCGGGTACAAAGTCTGCCCCATATCAGAGATCATTAGTGCTTAAAACCAAGCGTCTGGCTTTAGTTCCTCCGTGGGCACATTTGCACAAGACACTTACTGCGCAGTAACCTAATACCACTGCACAGTAGCGTGCCGGGCAAAAATCTTGCTACTGCTCAACGTTATTAGGCTACCACCCAGTAGCGCGGGTTACTGCGCACTGCACTAGCACTCAGTTAACTGAGTACTGAACTTAACGCACAGTAACTAGGGCGCATTAATGAATGCGGGGAGGTGCCCTGTAAGTACTAAACATGTCGCTTAGGGCATGTGTTCATCCTGGAAAAGGAACTGTCCAAATACTGACGGTGCAGGGAAATGGTGCACCAATAACCTACTTAGCAAGTCCGAATATGAGCCTCCGAAGAAAGAAGCCGGCATCCTTTATGCTTTGTTCACAGAGAACAGCAGCATCAGCTCCTTTGCTTAACTGTCCGTTGCATTTCCTACAAGGCATACGGGAGTCTTTGCAGTATGTAAGCGAGTGTCGTTTTACTTGCGTTCCCTCAAGCACGTCATGTCTTACGATCGTCGCCCCTACAGGTTGGGGCTATTCTGACAGCTGGGGTCAGGAAGAGCATGCGGGTGGGCTTCTCTCCACATCATCCCCTCTTCCCCAAAGCAGGCAACGCCTCTATCGTCGTCAAACGGGTCACAAGAAGACCTAACCAAGCCCAATTTCCATTTCTGGGATGCAAGGACACGATCGCTAATTTGAAAGGGTCGCCAACACAGCCCGTGACCTTCTCAGATTACTTTTCGCTGAAATGTTAAGTGCAAATTTGAAGGAAAAGGTCAAGAATCACTCAGCACTCCCAAAGCCGGGAGATTTATTGTACCCAAAATATTTAAACAATGAAGAGCTGCCTAATAATTGGGTAGTGTCAAACCAGGGCTTTCTGCAATGAAGGGATAATGGGTGTTTAAGGAGGAGGGCATGTTTTCATAAGCATCGTATAACAGCAAATATTATCCTCCATGTTATTTAAAGGTCAAATGGAAAATTATGTTGATAATGTAGAATCTGAGACGCCTGGTTCATCAAATAGATACAACCTGAGCACTCCTTCCTTCCTCACAACCTTTTCCCTTTAATACCACTTGGAAGGAAAACCAAGTCTTTCACTTCTGGTTAAAAGCATACAAGGGCTAGAAGATACGGTCACATATAGTACCATTTCCTATGCAAGGAGGCAAAGGGACCCTTTCTGGCGACCTACACTTTTACGCAGAAGTCTACTTGGTCTCCGAGAACGTCATGCTCAAGTAACTGCGTTTTTAGTATCATTAAAATCACTGTGCCATGGCTTGAATAACACTACTAGCAAGCTGAAGTGAGCGGGACCCAGCTGCATCTTGTATGTGGTAATGATGCCATCATGCTGCCTTCAAGATGTGGTCTAAATATTTCTGCTCTCTTTATGCTAGACTAGAATACAAAGCGTTGGATAAAATCCGAGCAGTGACAGGTAAAACATATTCCTCCCTGGGAACCTGACTTTGCAAACTTTGAGGTGCAAATGTTCTGATCAGGTTTTCCCTCTTACGTTGTTATAGCATCAATAATTTTTTGGGTTGTGGCTTTTGCACATCTCCCTCAGTCACCCGATTTGCAAGTAACCGTTCTTCCATAAAGATGTATTCCTCGACACAAGGAAACAC
>NW_005842058.1:2243025-2261417 GCF_000455745.1 Alligator sinensis
CGACGCTCAAGGTCAGCAAATTCATAATTATTTTCATTTCCCCCACCCCCTCTCCCTTCCCAATATGAAAAGGAGGTCGGGTTTGGCTTACGTAGGTTATATTTAGCTCTTTGTACACCGTATCTGCATGGTAAGATGTACATGTCAGGCACCACAAGGGCTTGTCAGTTGTAGTGAACTTCAATATAGGATCGCCTGCCTTCCAAATCTGCAACTGCCGAATAGCGGCGTGTTGCGTCGTTACCGTTCTGTAACTAAATAACTCACTCAGACAATTGTAAGGTACTGCACTTCTGGGGCAGAACGGCAGCTGCAATTACCCTGTATGGAACAGAAACGTTCCCCTAACATTTTAACGACAGCGTGAAGGAGCTTTCCGAACCCTCTGGCGAAGCCTGCATGCTTCTCTCTTTAATTAGAGGGTATCTTACTAAGTATTGATCACATTAAGCCATATTCGCACACCCATTGACATGACATGCTTGGGATACCACGTGCCTGGGATCTTCGCCATGCAACTGGTGCTGGGCTACGACTACAGAGAGAAGCCCAGGTGACTCATTCTGGGTGAACGCTCTACTTGATCAATTTAGCCTCTTTTTTTTTTTTTTTTTTCTCACCTCTGGACCAATGTCTGTGGGCCTGGTTTCCTTAGGATGGTGTGTTTATTAAATGTGTATGGCAGGTATGATTGCAGTTTTCTAAGAGGCTGCAGACTGGCCATCAAGGCTCGCTGCGCCTGTACGATTCACTATGGTGCGACTGTGAGGTTTGCTGCGCCTGTAAAACACTCGAGTTTTCGGCTGTGCTGGGTATCTCAAACTCATCTCGCTTCTCCTTTTAGCCCTCGCTTCTCCGGAGCATGCTGCAGAAAGGCCCAAGCCTTCCCTGTTTAGAGAGCTCATCTATGGACAGGGGTGTTGGTTGCAGTCATGTCGGTCTAAGGACACAGGCAGACATGAGTCTTTAGGTAAATCTTTTATTAGACCTGCATTCATAGGCAGGTCCACAAAACTGCACCCCCTGCCCCTCACACCTTTGCCACCCTTTTGAAAAGACCAAGACCAAAACAAGCATGTTGATGTGTGTCAAACAGGACAAAAACCCTCTGATGTCACCCAAAGAAGAAATGTGCCAAGAGAGACCTGAACTCCTACATGCACACACAGGACCCTCAGTTGCTGCTGGCTGGGATTTCCAAAGAGGAGGAAGGTGCCTTACCCCCGTGGGTTTTCCACTGGTTTCATTACCCATTATGCTGGCGCTGTGAGACTGCCCCAGGGGCTGATACAACAAAGGACCTGGGGGCAGGGCCCCGGAGATTAGCAGCCGATGTAACAGAGGAGAAAAGGCTGTGGCCGCTGTTAGCAGAAGTGGCTGCTGACCATGCTGGAGAGGCTCCTGGCACCCAGCAAAGGGAGGTGAGCGCTGCACAAAACTGCTGCATTACAAGGCCAGGGCAGTAGCCCTGGTGATGCATGAAACCCAGAGATAAGCCCTGAACAAGACACAGCTCAAAAGACAGGCTCATTTCGCTGTAAGGGGGATCCTCAGTGTAATGCCCATGGATTTCTCTGCTCAGCTCCCAGGAATATTAAAATCTCCCAGACTGAATTGTTGATGCCAAGTGCTCTAAACTGGGAGGACAGAGCTATCAGCGAGAGATGTAAAAGCAGGAAACAAAGAGAGCAGCTGGGGCAGTCACAGAAGCAGAGCAGTGCCAGGACATCAAAAGCGATGTATTAAAGGGCTGCAAGAGGAGCAGAGCACGCGTTACAGGACACCCGTGGACGGAGGCTGCTCACTGCCTGCATGCTGCCTTCACCCTCGCCTTCCTTCAAAGTGTTACTCTCCTCCACAAATCTTTCTCCAGCTTCTCTCTGCTGACACTTGTTCCCTACCAGATGTCCCACCCCCCTGGGTGAGAAACTTGTGCATAAATGGCATCTGAATGTCCGCAGCTCGCAATGACTCCAATCCAGGCTTCCAACAACAATTGCACAACTTCAACCATTGCAATTAAAGCGCGGTTTTTACTACCCCCCCGATTCCAAGCAAATGAGACTGAAAATGCAAGCATCCATTATCCTTCCAATGGTTTGCAGTGTAGCTCCCCAGCCAGCAACCCAAATGTCTTTCCCATAGCTTAGTCTCTCCCTGAATGGGCTGAGTGGATACTGGATTTGTGTTGTGAGGATGCTTTTTTTTGTCTTTCCTATAAACTGTTACTAAAAAGAACTAAAAATTCAATTACTGTTGCTGATGCATGTAATATTTTCTGTATCTTTATTGAAAATTATTTCCAGTTACTTAGCACTTCAGCTAATCCAAATGTTACCTCTGGGCATGTGATTATCAAGAGCTGTCATAGATGTGAAATGCCTTGGTGCACAGTCCAAGACAGACAAAGCAGCGCAATAGATTGGTACTCTGAGAGACACTCACATTTTCTGATCGCAGCTTCTTGGCTGGACAGCCTCCATCGACGGGGTGGAGCATGTAATAAAGACGCACTTTGCTTGCATGCTTCCGACTCTGCAAAAGGAAAAAGCAAGAAACGGAGTTGCAATAATCCAAACTTTTTTTTTTTCTGCACAATAGGGAGATTGGAGTCCTGAATGAGTCTTGGAAAAGAGGTACTGGGAGGAAAGTGGGGAAAACCAGAGTAACTCCTACATTCAGAAACTAATTTTCTGGGGCGCTGGCCTTGTCTGAGGAGCCGAGATTAATCGCAGCATTATTCTTATGCCCTCCTATCCAGACAAAAGTGGCACACTTCGTTCAAATAACGTGCTCAGTCCTGACTTCCCCAGGCCCACAAAATGGGAACAGTTCAGAAGAGGGCAGCATGCGTTACTACCGGACACCAGGGAAGGTTTTCGTACATCTAACAGCACAGGAGGATTTCGTTTTGAGCCGACAGGGCAGGATCCATAAAGAATTAGGCAATAGGCATAGGTTTGACCAATTGAAGCAGCTCCAGTTACTATACTTTAGATGGGATCAAAATTTATAAGGGATATAAAAATCTCATGCTCCAGGAATTAAGCCAACCCTTAACTACCAGGAGGTAGGAGAAAACCTCTCCCATGGGCTAATTATCAGATAATTGGGCATTATGGAGGACGTATGCTTTCCTCTAAAGCACCTGCTGCCTGGCCACTGTCAAACACAGGGGACTGGGCTGGATGAGCCACCGCCGCAGCTGGTGCAGGCATTCCCGTTCATCTCCCTTCGTTTGGGAGCCTCACCGCAAAACCTTGCCTGGTACTGCAAGACTTTGGGGAAGTGATGGTGTCTGGGAAGGGGCTCTGCCAGCAGGGAAAAAGCAGGCACATGCTGCACAAGGAAACCAGCCTCCAGAGCCCACGTGCTAGACAGAGCCCCAGCCACTCATCAGTCTCCCCTCAAGCTGGATACGAGACATGCCGTCCTGGAGAACACAGGCCCCAGGCACTCCCATGCCCCCAGCCCGGCGTCAGTCACTACTGGATGTTTCCTCCTTTTATTCTGCAGGCCAAGGAGCGCACTGCTCCCTGTTTGGTAACATGGGGGTCCATCTCCCTCTTCGGACCATTCTTATTCTGGTCTAAGCATTCCCAAAGGGCTTGGCTCCCCAGATAAACTTGTCCATAAAAAAACCCAAATTATAGCAAAGTGGACTGACTCGACCCTCAACCGGGAATACATCATATTGTCAGTCCGCAGCGAGTACAAGTGGCTGCGATCAGTTTGGTGACACAGAGAGGCTGTCAGTGGCATTAGCCTGAAGTCCGTCAGAAGGCAGACTTGAAATGCACCTTTATAGACCAACTATGATCGATGTATAGAGAGAGCAAGCTTTTGCAAACCTAACTTTATTTAGTCAGAGGCTGCGAAAGTCTGTGCTGAAAGCAAGGCATAAGGAGGAGAGAGTCCCTGGTCCTACACGTCGCCGGTAAAAGCGCTGGAAGTGATTTATGATGCCATTCAGGCCAGGCACAGACTGTGCTTTGAACTCTTTGGCAGAGGAGGAGCCGAAGGAAGTGAGAATAATAGGGGAGAAAAAGTATTGGATAGTCAAGGACTTTGATTTCCTCAGTCATATCAAATCCCGTTAGCTTGCAAATGAAAAAGGCTGCACACGGGGCGCGAGCCAGCCGATGGCTGCCAGAGGCACTGGGCAGCGAGCCTGGTGTCCAGGTCAGACACGGGCTGAGGGCGACATGGAAGCACTGCAACCCCCCGGCGTGGGGCACGTTGCAAATGCAGACGCAGCCGGATAGGTAGAAGCTACCAATTAGTCGCTTGCACCCGTTGCAATTGGCCCAGGGAAGCAAAGGATAAGAAAAAGCAGCGGCAACATCCCCCATCTTCTCCACCATGCGATCGTGTGAACACGCACAAGTGCATGCGTATATACAAGATATATTAATAAACCCTCTAATGACAAGCATTTGGCAAAATTAATATTCCCATTTTTAATTGCTAAGAATAAACGCTTATAAACGAGGCTGAAAGCAGTTCAGCTCCCAACGTCGCTATTTCAGAGTGTCATTTGTGCGAAAAGTGCAGCTGAGGCAAAAAGAAAGGAAGGGAAGAGGAAGAAAGAAAGAAAAGGGAGCTGGAAATAGCAATTACTTTAAATGGTACAGAGGGTCAATTTCATGCTATTTCTTGCATTAACAATTTTGCATTTTAAGCAAAGTCATTACTTTGATTCAAGCAGCACTGGTTTCATGCTTCTGGGATTGGCCAGTGCCTGCCTCCTCCCCCTCTCCTTTAATTAAAGCCCTTGCCCCCGAGTGCTCCCAATTCTGCTCCAGGCAAGAGTCCTTCCCACATTTCTGTGTGCATCTGACAGAGCCCCCAGGCCTGCAAAGAGAAAGGCTTGCACGGGGACACAGGCGGGTTTAATTTGCGCTACAGAAAAAGGCTAACCACCGTTTCAGGGCTCCCGATGGAAAAGCCTCTCTTTGCGGGGTGCCTTAAGACACCTATGGAATTGCCTTGCAAAGTCACACCTGAACTATGCATCCCCTTGCAAACCAGGCAGTAACGCGTCCCAGGGAACGGCACCCTGGCCAGCAACCTCCGGTTCCCCAGCAATTCCCATTGCAGGAAAGTTTTCACAGAGCTTGCTCTTGGGGAGGGGGACTAGAAAACACCGGGAGATGCCAGGGTGGGATGATTTCCTCCTGCACTTAGCAGCTCACGGGAGTGACATGATAAATAGGACTCCCACACTGTGTTCCCAAGTAATTGTGTATTCTGGGCAAGTGAAAAAGGAGAGTGAAATGTACTCCTCCTATTAGCACTGATTGACAACGTAAATGTTATGATTGTTAAAATACGAAGACACGCTAAAAGCTTCCCTTGCAAAAGCCCTGAGCTGGCGCACGTAAGTTTTTAGGGCATCATTTAATCACAGTTAAAGCCCTCCTTTGCCAGGAGATCTCAGGGAAGGAAGCTGCAGGCAACAGCCTCACATGCACAAAATCCAGACCAGCAGAGCAGCTGTTATTATGCAAACGTATCGGCAGGAAAACTCCATCCTGACTGTCCTGCAGGGCGACTGCACCACTACTTACAATTTCAGATCACAGATTTGCCAGTTTAAAAAATTAACTTACTATTAAAACGTGGCACAGCAGTTTCTCCACCGTGCAAATGCAGAGCTAAATCTGTATGCGTAAATGTGACACTGCATTTTAAAGAGGATCATCCAATAAAATAACATAAAATAAAAAAGGAACAAATTAGTCAAGATAAGTCATGTCAAATAGCTCCTCCTTTTACACGGTGGGAGAAAATGTGATTTTCCCAGACCCCAGCTTTGCCTATAGCCAATGCAGTTCAAGTTAAGTAGAGCCAAGCCCAAACTTTGCTGCCGGTGACTAAAGTCCAGACCAACCGTTAGGTAATTAGCCACGGCAAAGCAAATCTGTTCGAATTACATGTGCTGAGCAGCGCAAGTGAATCCCATAACTCACTGGTTCCACATCCAGGCGGCCCTGGCACATCAGCCATCAGCCGTCTGGACGCTTGGAAACCTGGGACCTGATCCGCAGCCCAGGGAAGGTGACACAAGGGCTCTCATGGCTTTCAGCAGCCCTTTGACCGGTCCTAAACTGGACCCAATGGCAGATGGACTGTGCAGCTGGAGGCAGGAGATGGCACAGAGCAGGCCCAGGGTCTCCGCCCTGCAGGCCCTTCCCAGTGGCCTGGCAGCGAAGAGGAGACTGGATCCAGCTGCAGGTCCATGTAGCCCAGTCCCCCGTGTCCCAGTTGATACCCCTTCCAAAACATGCATTTCCAAGCCCCTCGGAGACCGTCACGTGCAAAGAGCCTTCTTTTTGTTCTGTTTATCCTCACGTGCCCTGCCGTCTAGCTGTACCTAACTATACCCTTTTCTGTCTGGCAAAGTTCTTATGTAATAAAGAAAGATTCATTTTTTTTTTGTTTTGTTTTTTTTAAGATTTAAAGGCACAATTTTAGCAGCAATCATTTTTAGTGCCGCTTTCTGTAGGGCTCACGCTGTTCCACAATAAATGATGCCAAAGCATCATCATTAAAAGGCAACCAAAGCCCTAGCCACCAAAGCCCTAGCTAACCTCTCACTTTTATTTATTCCTATTTATTCATTCAGATTCATTTATGTATGCTAAAAAGAGGGGATATATCATTTTAAATGACACATCGAGAAAGACCCTAGCGTACCCAAGCTGTGGCTGTCCTGTCTGGTGCAGCCTTTGCCGGTTAGTTCAGCGCTCAAGATCTGTCCTTAGCCCTTTGCAGCAATGCACTGAACATCTCATTTTCAGGAATGGGGAGATGGAGGCGCATATCTGTCAACCCACTTTGTCTCCAGTACTTTCCGCATTTACATGTGTATTTATCATCCTAACGCCCCATGGTGAGAGCGAAGCAGTCTTTCTCCACACCCGGCTTGCACGCTGGTTCTCTTTCCTTTCCGTGCAGCCGACTTGCAGTCGGCAGCTTGGAGGTGTGAGAAAGGGGAAGTGTTAAAGGAGGTGAGGATAGGACTTTTGCTGACAGCTCTCCCGGCAGCATGCTGAGCCCCGCAAAGAGCTTATAGCACCTCCGAGCTCAAAGTCCAATTTAGGAACCCAATTCAAAAGCTTCCCTCGCACTGCTGAGCACGAACGCCGAGGTAAAGACACCCAGGGTACAGCAATGACTGCCAGGGAAGTGTGATGCATGCCAAGTGCTCCATCGCTTGCTCGGTGCAAAATCCTTGAGTCAAGGCCATGCACAAAGATTCACCAAGAAGTGCCTGCCTGCCTGCCAGCTCAAAGCCAGACTGCACTGGGATAACTCAGCATCCTTCAGCCAGCCCTGCAGGCACGTGGACAAAAGGGAACCTACAGACAACCGGTTATCTGATTTAGGAGCTTCAGATTAAATGGGACATCGCTTGTTTTACCAAATACTTTACATGCGAAAGTGCTTGGGGAAAAAAAAAAAAAAAATGAAGTCCTTGCTTTATAGCTCGCAGGCAAAAGGAGGGGCAGCCAGTCAAGGGACCAGTGCTGAAAATGAGCTAGGGAATGGCCTGCTTCCCCTCTGCAGCGGCCGAGTTTTGACTGTAGAGCACTTTGCTGCTGTGGCAATGCGGGCACCTAAGCAAGTGGGCAGATAAGCAGATCCTACAATGAATGGTGATGCGGCGGCTGGAGGGTCCTGGGTCCCAAAGGACACAGCAGAGCTCAGCTTGCCTTGTTAACCCAGCATCCACTCCTGGCTGTGCAAATCACAGTCCTGCGACAGACCGCTTTGCGGAAAGCAATTGACGGCTCTCCCCAAGGTGAGACCATATAATTATGTCCGCTGGTGGAATAATAGCAGCAACCACGTCCTGGAAAAGAAGGGTTAAGGTAGGTCCAGGCAGAGCGGCTCTGCTCACCCAGATAAGGAGACTTTGTTTTGTCTCTGGCACAGAGTCCTGGGGCACGGCGCACATTTTCTCTTTTATTTGTGGCACGATCTACCCGCCCTGAGCTCTGCACAGCACGGCGATGGCCACAAAGCTGGAGCAAAAGGTCATTTGCCTGGACCCTCTGGCACTTCTTCCCCGGCTCTGTTTGGAGCAGAGGACTGCTGCATGGCTTGTAGGTCCGGGAGCCGGGTCCTGCCGCATCGGTGCTTGTCCCACCCTCTTCCTGAAAGCCTCCAAAGGAGGAGATGCCCCCACTTCTCCAGGCAGCTCAGTCCTGATGCTGTTAGTGAGGAGGCTTGTCTCATGCTAGCAGTAGACATTTCACTGTCCTGTAAGGGGTTTCTTCGCCCCCCCACCCCAACCCACCTCACCAGGTTTTCGTCGACCGCTTCTGCTGCTGTAATTGCTGCCCGTCGCATTTCTCTGTCCCTTGGTGCTACACTCATCTCCTTTTTTACGCCCCCTGATCACTGCAGCATTCCCCTTCTCCCTATGCTCCTTGCTCTCCCCCTCCCCTGCCAACATCACACCTGAAACTTTACAAACCGCTCGCCCCTGCGGGCACGGGGGTCTCGTTGGAGTGCACAAGGGCACACACTGCACAAACAGGCCCAGGAAGTGAAAAGTCATCATTGCCACCCTTAGCTCAAGGGCTTAAGCTGCATTTAGACTTTAAAGTCAATTGTCTGTCAGCTCCAAGAGACTTCAGCACAGATCACGCGGCTGAGCTGTGCCACGCTAAGTGCTGCACACACAAAGTATGACAGACAATCCCTCCCTAGGAAAGCATGGAAGAGCCAAGAGAGGAAAGGCAGGATTATTACCGCTATACCCATTTTGCAGATAGGGAACTGAGGCAGACAGAGAGATCAGAGATTTTCAGGTGAAACAGGGACTTGGTAGGTGTCAAGAACTACACAACTAACATCTCAATCCAAGCTATATCCAATTCACGACGTTGGGACAGACTATGACAACTGCCCGGGTCCTTGCGTCACCTGCCAAACTGATCAGGAATGAGTTTTCTTTCATGTGTTCGGTAACAGATTTGCCCCAGTAAGGATCCCGATCACTACAGCTCCCATAAAAAAGCTGGCAAGTCCCAATTCTGAAACCTACCTACTAGATGCTTTGAATCCACAAACTATGTATGGTGATGGTTTTGTATCGCAGTGGTTTCTTCATGACCACATCCAGCAGTACAAGGTAAAAGGTTGTACAGAAAAGGTTTGTAAGTCCCACAAGGCTATAGAGCCTCCCAGTGCATTCCTATGAGGGTTTGGGGGAGGGGGGGGGTTGGGGTTTTGAGCTAAAACCTTGCTGAGTTCTGCAAGGGCTACAAGTCAACCCTGTTGCATGCCTATGGGAAGCTGACCTATAGCCCACGCAGCCCTGGCCAGGCCCCAGGTCATTTCCTTTGCTCCCAAAGCAGGTTGACCTGTTGTCTGGGAGGGCTGCAGATGAACCCAAGTCATCCCCAGACAGACAAGGTCCTTTGGGTCAATCTGATATCTTTTATTAGACCACCTCAATAATACCAGATATCGGATTGACCCAAAGAACGTTGTCTGCCCATGTCCTTAGACCAGCACGGCTACAACCAACACCCCTGTAAGGTGGAGGTCATCCCAATGCATTCCTATGGCAGGATGATCTGTAGTCTGGGGAGCTGCATCCAGGCACCAGGTCAACCCTACGCCTTCCTAAGGGGATCTTTTCCTTAAGGAAAATATTTTCAAGTCCCACAAGGCTACTGGTAAATCCCACATGTTGCAACGGAGTTTTCTCCTAGGGAACATATTTTCACGTCCCACGGTAGACTAACCAAAGTAGATATATATACATATACATATACACATACACACACACACACACACACACATATAAAGGATGTAGGTTGTAGCCATGATGCTCTACAGACATAGGCAGACAAGGTTTTGGGGGTAAATCTGATCTCTTTTATTAGACCAACTCATATATATATTGTATGCATCCATGCATGCATCTACTTTGGTTAGATCTATACCTGCCTTCTTAATCTCAGGCTACCACTGCGCTAAGTACATCTATCTACTCATGAGTCACACCAGGACCCTCATAGCCTTGTGGGAGCCGCCTGCTTTCCCTGGTTCTGACGGGAACGTCTCACAAAACCCCGCAGCTCTTCCCCCTCCTGGCATGCTGCAGCTCTTCAAAGAAAAACTTCTTTAAGCCAGACAAAGAGGCAGGGAGAAGCACTGACCTGCTGCACCCTGGGAAGCTGGCTTGCAAGGAAATGTTTTATCTGCAGCTCCGTCTCCGCTCGGGAATCACTTGAGGTCCAGGCAGGCAGTCAAACCTGACAGCTTTCATTATAATCAACGCTGTTTTTCCTACAGTCACCTTCACAAGAGCACATCCAACCCAGCAGCACCGCCTCTCTCATCTGGGCACAAGGGGATTCCTGGGGCACGTGGGCTTTGTGCCAGGAACATGTTCATGCCAAGGCCACCTGAAAACCCCACAGCCCCAGAGGTGACACACGCGTGCCTTCCCATCTCCACTGCACCTGCACTGTGGACGTGAAAGCCTCCAGTGTAGGCACAGAAAAGCTCCCACACAGTCTCTGTCGCCGAGCCCCAAACTGCATGCCACATAAGACTAGCTGTTTCTTCCCTTGGTGCAGGCCCAAGCTCCCCAGCACCACGCAGACAGGTGACACATCCACCCTGGCAAGAAAGAACCACGAACGGCTACAATGAACCAAACGGCCAATGCCATTAGCATCGCACACGACAGCCTTTACTAGTCTGACAGCTCCCGGAGCCAGACTGGCATCACTTGGTGGTGCCCTCGCTGTAGCCATGTACCAGGCCATGGACAGAGCACCCTGGTACCAGGGAACAGTGCTCAGTGCACACAGAGAAGCTCAGGGGCACCTCGGAGAGCTCTCAAATGCTGCACGGGAGAGCCGAGATTGGGGAACCCACAAATTAGGAAATACTGGCTTTCTACAAAAAATCCCAGAACCCGAGCTCTTCAGACAGGTTTGCATGGCAGTCTGCATTCAGGATGCTCTTCCAGGGAGTTCCAAGCACAAAGGGAACAGCTTGGAGAAGGAGGAAAAGCCTTCCCCCAAATAGGTGCTTCCCCTGGCAACTTCTGGGCTTGTTGTCTGCCCGCCACCAACTCTCCAGTTGGACCCGAGCCCTTCATCAACGTCTCAGTGGCACTGAAAAACCTTGTGGGGTGTAGGTTGTAGCCGTGTTGGTCCAAGGACTGAAAAACCTTTACATCTGCAGACCTTGTAGTTCTGCTTCATTGGAAGGAGTTTTTGCAGCTGCTGCAGGTACCTAAGAGAGGGGCAGCCCTATGCTTGGCCCCTCCCTTCCCCTTTTCTTTCTGCCTTGCCCAATACTTTCCTCTTCAAAAGCTAATACATCCATCTTTGAAGG
Source organism: Alligator sinensis (assembly GCF_000455745.1). Lineage (NCBI taxonomy): Eukaryota > Metazoa > Chordata > Crocodylia > Alligatoridae > Alligator > Alligator sinensis. Next base: position 2,254,399 of record NW_005842058.1, read on the forward strand.
TGTCACCGAATGGACCTCTCCCCATCGGTGCTGAGAAAAGCTGTGCTGCCTTGATGGTGGCTTTGCTTCCGCTTCAGACTTGGAGACACCTGCTAACAAAGCCTGCTGAGATGAGAGATTCCCTCTGATGATACCACCGTCTAAAGCACTTGCAATGCAGCATGAGGTCAGGGAAGAGGTTACCTGTCGAGTGCCCGGAGACTCAGCTAGAGCTGAAACCAGAATTACAACAATGACCCCAAACTGCAAATTAGAAGAGTTAACGCAGCTACAGCTGCCCACGTGTACCGTGTGCATACATCTGTGCGCGCTTCTTTATCAAAAAATGCAATGGAAAAAATAAACATTGGCAGGATTTTTTATTTTTATTTATAAAACAGGCTGGTTTTATTTGACCTTTAGCGTCGATTTGTGGCAAATATATCAAGCGTTTCAGTGCCGCTTCTCCTTCAACACGACACCCATGCAGGCGGTGTGGCTGGGCCACATGCACCCTGCCGGACAGTAGCCAATGCTGCTTTCTGCCAGCATCTGAGACCTCAACCCCAAGGGAAAGCTCAAGGCTTATCAATTAGTGCTAACATCAGTGGGACATGGACTTCCGGGCCTCTTCCTTGCTGCCTTTCACTGGTTTTCTGAAAGATTCGTCTAGCGCTTCAGCGTTTTCAGCCAGAAGCATGGCACTATTTGAAGGGAGCCCAGGCATGGAAGTGAATGAAATTGGGCACTATCTATCCCGCTATTGCTGCCTCCTTAACCATAGATTTTAGCACTGTAAGTGCATTAAACATAACGCGAGGCCATTAAGGTTGACAACAAGGTGGTGACACGTAGCCTCATAAAGAGCCGGTTTCATCCAAAGCAGTTTTCTAAAGAGCAATGGGAACCAGTCGTTAACACCACACCAGTGACTCGACGTACTCCATGCAGAAAATGGAAAATACAGCTGTAACCACGTTAGCAAAAAACCAGCAGGGCTATTATATTTCTTTACGACAACATGCATGGCCATATTTACCTAGGCACGTTTTACCGGCAGCTGTTAAACCATGCCGGAAGAATTGAGTCTTAAGATAAATTCTCAGTCTGCCCACGTGCACGCGCGCAAAGACACCATAGCAGCAACACAAAAACCTGCTTTCACCATATCCAGAAGTTTGCTTACTCCTTCCCAGGCCCAGGACTTGCTGCTAGGGTTCACCCTACGGAGAGACACCAGCAGCCTGGTACAACTCACTGGACTCGGGGCTGCCACTCCAAGCCCCTTGTAGCCAGTCCAGAAGAGGATAGCACAGGGCATGCACGTTCAGGTGCATCTGCCCCTACGGCTTTTGCCTCTCGCTAAACTGAAGACAAATTATGCAGGCAAATAGCAGCGAACGCAGAAGGGACAACAGGTCCCACATGTGAACAGATAGATACCAATATTCCTGCATCAGCTGCTACTGGCTCGGAGAATACCAGACCTTACTCTCTCATCTACCCATCTCAGCCGTGCCATTCTCCTCAAGACCTCTCCCTAATTTGTCCCTCCTGTGGATCGAAGTTGCCCACAACAACTGTTCTGTTGCTATAAAGTACCCCAATCTTTGCTGCATCGCTCCAAATCCCCCACTAAGAAAGGAAAGCTAAAAGCCCAGGTGGAGCGTGCGAGAAGAGGCCTGCCTGGCGCAGCCACACTAGCAAAAACTTAATCAGCCAGTGACAAATGGCTGCTTGGATAGCACGTGGGAAAAGACGCTCAAGAGAAACGAGCCCACGGCAGGCTGGAGAAGCAGGGGGTGTTAAATGGCTGCATCTTCCCTCCCGCGGACTGGAAGACAAGGAACCGGGGGGAAGAGGCAGGTGGAGGGAGAAAAATGACTTTGCAGGTGCATCCTCAAGCCTGCAGCTCCTCACTTGGGAGCTCTCCTCCGACACGGAAGAATCTTCCAGCACCGCATTCGTTTTACTAGGGAGAGGATGTGCTCTTTTACTGCATTAATATTTCAAATCCGGGATTGCTTTTCCGAACACATGCATTCTGATCTTTAAGGCACTAATGTGCCGATAGTAAACAATGCTTATTATTCCTGCCGACAAGAGATCTTTCAAGCCAAACGCCCTGCACATGGACAGTGCAACTGGCAGCAGATCAACTTGAGGACCATACAGGCCGGCCACAGACAAAGAGTATCGATGGGGCTGTCAATACTGTTCACCAGAATCACTTGTCTATGACTGTTCAAGAAATTTCAGGGCATGCTCCAGCTCTGGGAGACCCAGCCAAAGGGCATGACACTTGATTTGTTCTCCTGAGTTTACTCAGCATTAGAATTTTAATTAACTTGCATCCCTCCCCTCCCCCTGCATTTCCCTCTCCAGAGCAAACATTGGATTATTCATTGCTTCGCTGGCAAGGGGAGCCAGGAACAGCACTTGCAAACCGCGCTGGCCCGGCCTCGCGTTGTAAAGCTCCAACTTACCCTTTATTCTCAATCACAAAGTAAAGTATTATGCAAGCACCTGAAGCCATAAAGATTACGAGGAGGAAAAGGGTCATGGCAGCATCCCGAGCGAACGCGCTAATGAATATGCAGCTCAGTGTGAAGTCTAAAGGCAACTTTGCATGTCTGGTAATTTTACTGCGGGATTTTCAAGGAGAAACTCCAAAGTAAATGCAAACGTCTCTGTAATGGCTGCATGCCCCTGTGCACAGAGCTGGGAACTCAAGAAAGGATTTTAAATGTACAGCACAGACTCCTCCCCACCCCAAAGAAGCTCCTGCAACTCTCAGCACGGAGACAGCTGGAAGGAAGGGCTGCACGAGGGGTGGAAACATCAAGAGCCAGAAGGGAGCAACAGCAAGCAGGAGGGGAGAGGAGCTGCAGATATACCGAAGGGGAGAGGCCAGCTGTAGACTATGGATTTCAAGGTCACTCTGGTGACTGAACACCCTCCAAGATGTCCGGAGGTTTGCTCAGCTAGCCCCGAGGTGACCTGCCTCAGAGCTGGGCTGGAAGTCCTGCAGAGATGGAGCTCCTCGGAGAGCCCCAGCTGCTCTGGGCTGCAGCTGGGCAGGGAACAGGCCAGGAAACCTCCATCTAGACAGACTGTTTGTGCTGACACCGTGCCTGGTTGCCAGGCTCAGGCTGGGTCTTTCCTCCCGAGCTGGCTTGGGCGCTCCGACAAGCCACGGGCCCCAGTTATCCCTCTATTATCTCTTTTTGTCCTCACCCCGCTGTCACATAGAAGCGTCCTCTGGGCATATCACAGCGAGTCAAGAGGAGGGCCACATGGCTGCAACACCGCTTACACATCGGGCGGCTTCTACCCGGACTTGCCCGCAAACTAATTTTTGTCTCTCTGACCAGTTTAACGATGCAGCGGTGCTGCGAGAGCCTGACGCGATCTACCACCAGTGCAGCGCAGGGCTGATCTGGGTCCTTGCTGCCTGGATCAGCTCCCTGGGGCGTGGGCAGGGCAGAGGCTCAGGTCACCTGCCTCGTTCACCTGCCCCTGCGTGGTTCCCACCCATGGCTACCAAGTCGAGCCCTGTCCTTTCAAAGAGATGCACGAAGGGCAGGGAGTTTTCTGTGCCATCAGGCCCAGAGCAGAAGGTCATTTGCTTTGCGAAGCTGCCCAGCTGCGAGCCAGGGAGACAGGTGCCCTCGGAAGAAGCTACCGAAAGCCCGGCTACTTCACTGACCGCTCCCTTTCCAAGTCGCCTTGACAGCAGGAGGGGGCTGCCCCAGGGGGATGCTCAGATCTTTCCCTGCACAACCACCGGGACCCGGGACTGGACGCACGTCCAGACGGTCAGGGAGGCCGGACTGAACTCCGCACACAACAGAGCCAGCCCATCTCCGACACACTCATTTGATCCCCGCCCCTGTAGATCACACTCGACTCTCACAACTTCTTGGGGAGGGCAGGGAGTTCGCCTCCTCCACCGCTCCTCTCTCCCTCCCCCAAGAACCCGGCTCTGTATTTCCCTTTGTGCTTTGCCTCTCGTGTCACCTCATGCCGTATGCAGCCGGCAAATGCCTGCAGTGACTGTACTGCTTTGTCCTTTTCGGTGTTTCTTCATCCCATCACCCAATCATTGCCTTTCTCCCAGGGGGAGAGAGGTGGGGGGAACAGCAAAGCCAATACGAATGCAGCATTCTCAGCAGATAAAGCAGTGTACCGTGCTGTTACCTAGCAGGGAATTTATTAGGCATCAATATTTGGATACTTCATTCCAGTGGCAGACCCTATAACAAAGGCTAGAAATGGGAGGAGTATGGATTTTTCTGATAAATATTGCAGGGCAATTGCCCACCCAAACCTACCCCCCTCTCCCCCAGGTTACGACCATAGCATGCAAACACACCGTCTTTCTCAGCACCAGCAGCTCAGATGGCTCTCGTTTTGTGCTCGTGTGCAAGATAACTACTGTTACCTATAAAGCAGCCTCATATGCCACTCAGCAACTGTGCCCGAGGAGCTTGCGGGGGCATTTTTGCATTTCTGTAGATGCCAATGCACTGGAAATAACTACCTTGCATCCCGGTGCACACATCGGCTCTCTCACAAACTGCATCCTGAATTCAATAGCTTCATCCCTGGCAGCTCCAGAAAGCAGGGAGGTTATATGGGGAGGCACTGTGGATTTTCCCGTGGATGAGAGCAGCGGCACAATAACCACGGATCAGAGACACAGACAGGCCGAGGGAGAGAGCTGTACGAGACAGATGTGAAAGGAGGACGGGGTTTTGTCGTGTGTCGGGCTGGAAGTGAAGCTACGCAGCAAACCCACTGATTCTTTTGTCATGTTCCCACTCCACTTGCCCTTGGAAATAATGCTGCTTATTATTTGCACAACTGTCAACAAATTATTTTTCATTCCTGGCAAAGAAGTGCTAAAAAAAGTCATTCCGCTCCTTCCCGAGACATCAGCAATAACTCTTTCTGATTGAAACGGGCTATTCGGCTTTGGCAAAATAAAAAGCTCCTCGTTTCATATGTCATTTCCCTCCAGTTTGTCTGGAGAAATGTCTTATTTCACATGCACGCTGGAGCTGAGGTTTCAGCACATGGCCCCAGGGCTGTAGGCTTTAATCTCAGAGCCCAAGTTGTCTGCCCATGGAAACATCTCCATCTAGATGAAGAGGATACATCTTTACAGAAACTTCCCTATGCAAACCATCCCATCCAAGTGCTTGCCTCAGTTATTCCCAAAATACCACAGACAACCCTGTCACCCACGGCACGTGGCTCAAAAAACACCAGGAACACTTGAACCTGCCACCGGTAAAGCAAGGGGGCAAGGGCCTTCTCAAAGTCCTGCCACTGCAAAAGTTGTTGAAATGCCTGATGTCACCCACGTCCTTTGTGAAGCTTCAAAACAATTAGACAGATACTGGTTTACAGGCCGATTCGCTTTGATGCAACATTTTGAAACGAAATGCCAATACGGAGTTTATTCAGAGCAGATGGCATGAAATTAAATGTCCCTTTGTTGTGGCCTTCGTAAACCTGAAACGCCAAAAATCAAGCCGCGGTTGATGGCGGAAGAAAAACAAAATTTTTACTTGCAGCATTTCTGGCAGGAGAAGGTAAAATTTGGGTCCCAATTGGAAGTGCCCCAGGAAAATGTGTACTTGTGACTCGACTGTCATACCGTCACCAGCTCGATTTATTACTAATAGGAAGCAGAGAACTTTAAATGATGATCATCAGTCATTTTGGGGGCAGCAGTTTCTAGAGTCCACAGCCCCGGGGGTGGGGGACACTCACTTGGGCCACTTGCTGTATAAACATACTAGAGACTCATAAAAAGAGGGTGGATGGGACCTCAGGAGGTCACGTCTAGTCCAACCCCCTGCTCCAAGCAAAACTCAGCCCCAGCAACATCACCCCAGCCAGGGCTTTGTCAAGCCAGACCTTAAAAACGTCCAAGGATGAAGATGCCACCACCTCTCTGGGTAACCCGTTCCAGTGCTTCACCCCCCTGGTAAGAAAGTTTTGCCTGACATCCAACCTTAACTTCTCTCGCTGCAACTGGAGACCGTTGCCCTTTTTTCTCTCATCTGCCGCCACGAAGGACATTCACTCATCGCATGACGTGAGTTTTGACGGTGTAAAAGTGAATATCTCCCTGCAAGCCAGACTGGCTCATCCAGCCAGGCCACAGAAACCCTTCCTGATACAAGTATCTAACCGAAACTACTCGTCACAGCCCCGGACTCCGATATTCAGAGTGAATTGAGTGGGGACCAGCTCCAGAGAGCCAGAATTATTTGCAGAAATTACTGCCCAATATTTTTTTTAGTGATTAATAGATCTGGGGAAAATCAAACACTGCTCAGTCAATGCCTAAGTAGAAAAAGAGGCTAAGTTCATTGACTAAATTATTCAGTACAAATGATTTGGCCCCGTCTCGGGAAACCATATCCAATTCATATCAGGGAGGAGGAGACAACAGTGGCAGAAAGGTTTTCCGTTCACATTTAGATCGGAAGCGATTTTTCTCGGCTCCACATCGATTCTTTGGAAACTTCCCCGCAAAGTTCGACCTGTAGTCTGCTCAAGAGCTACCCGAGTCAATACCAGAGAGAGAAAACTATCACCTCTACCAGGCGTCCCGATTGCTTTTGCCACTAGAGCGATACGGCTACAACCTGGATACCTGCTCCAAGGGGAAGGGAGCGAAGCCTGAAAGGGATGGGGAGGAAGATGCTGACGTGACCCTGCCACGGAAGCGAGGGAAGAGCTCTGCTAGCTCACTGCTCCACCGCAGCCCTCGCGTCTCACTGGTAATGCCCCACCCTGGCTCCATCCGGAGGAGGGCACCAGGTGCACTGTTTGCCCACAAACGTCAAGAAGCAGGGGGCCTGTTTTGCTCATCCCTTCCAGTTTCCGCTGTGTTGTATAACCCAGCAGGCACGGTTACATAATGGAAGTGCTGGGCTGCCGTCTGCAGTGCCTGCTGGGGATTCTCAGGGTATGACAAGCCAGCACGACACATCGCACCAGACATACACGAAGCAAAACCA
>NW_005842058.1:2261448-2290720 GCF_000455745.1 Alligator sinensis
TACCCGACGCAAAACCAGGTTGTTTTCCCCATTTCCAGAACATCTGCTCTGAATTAACAATGCTGCTTGCACCTGCAGTGGCACAGGAAGGAGGAGAGGTGGGCACACAGGCAGCAGCCCCTATATTCTGCGCTCTTGCTCATGTCTAGCCTGAGATTTGGCTCCCTTTCCCAGCACTTGCACAACCTAGCACTGCTGCCTTCCTCTTTGCAGCAGCTGCTGGGGATCTCTGCTTCGCTCCAAGTTTACCGGGCAAGACTGGTTTGGCAAGTTCCTCAGGGCATGAGAAGTGCCTTATAAATAACTGCATGCTATTGTCATCATGATTTATTAATGCAATGTGATGTCCTTGCACATCACGCACCTCTGCTATGTTTCCACTGGCAACCGTAGGACAATTCTCTCCCTCTCTCCTACCCATGGCAAAAGACTCGCGCCAACGGGAGCCGAGGTTCAGGCCAACCAAGCAGTCTGTGGGAAAGCCATGATTTGTGGGCACTGACACAAGTTCTGATGGTGTCAGCTGAGTTTTCTCCCTCTCCAAGTCATTAAAACCCAACTGCTCACAAGCTCCTGGCAGAAATCATTTCTTTTCCCCCTGGAGGTTTTCAGTAAAATCATATCTCCCCCCCACCCCCCCCGCCCCTTCCTATACAAGCATAGCTGGCTGCTGCTAAGAGAGGGCATGTCACCAAGGTCCCTTTATAATCCATGCTCTGCAGTGCGTACACTTTCCTTTCCCTTCCTGATCCCTATTCCCATCTGAGTCCAGCTTTCATTTCTCACCCCTGGCTACCCTTAGTCAAGCCACCAAGCCGCCTCACCTTTCTGATCACCTTCTGCTATTTCCAAAGCAGCTCCAGGACTGTAGGTTTCTTATCGCCTGAACGGCAGGTGTCCCGGTGTGGACAGCACAGGGGTCTTTTCCCTTTGCCAGCATTACAGGATGGGGTGTCCCTCAGGGACTCCCTCCCCTCTAACAGGAATGCATTTCATTTTGTTGGGAAGATGTGCAGCGCTGTTAATTGCTGTTCTAACATGTCTCTAATGATATATCCTTTCTAATTGTTTATAGCTTGCCTACCTCTTAAGTGCTTAAATACATTCAACAAATACTAATCTATTCTCTGCACAATTAGCAGTTTCTGCTCAGCAATGGATAGTGCAGCATGTTTAATCTAAAAAAACTTGAGTTTAACTAATCAAACTCTTAATTGAGCCCCCTCCCCACCTACCTTGCTTTTAAAACTAGTTTTTCTAGGGTCTGGACAAGTGACTTCAAGGTCGGTCAGCAGCGAGAGATACAGCAGGCATTGTAGCACAGGCCCTATGGAAAACCTGAGCGCCGAGTTAGAGAACGGCATAACGAGAATGAATTAGCCCACAGTTAAACTGCACCGGTGTTCTGCTTTTCTGTTCTCATTCGCGTTGTCTACCTTGAACTCCTGGGTGATCAGCGACCGAGCTATCTGCAAACGCGCCTCCTTTTGTGCATTGCCTCATTTTCAAGGATTCCTTCAATAGTTCTACAAAGGATCATTTCTTCACAGTAGATCCAAGCAGGAAAACAAATGCCCTGAACATTGCAGCAGCATTGCCAGAAATCCTTAAATGCCAGTGAGAAACGAAAACAAGGGGAAGGTTTGCTGGCATTTAACCAGACCTACTACTGAATGCATGGGGCTCAGGGACAATTTTTGCTGTTGTCTAAGCAAGACGCTGCAGGTTTTAAAGGGCAGACTCCAGGTTTCCGGACCGGCACTAAACCATAGTGACATGACATCAGAGGGGAGGACCTCCAGCAAATACAGCGCAACCTTTGTGAAACCGCGTTCCCAAATCCGAGTCTCAAAAATGACTTTACCTCATAATGAGCCACCCGCTGAGATTCAGATATCAGCTGAGCACTGCAGACTTTGCAATAGCTTTCAGTGAAGAGTTCCTGGTCGATGTCAGATGACTTCATCTGCTTACAGCCATGCAAATAAAGCAGAGAATTAAGGGGAAAAAAGAGGAATGATTAGCTAGAAACATTTCGAAAAAGGTACAGCAAACTAACACTCTGGAGTGAACTGGACCGTTTTCATTACAACTGAATGAAACTGCAGCTTCTTACATGGTTTTGGGCCTCAACACAAAACACGGCAGTCCCACTGTTGTGTGCAAATCCCAACATGCTTAAGTAAATGTTGGTGCTTATTCCTGTTCCCACTGCCTTGCTATCCTCTGCCCTCCCACCATTTGTTACTCTCACTGGCTGTGCCTTGTTTTAGGTTACAGACAACCTCCAGGACAGGGACCATGACACGACTACCTGTAATACAGCAGGGTCTCAGTCTGCCTTGGGGATCTTTGGTTGCCTTCCCAGTATAATCGATTAGCAAGCACCATCACCGTTGACAACTCCGGATAGGATGAAACATGGGAGGGCTCTCAGCCTGCAGAGAGACCCCAAACTGCAACTTTCTGACTTGTCTCACAGAAGCAGTTTGTCTTTGGACACACAAGGAGGGTCTGAGGGTGCCCACACATGCAGAAGTAGCTCCTCCCGGACACCACGGCCACATGCGTGGCCCCAGGTTCAGTCTCGTGCCACCATTTCATGCCTCAGGGCACATCGCACAGAGCAGCAAGCAATGCTCAGGACCAGCAATATCCCTTCCATCGCATATGGGCAGGATCTGGACCCTTGGCTCCATGGAAGAACGGCCCATTAGCCTCCCTTCTTTATCTCTGTGGGTTTCTACCGCTGTTTTATTTGTTTGAGTGCATTAATTACACCTGCATACCCCTCCCATCTCAACTAGGCTGCACCCCATGCCTGTCTGCCATGTGCAAACCATGCCTGTCTGCCACGTGCAGACCATCATGTAAACAACACAGGCTATTCACCTATGTGCCCAGCTTAGAGCACCTGGCAGCCATTTGTTACCCCTTATCAACTCTTTACAAAATGTTCCTTTAAACCAAAGCAAGGCTTATATATTGCATACTCTCCGAAGGCGTTTCACTGCATTTCAAAAGTCAGACACGGAAGGAAACAGGCTGCGTTGTTCCTAAACAGCAGCTTTGATATTTTGGGGCTCCCCACAATTTCCGGTAAGGAACCTCACAAAGAGCAATTCAGGGGTGTCCGAGTTAGCCGGAAGCTAAGGCTATGGTACGTATTGTCCTCATCAGGGAAGCGATTGCAAACATCAGGCTCCGAGTGGAGAGCTAAGTGAGGCATCGGGAAGAACAAGGCTTGCAGGAGCACGAGCTCAGGCAAAGCAACAGAAGCAGCTTGAGGGGCAGGATATAAAATCTGTGTACTAAAAAAAATGAAGTGCAGATCAAAACATCCCAACTCCTGCCAAGAGCCATCTTCTCTGTTTGTCAGCCATAACAAACCTATGTGCAGTAAAAGCTGGGGAACTAATTCAGCTCCCCTAGCACTGACCTATGTGAGTTAATTGATTGTGATGGGAAATAACCAACATGGAAATAAAAAAAAACTACAAGACAGTGTAGGCAGAGAAAGGATCGTGGGCAGACAGCTCTACTCTACTAGCTAGTTGCTGTGGCTGGAAGATCTGCTCCTACCTTTTGCTCTCTAGCCTAGCTTCACTCAACATTGGTATTCTGCAAGAAATCCTGCATTTGTAAGCTGCTCCCAAAAGCCCAGCAGGCATTTCTAAGCGTCCAAAGATTCAGGTGCAGAACCTCTCAAAAGCAGACTAAAAATGCAAGACAAAATTCTCCCCCAAGTCCAACAGACTGAGGCAAAGCAAATCTGACCGCTTTCCTCTGACCCGTAAATCACTAAGGAAGGATCCTACTCCTAGGTCTATAGAGCTCCATGGACTTGTCTCAGCTCACCTTCCACGTCTAAGCATGCCCTCCGGAGCAGCAGGCAAAGCACCTGCATGCATAACACCTGTTAACAGCCCAGGGCTGGGGTCTGCACTCCCTCCAGGATCTGCACAAGACCCCGGTGGGTGGGAATTGGGAATGACAGATTGCTGGAGGAGGGAACACAACCCACAGCTTTCTGCTTATGCAGCAGCTTCCAATCTATTGATCCTACTGGGCTGCAGACAGAGAGAGGCTCAAGTGAGATTGCTACACTTCCCAGTACCACTTGTTAGCCAGGCATGAGGTGCTGGAGTTGTACCCGCTGCATTGCAACAGGCAGGTGTGGTCACACACATAGGGGAAAGCGAGCATTCATAGGGAAGGACTTGGGCACAGCCTCTTCCTGATGACCCAATACAGCCCCTAACCCTGGCTCTGCACCACAAGGCAGACGGAGCGCATTTACCAGCCACGCACACTGGAGGCATTCCCAGGGCATTGGCTATGCACAGAGCTGTCCTGGCTCTGGCCTCACAGCACGAAAGCCTGCAGTACCAACCTGGGGACCAGTTAATCAACCACCAAGAAGACCCCTCCTCTGGAAGGGGATATGCAACTGGGCCCCTGCACGCTCCCTCCCAGGGGAAGGGGGTCCACCACATGGGTACAGCAGCACAAGGAGGGCTAGACCCCCAATCCTGTAGCAAACATGGCAGGGAGATTTAAGTCACGCATTTTCCTCCCGGAGTGATACTACCTAGGGCAATGCACTCACTCCAGCTAGAAGCGCTGTTGGGTCCCCAACTCAACTGCAAAAGTCATCTGAAAGGCAGTCCCTAGGCCAGTGCAGCTGAGGAGTGACTCAGGGACCCCGTCCGTCCACTGGCACCCTAACACCTACAGGAGCTTGATTCTTTCTGGAACATGCCCCGTCCCAGGGCTGACGGGGGCCAGGCCAGCTTGTGAGACCTGATGCTCTTCAGCTGGGCCCATTTAGCAGTGAATAACCCTTGCCTTGCTGATTAGGCATCATTCCTGAATGCCTGTGATCGTTAGCTGGGAAGTGCTAGAGAAGAGGAAATGCCCTTCCTCTCCACAAGAGGCATATTTAAAAATGGGACCAAAAATAAAACCGAAAACAAGTCACTCTTCCATTCTCTAGCCTTGGCTGGTAGCAAGCTGGGCCCAATGCAGGCTGTAACAAGATCTGCCGGAGCTTCAAAAGACAGTTCCCATGGTGGAAATACATGGCTGGACTTCTGTCAGCCAGCACAGCCCAGCCCACCTCGGTGCCTGCTGCATTAGCCAGCGGGGCTGGCGCTGCTTTGCACCAGGAGCTGCCCATCAGCTCCAGCATCCTCTCCCCCTTCCCTGCCTAGGCAGCAAGAAGCAGCCCTGGAAAAAAGGCCCCATCGCAGGGTTGTTCTCTCCCCAGAAGGGTGCAGGATGAGCTGCTTGCACAACCAGCTTGCTCTGAAGCCAGTGCTGTGCCTGGCCAAGGCCTCCCATGAAGGATAACCCTGGCTGGCGTGGCTCTGGATGGTCTCGGTGCTCTCTTGTGCTCATGCCTGTCTCCAGCAGCAGTAGTGGGTGGCCTGGCACGTCGCATATAGGGGTCTTACCCAGCCTTCGCTCGTAGGCAAGCCCTTGTCTTGGAGGCACAGTTGCATTTTGCTTTTTCCGGCCTGGGTCCAGGCTTTCCCCGTCTTGTACTTCCTGCCAGGGCTTCCCTCCTGCTATAGCCACAGCGGTCTCTGCCCAGGCCAGCGCTCCGGCCTCACTTCTAATGACTCACGCACTCAGCTTGCAACAGCAGCACAGAGACACCAATTGGCTCCGACCTCCTGAAGCAGCAAGGCTGGGGTCTCTCCTACCAGCTCTGCTCTCATTAAGATGCCGCCAGGTCCATGGGCTTCTTGCTGTGTCCCTGGGTGCTGCTTCAAGAGCCAGCACACAATTTGATTTTAATCCTGGCCCCGTAGCTGCAGCACCGACAGCAGCAGAAGCCACGTCTCCCTAATGCTGCAAAGTAGGCAGCTGCGGATACAGGCAGGTGAAACTACATCCACATGACGGGCTCCGGTCTGCAAGAGGGCATCCTGGCCACTGTGCCCAGGGCTCAGCATCCCTATGCCACTTCTGCACAGTGACAGGCTCAGGGAGGAGACAGGACCCAGTGCCCAAACTCTACGGGCGCAGCCCAGAGGCTCCACTGCCTGCCCTCACATGGTTGCTTTTTAATAGAGACAGGATGTCAGAGAGGAGGAAGAGTGAGGGACAGCAAGATTACAGGGTAGAGGAAAATAAACAGAGCCAAAGCCTCCTTCGTGCCACTAAGGCATGGAGAAGACCCAGTCATACGTGAAGCTTGGGCACTTACAAAAATTAGGAAGCTTTTGATGACGATAGCCATTTAGAGCAAAAAAAAAAAAAACCCACAGCAAAGGGTGTCTGCTACCTCTGCTGGAAGGAGACAGCCACATAAACACTCCACTGCATCTTTTCTCTATATTGTCCTCACAAAGCTGCTACGAGAAATCTGGACATTTTGAGAGGAGATTTCAATGCCCATCTCGGACACGGACAGGAGGAATACAGCGTCCTTTCCTTGTCCCGCATCAATCCAGCAGAAATGGTCCAGAGCTGAATTCCACCTAGGGCAGCCGCTGCAGAAACGGCATTGCTCTCTTTGCACGTGCCCAACAGAAGTCATTTCCAGCGGTATGCCCCCTCAGCAAGGAACTGTGGCATCAATGCCAGCCTCACTTCTTACTAGGGGAGTCTGTTAGCAGAGGGCTTTTCCGTTTTTTCCCTCCTTGCCTATTATAGTCCACCGCACAAGCACACCCAGTAGCATGATGCAGATCGAGGCAGACAGCATGGCGAGCGCAAGTCTGAGTTCGGGGAGAGGCAGGATGACAGAGACGGAAAGAGAGCTTAGGAGGATTAGTCGGATGTGACAGCCCTGGCTGAGAGAGCTAAAGCTACCATTCCTGAAGTCTCAAGGGAGCATTTTCCAGGCCTACCTAGGCAAATGTCATCCCTGTCTGGGCCCTGAGTCACACAACACACTCTCCCAGGCTCTTCACAGGCTAGAAAGACTTCCCATGCAGCCTGCCAGACAGAAGGGGACAGGTTCTTGCTTCCAGCTGACACCAAGGTCACTGGGTAGCCAAAGAGGGAAGCAAAGAATCGGGACTTGAGCGAGGGAGCCTAAGCTTTGAGCCGAGTGTGAAGCTAATCCTGTCCCACGTGCATAAGTTTGCCCATTGTCCCTATAGCAAGAACCTGGCTCCAGTCTGGCCCCAAGGTCCTTCCAAGCTGGAGTCTCAATTCTGACTCTCACAGGTGCTCCTTCTGTAACACCATGCCAGGCACCTTGGGAGGGGTCTGGCCTGGCCCTGGACGAGCCTGAAATCAGGATGTGCTTCACTGTGCAATAGAAACAGCTGGACTCCACCCAAAATTTACCTTCCTGCTTCCTGTGGTGCTGAGCACTGACCTGAGACCACAGACACGTTGATGCTCACGGCTGTTTCAGGCACAGAACTCCACGCAGCGATAAAGAGACGTGGTCAGCTGCATGTTCAGGGCAGGAAATTATTTTGGGCGGAAGGCCACCTACAAGTTTTGGCAAGCTGTCGAGGGCCACATTTCCCTCTTGGGAAAGCAGGAACAGCCCCACAGTCCCAGGCCAGAAGCCTCTGCTAGGCAGGGGCTTCTGGTTGGGGGGACGGAGCTGGGGGGTCCTTGCTGCTGGGTCCTGCTGCCAGCTTCCCCTGGATCCTACTGCCCTGGCTCTTGTCATCTTTGACAGGCAGCCAGGAGCAAATAAATACTAAATTTTCTACATTTTTAGGGGTCCCACGGACCGGATAGATTGGCATGGCAGACCGGATCTGGCCCCCAGGCCATATTTTGCCCACCCCTGGTGTACATGGTCAACTCTTCCTTCCAGTGTTTCCATGCTGCTGCCAGGGTCTTTGACTGGAAATCTGAACGCGTAGAGGGTCTGAGTCCCTCCGTGCTGCCTGCTCTCTTTGCTGTGTGGGTGATGCTTCAAATCACACCCTTTTTGCTGTGGTTCTCATCCACTGCCACCGCACTGTATGCACAGGGCTCTGTGCAACCATAAAGGGACTTCATTTGGGCTGCAACAACGTGGATCTTTATTAGACGTGCCATGTGCTCCGTGCTGCTGCTTGAGGGGCAGCAGGTGTTTGGAGCCACTGCAAAATCCCCTAAGCACGTGGAGCTTTCTGGCATCACCCTCCAAAGTATCCCCGCTACAACTTGTGTTCCAACCCGCAGGTCGTTACAATCAGTACTCCAGCTCCAGCCAGGATTTACTGTCAGATCCTCTCCTCCTCCTCGCCCCTATATTTCATCCAGGCTGTGTGAGGCCGGGTTCTCCTCTCCATTATACGGGCATGAATCCGGAGCCACGCCATGGGCAGGTATAAATGGTTGCAGACAAAGCAGGTGTGAGAGAGCGGAGAGCAAGCCCTGCTGCACTGTAACAAAATGCATTCAAATGCATCGGCATTTAGCATCGCGTGGGGCCTGCCATAAGAGAATGGCCTGCGCCAGCCCTGACAGCACCCAGAGCAGGACCACCCAGGACCCTCCATCTAACAGCTCCTGCTGAGAACCGTTTCCTTGGGTGCAAAGCCTCGCAGAGTCACAAATTCATGTTCGGCTGCTGAACAGCACTTTGATCTTCAAAGACACCTGGAAACCAGCCCCCTCTTCCCCTATATATACAGCGAAAGAGTCATTTGTCTTTTCTCTTAAATTAAACCCCCAACCAGACGGGTGATGGCAGCTGCTGGCAGATGAAGCTAACATTACAAAGAGCTAGAGATGCCAGCAAGCCAGCCTGGGCTGCTCCGGGGGTATAGCATCCCGTGGGTAACACTACCCAGAGATCCATGTGTTATTGAGATGGAAGGGTCAGCACAAGCCATAACACTTCAAGCATATTTGTCTTTTCCACAGAACACATGCTGGAAGTAATTCAGGCAGCGATTGCTGCTTGCAGCTTAATAACAGTGCAACGCGGAGGCTTGATGAGCTGCGGATTATTTGCTGGGAGTCTCAACCAGGCCCACACCGATATAAAAAAGCACTTTGTCTCGTTTGTTTTTCTCTCTGGGCAAATCCATTGCAGAGCAGCCTACTGCACAAAAAGTTGGCCTGGACCGCAGGCTACAGCGCTGATTTGCTCTACCCAGGCCAGCCCAGCTCTAGTCGAGCAGAGATAATTATCCACATTTCCCCCCTAACCATGGGGACATTTCATAGAGCCCGTGATGCAGTGCTGCCGTACAGATGACCAAAGCAGCCCCTGTCCTAGAAGCACATTCCCAATAGCTCCTCCGCCTCCCTAAAGCCCTGCAGCGGTCTTAAATAAGCCTTTCCCACCCAGTCTTTTTTTGGACCCTTGACATCTGGCTAAACAGAGCTAGCTATAACCTTCACGTGGCCATGCTCCACATGCCTGCTGCCTGCCACGCGATTTGCGTCGTCCCTAAAGAGAGCGGCATGTTCCCGTGAGACCGGCTCCCGTGGCTCACGCCCGGCAGGACTGAGCTGCCTCGGGGGCATGAACACGCAGCTTTCTGGGGCAGAATGTGGCCCCACATTTCCTTAAGGCTATGGGGGCAGAGACTGCAATGGGAGCGATGCACAGGGGCAGTATGGGGCCGAGGCAGTCATATGCCTAATGGGCACTGGCTTTCGGGGATCCTCCACACCATTAAAACAAACCTCGCTCTGAATATCGCACCCTGAAGTTCTCAGCCTGCAACGTGGGACCAGCAAGCCCTGTCCTGCTATAGCGCTCAGAGGGCCCAGACAGGAGTGGGCCTCTACAGGCCGGGTCCTGTACGCATGCACACGAGCAGGCTGGGAGTCTATTCCCCTGAGACTACTTGGGCTTTTTCTGGACCCCGCTGTGATGCAGAGAGCCAAGGGAAATCTGGCTGCATCCTCATGAAGATGCTGTCTCAGTAGCTGCATCACTGCAGATGTCCCAGTGACAGCATCTGTGGATAATTACAAGGTCTTTAATCGACACCAAAAGGCGCGTGGTAGATAATGAACCCCAAGAACAAAGAAAACAGCCTCACTGTTTAGACACTCCAACCCAAAGCAGCGCGCTTGCCATGAAAAAGCAGATCCCAGCTTTCCTCCATCTACTTTTGCCACAGGTGCACTCTGCGTTATGGCTTTGTGGGTCAAAAGTAAGCAGTAGCTTTATTAACTTCCTCCACCCACTGGTGTCATAAAGGGAGTTCATAAGCAATTAGCTATTTCTAATCACTTAATTCCACTTTAAGTCCCTGCCTGGAAGGATCTCTCTCTTCCCAGAATCTGCTAGTCTTTGGCTGCTCTTCAGTCTCTAAAATGAATTTTAAAAATATCCCTTCCTTAAGCAATTCTGCAGCCCTGCGTCTCTGCCGTTCAGAATCGGGCAAAAAGTAACCTGGGCATTGTCTCTCCCGCCACTCCCTGCCAGCCACCAGCCTCGGAGGAGCCTTACTGCAAAACAGCACGTGCACCCGAGACATGCAAAAGCCAAGGCCCACGGGGATACAAACTCTGCATCATGTTCTGGGCTTTTCTTCCAGGGGGCTGAAAAATTAATACACAGCTCCTGTTCCTGCCAGCTGAACACAAACCATGCAGCCGAGCGCACGCGCTTAGGAGGGAGGTACCGCGGGGTCTAAATATTTCAAGCTCCTTTGTCTCCGCCACTTCAGTTCTTTCGCCCAGTGCCCACCCCAGACAATGGTCATTTTGTCTCCTGCTGTTTCACAGAGATTTATTATTTATTGGCCCTCTCCTTTCTGCTGGCGTAGGCGTGCTAAACCTTCCCCTTTCCCCGATCGGTATCGTCTCTGCATGTCAGCTCAGCATCTTTGGGAATGGTAAATTGTGTCAGAAGAGACTTTATTTTAAATACCCTGTGCCATATGGCTATGATTCTTCTCAGCAGTTTTAGGAACGATAACAGCTAAATGGAAATCAATTTGACGGGGCTGATTCCAGAGTTTGGCAAATGGCAGAAAGAAGCCAGCTAAGAAGAGGCATTAAATTTGAGAGGGTGCCAATCAGCACGTTCACATCAGGGACACGTTCAAGGCCAAACTTATTTCTCATGTCGATGCACTGCAGGCCATCAAACAGGGCCCTGTGTGCAGGGGAGAAACGGAGGAGGGTGTGGGGAGTGTACCCGGGGCAGGTGCTTTTCCAATCCAGAGCAAAGGCCGAGATGTTCCCCCTGTGAAAAGGGGCTTTTGCACAAATTTAATCAAAGCAATGGGGGTGCTTGTCCCCCAAGCAGGGGGCTCCATCCGCTCCGTGACACTCCTCACAGGTGCCACCCCCGGGAATTTGCAGAGGAGGCTTAGTGGGCCACGAGCTGCAGCATCACTGCACAGAGGTGGGGCCATGGCTTGTGACGTGTGACTAGGGGAAGCACGGCCCGCCTGCGTGAGTGCAGGCCGTGGCATGGACTCAGTGCACGTAGGTGCATGGATCTGTCTGAACCAGGGCATGACCCACTAGGCAGCATTACCTATGCCAGAAAGGTAGCCGGGGTTTCCTGCCTCGGAAGGCAGAGTGCCGTGTCACACCGGCACGCTTCTGAGGGTCATAATTAAAGTTGCTTGTTGTTTGATCACCTGCTTGACGCAATGTAATTAGACTTGCTGCACGGGTTGATTTTTTTGTCTCGTTTGATCAATGACAAGAAGCACTAACAAGAGAAAGCGCGCGGTTCTGCGTCCCGGCGTCTGTGCCAGCTGAGGGAAAAGCCCCTCGCTCTGCATTCCCTTATCCAATTTCTTCCGAGGAACCCTAAGCACCTGTCCCAGAATTAATGGCTTGAGATCTCCTCCGAGCTGAACCACGGAGTATGTGACAAGCGAGCGCTCGTGCGGGAGCCAAAGGGGAGCGGCAACGCAAGAAGAAAGGCGCCGATTTTCATCGGCGTTATGAATTATTTGTGTTCTTTGGTTGCTGCGACTCTCTCATGGATTAACACCTCGAGTGAGGCTGCCTGCTTTCTCCAGCTATTTAATTTGTCTTGCAATCAAAAGAAAACTTCCTGAACTAATAATTAATGGGCTGTCAGCGGTTGTGTGCAAACGCGGTGCTCACAACGCGACAGCTGAAGAAAGGCAAAATGCTGCCTTTTGAAGTGACTCCTGTACCAGGCTTCTAAGCTGGATGGAGGGCTGGGTCCACCCCAGGCATGAGGGTTTGGTGCAGGCTTTCTCTCCGGAGAAGGCCGGCAATAACTCAATTCTGCGGGCGGCAGAAGGTCCCCTGCATAGCAAGAGCCTCTGGTCCCTAGACGAGCAGAAGGGACCAAACACCACTCCGAAAGGGCCAGGGCATCATGCACAGCCTCTTCTAATTACTGGCAGCAAGAGCTTTGGGGAAGTAGCAAACCTCCTGCTTCCAGGTGTAAGCCACTCTCTAATTAGGAGAGACAAGGATGTGTCCTAGAGTGAGGCGCCAATTATCCCACGGGCTCTCACGCAGGCCTCGGGGACCGGCTGCTGTCGGGGGCACGAGACCGGGCCCCCAGGACCCGAGAGCTGACCCTGCTTGGTATCGCTGGGGAGAAGAGACCCCAGGAGCCCCACTACTTGCCCTCTGCTTTCGCTGAGGATCTCTCAGACAGGGGTTGGGCTCGCTTTGTGCAGTTCCTGCATAACCCCCTTCCCTCTCCTAGCCAGAAATAACATGGTGCCCCCATCAGCCCACGAGAGCCCCAGAGAAGGTGATGAGCAAAGCGTGTTCTCCGCGCAGGGAGTGTGGGCGCAGCTGGGAAGGCAGGCTGTCAGCCAGCTCTGCCTCCCCCTGATATTAATAAATGGGGACTTAGGAAAACAGCCATATGCCCCTTCTCACCTCTTACCTACTTCTATAAATACACAGCTATATTTAGCAATGGAAGAATGGAGGAAATAATAAATACCAGGCATGGCCAAGGAGGGGCTGGAGCCACTAGCTATGGATAATGCCCGCAGGCAGAGGAGGAGAGAAACCTGCATCCTCAGAGCGGGCGGAGGGTGCACCACGTCCTTGAAGCAGCAATATGTGGTGCAGCCTGGCACAAGCTGGACCGCGCTGCCAGCACACAAAAGGGACACGGGCTATGAATGGGGGCAACGTCGGGTCAGCACCTCCCGACTCACTGCCCCACGCAGCCTGGGAATGAAGGGGCTGCTGATCAAATTAGAAGCAGGTACGTTTAGACCAGCAAGGGAAACGGTGTTCGTGCAGCCGGGACGTCCCTTCCCAATCGAGATCCTCGAGTTCAATACTGTGGAGTCAGCTTGAAAAGGAGGGAGATTCCTGGGGCACTGTTAATCATAGTGCAGTCTCATTGTACGCATGAATACAGGCATTTATAGCAGCGTATTATGGCATACCCATCGGACAGCCCCAAGGGGTGTCCAGCTAACCAGGACAATAAGTGCTACTGAAAGTCAGCGCACGTTTCCCATTCAACAAGGAGCATGATCCCTTGATGACTGTTTTACTCAACTTTATGATAGCGGGGATAAGGTTTGTCTGGTTGCCCACAGCAGGGCATCAGCTGGGTCCTGCCAGGGTCAGGAAAGGATGCCAAGCACCTGCATAGCTGGAAGCAGAGAGCGTAGCTCACAGCCAGATGCCAGATACCAGATCTGATGGGTCAGCAGTCTGCGAACCGGCCAGCTGGACTCGCAAACACACTGCTCTACAAGGAGAGGGGGCACCTACACCTGGCAGAGCCTTTCTCTCTGCATATGGTGCTGCCCAGGGTTCGCACAGGGAGGCGCACAGTCGGCTGCCGCAGTCCATCAGGTGCTCTGTCTTGCACCAAACTGGTCCTTCCCGCAGCCAAGCTGGACCGTGCGGCATGCCAGACAGCTACGGTCCTGCTGGCAACGTGGTCACACGGCCATCACTATCGGTACAGGACCAGAAACACCAGAGCCGCTGCATGGGGGGCCTGCGTGTGCCATGCGCATGGAGCACAGTCCCTCCTGTCGGGGTGCTCCCAACCATGCTGCTCCACGCCAAGCTTTCCAGCTTCTGCCCATTCACAGCTCATTGCTCTTGCCCGGCTTCTGTTTGACATTTGTCGGGGGGCCACGAGGGATGGAGCCCGGTGCATGACAGCTGCCAGCCTGGCCGAAGAACGTCAGTCAACGAGATGGGCTTGTCCCGGCGGAGCACCCCCTGCCTGGGGAGCTGGCAGAGAGATGGCAGGAGAGCTCAGTCCTGATGTTCAGGGCTCAGCACCAGAGCCCAAGCCGCGGGCTCGCAGCTGGCCAGCAGCACCAGGAGA
This sequence comes from Alligator sinensis, assembly GCF_000455745.1. Lineage (NCBI taxonomy): Eukaryota > Metazoa > Chordata > Crocodylia > Alligatoridae > Alligator > Alligator sinensis. The sequence goes on from NW_005842058.1 coordinate 2,275,637, forward strand.
AAGCCCTGTCCCACGGACACCGCGACAGAGCCGGAGGCTCGCCAGGATCGTGTTGGGCACAGACCCACCCGCGGGCCTCGGAGCCAGGCCCCGCTCCTGGGTGCGCCTGCCGTCTGAGCAGAAGAGCACGAGGAACCGGGTGACTGAAAGGAGTAAAAATAAACCCTCCTGCCAGGCTGAGACAGTTGGCGGGCTCTAATTAGGAGGTGGCTGGATGCTGTCAAGTGGCGGTAGGGGGGAGGAGGGACACCGACGTCTTGTAGGTGCTGGGGAGACGATGCTGATCTGATGCTGAGGGTGTCCCCCCACCAGACCCCACAAATGACTGCCTTCCCTGGGACTGAGACCAGCCAAACGCCTGTAGGATGGTGTCCGGCAGGGGAGGCTTGGTAGCCAGCCCGTGCTCCCTTCTGCCCTGTCCTCCCCCTTCCTTTTTGCCACCCAATGTGTCCGGCGTTCCCAGCCGCTTTGATCATGACCCGTCATGCCAGGGCGTCAGGACAGCTCCCCGCGTGCGGTGCCAACTCTCCTGACCGCGCAGCCCAGCCAGAGGTGCAGGTGCCTGCTCAGAGGGGCTGGGACCAAAGTGCACGGATGTGCTCTGCACGCAAGGAAGGTGCTTTGTAGTTCAGAGACAGCCACACGACGGCCGTCATGTGATGTGGCAGTTGCCAGGGCAACGGTGGTTTCTCTCCAAAAGCAGCATAAACAGTTTTGTAAAAGCCTCCCGTGCTCTTTGGGCTCCTGGCTGCCAGGCTGCAGTAGCCTGCTCCTCCCGCCGTCGGGCACTCCTGCCACGCCAGGGCCGGCCCTGCTCCCTCCGCCCCGGGCAGCTGGCACCCGACACCCAGCGGGTGCTCATCCGCTGCCAAGAACATCTGTGCAGTGGACCTGCCTGCAAATCCCGCGTGTCTGCGCGGGGGCTGGCACAGGAGGGCAGGAGAGGAGGGCTGCTGCAATTACAGCCAGGAGGCAGCCTTTATTTTGGGGCTAGCAGGGCCTCTCTTTTTTTCCCACCGGTCCCTAATTACGCACAAAGCGGTAGGACGTGAGTCAGGCCGAAATCTTTGCCTATCATTAATGCGCAACTTGGAACCTCTTGTACTTTGCATAATCAGGGCTTGTCATCCCCAATCAGCTTCAGCTCAGGAAGCCACGAGGCAGAGCCGCGCAAGGTGGCCGTGAGCAGAGGGGAGGAAGCCTTCGGGAACCAGCGCGACTTGGGGTTTGGGAGACTGCATCAGCGCCCTGACGACAGCCACCCTGGGAGCCTGGCCGCTCTCCTGGACAAACCCTCTTCCGGACCTCGTCACTTGGGCATGCATAAGCCCGAGCAATGAGGCCAGATTATTTTGACGTTTGCTTGTAAAACTCCCACATCCAGTGACGAGAGACAAGATGGGGGGAAGGCTGGCGTGCAAGCAGGAAAGGCGAGATCAGGGCAGGCTTCCCTCTCCAGCGCCGGTGCTACCTGGCTTTTCACAGCAGGCAGAGTCCACGTTACATCCCAGTGATCGTGGTTCATAGATCCTGAAAGGCACAAATTACCCATTTGTTTGCCCCTTACTAGACATCTTCTAGTGGGAGGGTTCTGGATTCATCGCACTTTGCTCTGGGGAGGGGAAGGGTCTGGTGCTTAAAATGTTAAGAGCGCCGCATCGTCACCTGCATCTGCGGAGAGGAGTGGGGGCAGCTGAGGCTTATTTGCATCGGAGCTGCTTTGCCGTGAACTATTTTATTTCACTCCGCTCCTGGCGCCTCCTGGGCAATCAGCGCCCTCCTTAGCTGTACAGATCAAAGCCCCCTGCTGCGGAGGTAGGAGGCAGAGCTCAGTTTTGCAGTGGCTTCTTTTTTTTTTTTTTTGCATGCGGTGAGTCAAAGTCTGGAGGAAGTCATTGTCTGTGGGAGCCGAGTTCGCTCGAAGCCAGGCAGGCAAGTGGGGAGCGATTCGGAGCCCATTCAGCCCCTGTGCAGACAAGAGCTGGATCCCACCCTGCACCAAAACCACTGCGCCCTCCACACTGGCTTCTCCTTCGGATGTATTGCTGGAGGACTGCAGCATGCTAGGCACCGTACCAGCCTACAACAAACGCAAAGCCCAGCCCACAAGGTCTTACAGTCGAGGTCGCGTAGGCTCCCTGTGCCTCAGGGACCCATCTCTAAGACCTCAGTGCCATGCCCCTTCTCCCACTCTGTCTTATCTGTTGCAAGGCAGTAGTGCGGGAATTTGTGGGGCCCTAGACTCTCCCCCAGGTAGGAACTTCATCTCAGGCAGGAGACGTTCCCAGCCTGCAATAAGCAGTGCATCCTCTGCTATCCTTAGTAGCTGAAGCCGAGCTCGCCATACGCTAATACAGGGACGGGCAATTATTTCGGGCGGACGGCCGCTTACTGAGTTTTGGCCAGCCATCGAGGGCCGCATAACAGGCAGCCCAGGGCAGACAAATATTAATTTTCTAAATTTTTTAGGGGCCCCGCGAGCTGGATAGAATGGGCTGGTGGGCCACATCTGGCCCACGGGTCGCATTTTGCCCACCTCTGAGCTAGTAGATGATTCAGGCACAGGATCTCGAGCGGTGCACCTGGATCCCCTGGCTAGCTCATTGCAGCTCTACCTATGCTCTTTTCATTTCACTGTATGCACAGACTTGGCATCCTCTAGAAGCGGGGTGAGCAGATTCAGTTAAGCGTCTCCCCGTCAGCGTGTCATCAGGGCATGAGTCTCATCCACAGGAGCAGGCCGCAAGGCGCTTTCCCGCAAACAAAGCGTGAGATGCTCCTCTCTGACGCTCCCTCCCTGAAGCCCTTTCCCTTGCTGCTTGTTCTAATTTTACTTGCTGATTGTTCATTCCCTGGCAAGCAGGGAGGCCTTCGGGAGCCAGGCCCCGTGGGTTCGATTTCAGTTCTGGCATGGTTTTGCTTACAGGTTAGCAAGCCACTTGTCTTCACATATTTCAGTCTCCCCAGCTGGAATAACATCGCCCTCCTCACCAGCTCCCGGCAGACAGGTTGTGAGGGCTACTTAATTAGCACTCATTATAGCGCTTGAGCTGTTTGGGTGAAAGGTGCTACAGAAATGCAACATATGAGCTCTTCAGCCAGAATGACTTCAACTTGAAGCTGTCAGATGCCCAGGGTTTTGCCAGCTCCAGGATGAGTGCTGCAGGGTCCTTCCGCAGCTTTGGAAAGGGTGCTCTCGAGAACATTCATTAGCATGCTTTTCATTAGGCTCAGGATGAGGCAGGACATTTAACACCACAGGGAATCTGCTCCAATTTTCAACCTGGGGTCAATGAGCCAGCCTTCCAACCACAAGAGAAACGCTGACAGGTTTCAAGGTGTAGTGTAGTGACCCCCACGAGTTGGCAGAGGTGATTCCAGGCAGCCTAGAAACACCCAAATCCCCTTAGGGCACACAGCAAGAGAAGGATGGGAATCAATCTGAAAGTGCATCATGTGGAAGAGCGCTAAAGTAGCCTAGTCATTTCCAAGGCTGTATAGTTAATTGAAATGACTCATCTTCCGGGACAGGAGGGGAGAAGTCAGAGTGCTGGAGATCTCTATACATGTGCAAAGTTAAGATGCTCAGAGATGGCACTCAGAAATCAGCTCCCTTTGCAAGCCTGATGAAACGGGTTGGTCTGGAGCAGTGCAAGCCTGCATTGTGTCCGTCTGCTCTCGGGTCGCTTGTCAGAGCCGGGTCCAGGAGATTTCCGCTGCAACCGCGGACGGTTTGAGAAAGAATCCAAGAGCCAATCGGTACCATAAATCAGTAGCAAATTGGGCCCCCAGATCAGGGCTTCCTCCACTGTTCAAGGTTTTTATGTCAGCACAGTGAGTTGAAATTGCAATAAAAATAGCAGAAGATTAAAAAGAGAGAAATAACAGGTCCCTGCAGTCAACATGACTTAAATTCCCTGTCAGATTCCCTGTGAACTACAGCCACCCGCATTTGATAATTAGAATGATTAATTATTCTTATTATAATTAGTAGTATCATGCAGCCTCTCCAGTGGCAGGAAATAACGTTGTCATAAAGTTGTCTAGTTGCTTGATCTTTGAAATCCACAGTCAGATGTACAGTTCCTAGGACCTACACTAGGTTTGCAGTTGGTTTTTCACCGTGAGATGGTGAAACCTGGAGGAGCATCATCAGATTGAGCCCAAAGGGATAGATTAGTTTCAGTGGAATTTGTTGCTCAAGACAGCTGAAGCCCACACCTGTTCTGCTGGATCAGAAAATCCCTGAGCCCTCTTAGGGATACTTTTGCAGCATCCAAGCCTGGATCCAAATCTTTTCCCGAGGTGCTAGCTAAGTGTGAGAATGGCGTTAGTCATACTGCAGTAAAGCTGCTTAGCAGGACGGGTAGAAGTGCGTTCAGGGAAGAGACTTTACCACGTCCAGCCAAATAGCCCAGCACAGTTGTTTTCAATGGCACACTAGGTAAGTAAAACATCTGCGGGCAACTGGACCCGATGATCTCACGAGGTCCCTTCTAGCCCTAAACTTCTGTGAACGTGTGTGTGAACTCAGTTGGCAGTAAGAAAAAAAAAATCAAGTAAGATGTGAAGATGCTCCTAGGTGCGAGATGGAGGCTAACAGGGGACGTATGAGAGCATGGCAAGGCAGAGCCCAACTGCAGAGTCTCATCTGCGTAGGTCCCAGAGGGAATACGGCAGAGATGGGGGAGGCGAGGGGTCACCAAAAGGCAGCAGGAGCGACTAGGCTGCAGAAACTCCCCTAGCAAGAGAAACCGCACGCTTGGAGCTCTTCATCTGACAAAGCAGGCAGACGACACGTGGCGCATTAAAGGTACTCCCACTAATGACCTGACTGGAGAAGGTCCATCAGGGACGTCTGTTCTCCCTGTTCCACACTACAAGGAGGAGCGGGTGCCGTGTGCCCCGCAGACGTGGCAAAGGCGGAAGTACAAAAGCACGTTCTTTGCTCACCCAGCATGAAAACCTGTGGAACCGCCTGCCGCAGGCAGCCGGGAGTCCACAATCCACCGGGATCAAAGAGCAGCAGTGCATTTACCTGGACTGCACAGGTGCCCAGGCCCAGGGCGGCTGCTGCTCCCTGCAGCTGTGGAGCGGGGGCAGCCGGATCCCAGAAGCAGCCTGGCTTGCTGCTGGACACTTCGGCTGCTGGGCTCCGGTGCTTGCTGGGTGATAAACCGCTCCAAGCTTCACACGCACCTAACCCGTCCCTTCTCATTTTTCCTTGGTTACAAGCAGTGCCCCACGATCCCTCCACCTCTCCTAGCTGCTCCTGTCCCCTTCTGGCTTTCAAGGAGCACAGAGGCGTACAGAAAGCTCACTCCCTGCTCAGAAAGCCTTGCAGGCTAACAGGAGACACGTGCCTGCCCATCCCAGCTGCGACCCCCTTCTGACCTCCAAACCCCAGTGCCAAGACCTGGCTGGGTGGCCGCACAGCCTGCAGCAGGACATACGACTTGGCACGCTGAGCTGCTTCAAAAAGCCCCCCGTAGCTTTCCTCGGCAACACGCCGCCTGTTTGCATGTGCGCACTGTGCTTCAAAGGATGGGGAGTTTGTTGCACCCTTTGCCGCAGGCTTGGCGTCAGCTGATGGATGCTGAAAAGCAGCGGGTGTCAGGTCCTGCTCTATAGTGGGGCTGTCTGACAGGTTGCCCCAGGTGTCAAAGACCCCTGGACTGGGCTTCTCCTTTTCCTTGTACCACAGCATTTCACGGCTGTGAGGGCCGGGGCTGGGGGTGGTGGCGCTTCTTCGGGGTTGTGTTTGCACCTTGGTTAGCAGTTTCCTCACTAGCAAGGAGCAATGTCGTGTGTATGTGTATGTGCTGGGATTGTTAATGTTCTTCTTTGCAAGGTTCATATCGGTCGCTTGCTTGTTGTGGCATTGGGGATTATAATAAAAACCAAAAATATAAATGTGGATTTATTATTATCATTATCGTTATTATTATTCACCAAGGAAAATCGGATGCCGGGTATCTCCCACTGGGCCCCGCTGGGTTTGTTCTCCGCATGTAGCGAGGCCAGATGGGTTGTGCATTTGACAGCTCTTTCATCTGCATGCCGCAGGTGGAACCGGCCTGGACGCCCCATTTCCCCTTTAGCGCGTCAGGGCAAATCCATCTCTGCCTCAGAATAATGCTTTTTAACTTTGTCCTTCGCCCTATCTCTCCAAATGAGGCTCTTGAAAGCCCCTTTTGAAGCCTCCTGTGTGAATTTCTAGCCCCGCTCTCCTATCGCTCGCTGGTGGAATGGATTAAAACGAGCCCTTTGAAGTGCCGGTGCTTTGGAGGCAAGCTCGCTCCGCACTTTGTCATGTACGGGAGGGAGGATAATAAACACCATTTGCCTTCTGATTTCCCTGTCAGCTCGTCCTCTCCCGGCAGACTTGAAAGCATAAGAAAGCTGGAGCCACGCGGCACATCCTCTCCATCTGAGAGAGGCCGCTCTCGGCACCTGCCTGCCACCGCCGCCTCGTGCGTTTGCTGCGAGGGCTGCCTCAGGGCTTCCACATCGTGTATGGTACATGTATCCTGCAGCCATTGCATGGCTTTGATCGCGAGGCCCAGATCGAGAGAGCGCGCCGCACAATCCGGCGGGCTTGGCTCCCCTCGTACCCCATTGGCTGCCTGCATCTCCCGCCCCTGGGCCTGCCGTGCAGCTCCTCCAGTATTAGCACGGGAGGCATACGAGCAAGGGGCACGCTATCTGCGGCGCTGGAGACCACAGGATGGCATCGGGAAAGATGGAATAATATATATCCTCCCTCCAGCACCCTCTGGGTACCTTGTCCTCTGGGGCCCCATGACAGCCATTCAGCACCATTAAAAGCAGGTCAAGCTAAAGGCTTCCCTACCTGGGAGTGGACAGGAAAGCCGAGGCTATCGCCACTGGTGGAAATACCAGAAGACTGAGCCCCCACGTCTCCCAACTGTGTGGGAGGCAAATCAAGGGTAATGATGTCACTTGCTGACCTCATTAATGACATCAGTGCAAGCAGCAGGGTCCTGCCAGCACGTGGGACGCTGCAGTACGCCAGCTGGCTCCGTGTACCCAGCTGAGCCAGGACACCTGAGCCGTGACCCGTGACATTTCTGGGGCTCTCTCGGGCATCACTACCCACCTGCTGCAGGCAAGCTCTCTGGGCAGAGCTGCCCTCCTGCTGTGCACGAGAGGTGACACCAGCACCCTGGGCCCGAGGCCTCCAGGTGATGCTGCAATAAAGGGTGACAGAGGTGACATTTTCCAAAGCGTGCAGGGGCCTGCATGAGTCTGGCCCTTTTGAGTGTGTTTTCCAATGTGTCAGAGGCTCCATGCAGCCCGCTAGGAGCCAGCAGTCGAGCACACGCGCATGGCAGAGACAGGCTGGGATCGTCACCCAGGCCCTCGGAAAGGTCTGGGGGCTTCTGGCACCGTGGATCTGGCACAAACACAGAGGACCGGCCCCTGAGCTGCTGTGAAAATGCTGTCACTGCAGAGGAGCTGTGCCAGCATGCACCCCCAAGGAGATGCCCCCACAGCTCCACCCCCTGACGGGGTCAGCACGAATGCATCTGTCACGTAGCAGGAGTCAGCAGTTACTGCCTCCAGAGACAGCTGCTCAGGTCCCCACTGCGCCCCTCCAGCCTACGTCCTTAGCTGCAAGGTCAGCACTGCACCATAAACCCTTGGACCCACCTTGCCAATACAGTGAGCAGCTCAGTCCCTGCCCCTGCACTGCTGGGCACGAGCAGACCCCCGGGCAGGTCACAGGGTGGGACCAGAGCCCAGGACACGCTGCCCTTGGCTGCTGCATGGGCGAGCGCTGCACCGCACCTGCAAATTCGCAGGCGCGCAGCGTGGCCAGCACAACAGCCTGAGCAGGCTGCGGCTGCCAGGCCGTTAGGCCTCGGGAAGATCTTAATGCCACACAACAGGCAAGTTTTAATATCGAGAAACTTCATCTCCAGCCATCACTAGCTAATGGGACGCAGCAAACTGTCTGGAAAAATGAGAGCATTACAGTAAAAACAACAACAAATTAAACTCGGAGACAATCAGGGAGCGATTAGGGAGCTCTCCTCTGGGAGCGCTTCCGAACTCAAGGTCTTTCTCCAAATTTGATCGCTCTCAGCAACTTTATTTCTTGCTAATTAATAAATGTGTAAGTAAACGGCACGTCTTCCGGAAGGGAGACAGCTCCCCAGCCCAGCCCAGCCCAGCCTCGGCAACACGGGAGGACAGAGCCCGGTGGCAGGTGGAAGCAAGCATGTCTCCCACCCGGAGAGAAATCTCCCTGTCAGCAGAACCAGCAGCAGGGCTGTGACAACAGACACCACGGGGTGCTCCTGCTACAAGGTGACTGGAAGGGATGGGACGGAGCAGGCACCGGCAGAAGGGAAAGGGCAAAAGCAGGGCAGAGTGCTTTGCCTCTCCGGGTAATGCACCCCGGGGTGCAGACTAGGTCTGCACCCAGGAGTACCATTCTGATGCAGCCGGGGGGTCTGCTGTGCCTCCCTGCCTGGTAGCCGAGTTAACACCTTGCCAAGACAGCTCTGCTCCAGCCTTGAAGAGGCTGAGACGTGCTCCCTGCCATGGAGCAGCAAGATGCCTGCAGTCCTGCAGGCTCCCTGGTATGCCACGAGCCTTGCACCACGGGAACAGCCCGGTCCCACCCGTGAAGCACGCCCCATCCCCTTACCTCAGACAGCGGGGCAGTGCTGGGGCCAGGCTGTGCACACCACACAGACCTGGAGAAACCCACTTCCCCCCCTGTTGTCCAGGAAAGCAATTATACAGAGACCTCTTGTCCTTGCATCTAATTTCCTTAGGCGCATGCTTGAAGGTAAGCACTGGCCGAAAGGTTTTCCCAACCGGTGCCCACGAAGCACAAGCACATTACAGAAAGGTGCCTGGTGAGCTAGCAAGGGGGCTGGCAGGGCTTTGGACAAGCGCTTGCTCCTAGGAGGGCCCTCTGCGGTGCTACCCACCCTGTAACAGCTCTTCTCTGAGCTGCAGGCCTGTCTTTTCCCGTCTGCTACCGCACGAAGTCTGGAAACGCTGCTTTGAGATGACTCAAAGTTGTCTCTCTCTGCAAACTGGAAGTGCTCGTGCTGTACAGCAGTGGATCAGACATGCAGAAGCAGGGTGGCTAGGCTCTCTCGGCCCTGCTAGGGGCTCTGAAACGTCACGCAAAAATGTAAAGAAAGAAGACAAAGCTGCAGGGTGGCCCTGGACCAGAGCGTCCACAGAGCCACAGCCACGCTCCCCCAATAAGTCCCACGTGGGGGGACAGACCAGCCTGGCCTGCCCTGTTACACTTGACTTAGTGGAGAAGGAAAAAGAAAGAGGGAAGGCCAGAAACATCCAGAGGAGGGAGAAGATCCATGTCCTCAGTGAGACAACATCACCTTGGGGTCTGCAAAGCTGCAGCCCTGCCGGGAGAGTCTCTGCACGCAGTAACCCCCAGCACCCGGACAGCGCTTCCAGCAAAGCACCCGACGCACTTGGCCATTGCTGCGTCCTGCCTGTACAGCGTCCCCGGCAGACAGCCCACGCAACACTGCATCTGCCATCCACAGGGGGAAACTGAGGCACGAGGACTTTGGGGCCCAAACCTTCACACTTGGCTCTGCTTTACCAGCACCTAGACACTTGAATAACAAGGACCCGGTGCTCACAGGAGCCAAGCGTTCACACCATGTCTGCACAGCAAGCCACAGCTTTATTTCGAGGCCCAAACCCACAGGGTTAGGAGTCTTGACAGGACCTCGCAGAAGTGACGGGGCCCAGGCAGGCCTATTGCCCCAGTGTCCTGACTCCCAGTGACCCCCTACAAATGCTGGCACTGCCGAGTCCAGCACCACAGGACCTCTGGGGCACATGGGACCAGCTCGTCCACCCCCGGGCCCCGAGCACGCCTGGGAACAGGAGCCCAGGAATGAACAGGAGCCGCGAGAGGCTGCAGGCTGCTCAGCACAGACGGCTGGTTACATAAGGACAAGCCTTGAGAAACGGGGTCTGCTGTCAACTACCTGCCACCGCCGAGGTCTGGGGGTGGGGGATGTTTTGTCTTTTAGCAGCCAAAGTCCTGCTGGGGGGGAGGACAAAGTCACAGCAGGATGGCCTGTTATCTTGCCAGGTAAGTCTCCGGGGAGAGCGTGCAAAGCTGGGAATTACGTAGCACCACACGATGCCATAAAACCCGCCAGCCGGAGAAGCCGGGCTGAATGCAACTGCTTGGGCCCACGTGGCCGCTCGCTGGGACTTGCCAATTAAACCCTGTCCTGGGGACTGTTCCTAAGACCCTGCGGTGTGCGGACAGCAGTACCCTTTTCAGACCGGCTGATCAGCAAAGCACCGCGGTGACATGGAGAGTGACCGGGAGAGCTCTGCTCCTTCAGGCGGGAAGAGTTGCAGAGCGTGCGACCGTGCAGCGGGCTGGGACAGGCGCTGCGGCGATGGCGCCTGGCTGCAGCCTGTGCAAGAGTGAGGGCAGGAAGGGCAGGAAGGGCAGGGGGCCGCAGACTGGACTCGAGGTCTGGGGAGGGCGTAAAAGCAACACGGGTGTGCTGTGGCTAACCCCCTGCCGCTCTGGCCTGGAGCGCAGGGGCTGGTGTAGCTAACACCCTGCCGCTCTGGCCTGGAGCGCAGGGGCTCGTCTCAAGGAAGCAGTGCTGCCTGGGCACTGAAGACAGCCTTGGCAGGTGCCCTGGTGGGGTCGCTGCCGGCGGGTGCTGTGCTGGGTCCCTCTTTGCTCCGGTTATTTTTACCAGCAATTTCTGGGTTTCACCTATTTCTGGCAAGACGTGCGGGAGGGGGAAGAGATCCCCGCTTTTCCTCTCCAAAGCGCCTCTCCCCCTCCCCCAGGCCCTTCCTACAGCAGATGAGTCACCGTCTGGGAGCCTTTTTCAAAACAGCGATCCTCAAATCCTGCACTGAAGCACCAGCCTCCCCGGTCCCTGATCCGGCACCCGGGCCACGGTCAGGCTGGCCAGCTCCCAGGTGAAAGCAAAGCCCCCTCACCCAGGAGCCCCCCTGCCTGGCAGAAACCTCACTGTGCTGTCCCCTGTCTAGCCGCTGATTTCAGGCCCTTGAGAAGGGGTCCTGGGGGGACACCGAGCCCTGCGAGCAGTGCCCACCGTCGCTCCTGCTGGGCTCACCTTTCCTGCGCAGCCCTGCTCCTGCTGGGAAGCCCATGTCCGGACCGGCTGCGCTGTTTGCAGAGAGCCAACACGTGCTTCTGCAACCGGCAGCTACACCATTGCTGAGGCCAGCAGCACGCTCCTGGCTCTGTCGAGCACCTCCAAGCTCCACCGGCCACCTTCCTGCCCCACGGGCCCTCCCACAGCAGAAGAAAGTGCAAACAGCATGCAGCTGTCCTTAGGGTGCAGCTGAGAGCTTGTTTACATGCCGGGTCAGGCAGCTCACTGCGCAGGTGCTGTATCCATCAGTGGATACAGATTGCCAGCAATTCCCATCTCTCAGCACAGTCTGATATTAAATATCACCCTTATCCTGCCCGAGCCAGTCCGGCTCATCCTGCCTTTGTTTCAGGCACGGTCACCGAGAGACCCGTGATGTGCAACATGTGCAGCCAGCCTCGCTGAGCCGGGGGACCGTGGGGCGCTTCCACAGGGGCAACGCAGGCTGCAGAGCCGCGGGGCTGCTCTCCCACGCTGGCTTCTGAGCCGGCGCCGCTGCAGCGAGGCTGGCCAAGGGAAGGCAGCTCTTGTGCCGCCCTCAGCAGCTGCACTGCTAGAAACGTGCCGGCGCTGGCTGTCGTGGGCACCAGCTGGGAAAGTTTTCCAAACTTGCTGCAATGAAGAGATGGTTATTCCCAGGCAGGTGCAAGCACCAGCATGCCCACGCTGCAACTGCAGAGCTCCACTCCCTGGAGTCTGCGTGACCTGGGGAGTCCTACTAGGAAAAGCCCCTCCATATTTAACCCAGGATCCAGCCCAAGGAAGCAAAGCAGGAGAAGCCCCAATTGCGAGGCCTTTACCACCCTCCATCCCTACTGATGACAGGAAGAAGAAAGGATCACAGAGGAACGGTTCGCAAGCTGGCCCAGAGCAGCAGGCGGCTGTCCCCCTCTCCCACCTGCCCGCAGGTGCGAGGGCAGCTGTGTCCTATGTGCTCACTGGCGCTGGAGCCTTCACGGCCCAGGGGCTGGCTCCAGAGCACTCCCTGAGCACACAGGCACATCCAGCACCTGCAAGCAATGGGCAGCGTGGCACTGGGGAAGGCGACGCGGGCTGGGGTACCATGCACGGCAGCAATGCAGACACCCCCCTGGTCCTGGGAAGTTTACAACCCCCTGCAGCCCCCACCCCACCCCACGCTGCTCTCCTTTCCCAATCAACTTCCCAGCCACACACATTCACACGCAAGAAAAGCAACAAGGGATGGGGCAGTACCTTTCTCGTGCTGCTGGGCAGGAGAACAGAGCTGTGGCGGGGATGCTGCTAGGATGGACGCGCTCTGGAGTTACAATGACAGCGTTCCTCTCTCTGCGACCAGAGCTTTCAGCAGTCCAGACCAATTGTGCTGGAAATGCACTTAGTAATTATCCGCTGGAGCTCAGGCTCCACCTCCGCCACGCTGATTGGTCCTCCTGCCCTGTGCAGGGCTGCATTGGTTTCAGGCAGCCCCACTCTCTACCTACTCCAGACTATTGCTCTGAGCTTCTGAACCAAATGCCGGGTCCTGCGGGTCCTGGGGGAGCTGGACAGGTGAGGGGGGGAAGCACGGGAGGAGGGTCAGAGCTGCATTCCCAGGCAGAGGCCAAAGCCCGCTAATGGGGTTTCTCCTACTGCAACAGTCTGAGGATGCTCCAGGCATTGAGTTGCTGCGGGAAGGGACCTAGTGGAGATCACACCTAGTCCAGGCAGGGCCATCCCATCACAGCCAAGGGCTCATCTCACCTGCACGCAGCAGCTGCAGTGCCGCGGTTCCTACCACTGCTCGCAGCCATCTGGTCCAGCGCCTCGTCATTAGAAAGTTCTCCCTAGCATCCAAGCTCCCGTTGCAGTTTAAGGCCTGTGCGTGCCGAGAACCAGGGCTCTTTCTCCTCTGCAGAATGACTCTTCTGGCACTTGAGACTGTAAGTGCTCCCCCTCTCCACCTAATCACCCCAGCTCCTCCACCCTTCCCTAACCCACAAGGCACAGGACTAGTGGGTGTCAAAGGCTCAGGGAGGAAGGTGGCTAGTTACATGCATACAGGAGAGAGCTGTCGCACACTGGAAAATATAGCATCTCAAGCCCCCCCAAATCTACCATGTGAGGGGCTGTATCAGCAGTAGCAGCAGCTCATGCATCTTGCAACAGCTCTGGAGGAACAGCCCCTGCTCTCGGAGCTCGTGGCAAGGAAAGCAGAGGCAGAGGCAGGGGGACAACCGGAGGCCGCTGATGTACCGGTCAGCTCCGCTCATTGTCTGCAGCAAGACAGAAGTGGGTCGCACGAGAGGCATCCGTGTGGGTGGCTGCAGAGAGGGCCTTGCACAGGGCCCCAGAGGCCTGGTACCAGACGCCGAGGTGACTGCAGCCAGCTGGTGAGCAGGAGCACAAGGCTGGGTGCGCTGGCAGGGCTGCGGGGGCGCTCAGCAGCGCAGAAAGCTGGATGTGGTCATGGGGATAAAGGGGGTCAGAATCTAGGTGCAGAGGCCTGCAGGGGTTATTATTATCATTAATAATACAGCAGTGTACATGTGGCCAGTCAGCTGAGCTGTCCCAAGGAGCCAGAGCCAGAGCCAGAAGTGGATGTCAGAGGACAGAACATCCCCTTTCCATGCAGGAGCAAGGGCCGTGCCATTGCTGTGGAGAGAGCTGGCGGTGCTGTGACTTTGAAGGCATTCAAGTGCAGAATGCGAGTGGAAGCTCCTATGAGCCTCCTTCACAAACCTCCGCAGGCAAAAGCACTTTCCAAAGCGCAGCCCGAAGGAGCCGGACGTTCGGCTGCAGATAGGCACCATCGGCGCTCCCTTGCTCTGGTTGCCTGAGACCGACTGCAAGGCCAATGCAAAGAGATAAGGATCCTGTGGAGGGTGTCTGTTGGGAGCTAGCAGTCATCTCCTCTTTCATGAGCCTGCACATCTTCTTGGCGAGCTCAGAAGCCTGTAACCCTGGCAGGGAACGTGGGCCGGGCAAACTGCAGGCCGCCCCGGGGATCAGAGATGCAGCCATCCCCTTCCGCCCAGAGCCCCGTGGGGAGCTGGTGTTGGAGAAGAGAACTTTGAATCGTAGAAAATGAGGGTTGAAGGGTCACATCTAGTCCACCCCCCTTCTCAAAGCAGCACCAGCCCCAACTCGATCATCCCAGCCAGGGCTTGTTGAGTCGGGCCTTAAAAACCTCCAAGGCTGGAGATGCCACCACCTCTCTGAGTAACCTGTTCCAGCACTTTACTGACTTCCTAGTGACAAAGTTTTTCCTAACAGCCAAGCTAAACCTCCCTCACTGCAACTAGAGCCCATTGCTCCTTGTTCCATCATCTGCCCCAGCGAGAACAGTCCAGCCCCATCCTCTTTGCAACCCCCCTGCAGGGAGTTGAAGGCTGCTATTAAATCCCCCCTCAGTCTTCTCTTCCGCAGACTAAATAAACCCAGTTCCCTCAGCCTCTCCTTATAAGCCATGTGGCCCAGTCCCTGAAACCATTTTCATTGCCTCTGCTGGACTCTCTCCAACTTGTGCACATCCTTTCTGCAGTGGGAGCCCAGAAATGGACACAGGATTCCAGATGTGGCCTCACCGGTGCCAAATAGAGGGGAACATGACAGTGGTCACAATGAATCATGGTGCGCAGCGGTGTGGGTCAAACAGAGCAGAGCCCCCTTGGCCTCCTGAGCTGAAAGCAGAGCCTGGGGTGCAGTGAAACAGGAAGGGTGCAGAAGGAGCAGCAGCACCCAGTCCTTGGCTGGGGAATTGCACAGAAAAGGTGAGAGGTAGGTAGCTTGCTAGTCTGCAGTTGGTCAGCAGAACAGGTAGGGATGCACCTTATAGACTAACTAAAGATACATCTAGCTAAAGAGAGACAGAAAAAGCTTTCATGACCTCAAGTTCACTTCATCAGAAGAGGCCAAGCCCTTCCGGCGCCCTCCTTCTCAGCAG
>NW_005842058.1:2290751-2291094 GCF_000455745.1 Alligator sinensis
CTGATGAGTGTTAACCCTGGACCCGCGCGTGTTTGGCTTTGTGCAGGATCCAAGATGCTGATCAGAGAGGGGAGGCGGGTCCCTTAAACAGCTGCTTATCCCTGCGCCTTCCTAGGCACTCATGCATATTCTCTTTGATGGCACAGGAACTCCTTTTGTGCTTTGCAGGGCAATTACTTTGGCAAGTTAGAAAATCCATTTTGAAAGCACTGAAAAGCACTGCTGCTGCTTTGATTTGTCTTTAGCCCCAGATCCCTCCAGACAGAGTCACTTGTGACAATTAGTGCTGGCGTGCATTTGGAGAGCGCTGTCACTCGTTCCTGCAGGAAAGGGGGCTGGAGAA
>NW_005842058.1:2291104-2297475 GCF_000455745.1 Alligator sinensis
GTCAGGCCAAGGAACCCTTTCCGGCTGAGCAGAGGCTGCTAGTGCACCGAGGTTAGGGCTGCAGAAGCTGCGTGCGCCTGCAGGAATCCAGGTCTTCACTCAAAGGGCAGACCCACCACCGCAGTCGGTGATGGTTCTGGACTGACTCATGGATTTGGACTTGATTTGGCTTGGAACATGGAAAATTTCCTTTAAAAAAAAAATGGCTCGCTATTGCCCTCTCAGGGTCCCTCTTGCTGTCATGGTCCCCACATCACATACAGGGTGACTTATTTCACTGCTTGTGCCTCTCTGCCCTTGACAGCCTAACAGGGATAGCATGGGAACCCTCCAGGAGAAAGGCGGCCTGTCTGTGTTACCCTTCCTCGCTTCTCCTGCAAAAGGGCTCTGCAGCCAGAGCAGCTCTTTAGCCGGAGACTGAGAGAAATGTTGCGTATCAGAGGCTAGCTCTCATTGCATAAATTACTGAGTAATGGCAATTTCCCAACTGCAAGACTGGGCCTGGAGCTTTCCAAGGATTCATGGCTGAGCTGAGAGTGACAGCCAGGATAACTTGGGGGAATTGGAGTTCCTAGATTCACTTTCCTGTACGAAATGTGAGCCTACTTAGTGTGATTTATGTCTGCTCAATATGCCTTGCTGACAGTCTCAGGGACCTTGGCCTGTGTGTGGGCGCGGGCTGCTCTGGTCTCCCGCGTGTAGGGCTAATTGCTTTCATG
Source organism: Alligator sinensis (assembly GCF_000455745.1). Classification (NCBI taxonomy): domain Eukaryota; kingdom Metazoa; phylum Chordata; order Crocodylia; family Alligatoridae; genus Alligator; species Alligator sinensis. Next base: position 2,291,824 of record NW_005842058.1, read on the forward strand.
CCGGTACCGGACCCCATCTCAGACCCCTTGGGGCTTGGTAGGCACAGCGGTGGCTTCACCATCACCCTCCAGCCCACAGACACTGGAGAGGAAAAAGACATCGCCAGCAATGTTTCCACTCGCAGCTTAATCTGCTTGACAGCAGTTTTACAAACTATCCAAGCCACAGCGCTCCCTGATCCAGCTTGCCTCCTGAGCCGCTGAAAACCTGCTAAAGAGTATTTAAGCCATGCATCTGAGCCTTTGATAGTGACACCAGCGCTTCGAGCCACCTCCCCGAGCCTCAGATCCTGAAGTGCTAAGAAGGGCCCATCAGACTACGCATTTATAGCCACACAGCTGGCATCTGGGGATGATTTTTGAAACCTCCTCCCCATTTTTGACGACTTTTAGGGTTACGTCATTTGCTGCAACAAAAGACGTCTTTCTCCTCCTAGGATGTCGCTCACGATGGCAGCACCTCGGCTGGAAACTTCATAAATAACTTATGAACGACTCAATCTTTTAACCTTTGCCGAGGTGCTTTGTGCACCCCCCTCGCCCCCCCCATGGAGTTCCTGAGAGTCGCCTGCAAGCTTGGGTGAAAAAAAGAACCATTTTCCCATTAAAAATCAAAACCCAGGCAAGGCGACAGGGGTCAGGGTCAGTTTCCCTCTCTCCGCAGGGAAACACATACTTCCCTGACTTCCCACAGGCGGTTGCAGTAAAATATTTATGATTCCTCCCACCCACTTCACTGCCTGTCGTGGAAATCTGCTCATAAACATCACGGGCCAGTGGCTGAGAAACAATCTGCCTTTTCGTAGTGATGCACGCTGGACCTGACACCGCCGGGCCACCAGGGTCTGGTTTTTAGCAGTCAGATCGCTGCAGATTGCTTGTGCATCAGCATAGCTAAGGGATCCATCACCGTCGGAGTGACCAAGCATAATAGCGCTTCTCTGTCCTGTTCTCCGTCTTCCCTTTTTCCTCTTGGAGCCTCGCAAGAGCGGGATGCGTTTCTGTGCTGAACAATGCTGCTTATGTTCGGGTCTGTATGTGGCCTGGTTTAGGCCCATCAGACTCACGAAGGTTTCTGACCCTGCAACACACCTATCTCCTTTCACTCCAGCAGGCTTGTACCGATGTGGCCAAGCACTGGGCTGCAAGGATGAGGATGTCCCCTGCTCCACGCTGGCTGGGGTCTCGTTGCATCACCAGTTCCCCAGCAGCAGCAGACACATGGCGATCCCCCTGCGCCACGCCGAGGAAGGCAGCGTCCTGGGGCAGGCGGCTGCGGACGGAGCTGCACGGGCGCCTCAGCTAATCGTAAACCAGGAGCCCTAATTGCCTGGAAGTTTGCATATCACTCTTCAGCCCATTAGCATTTAAATAGGCTGCACGCTCTGTCCACGTCAAGCAGGCGCTGCATCCTAATCGGGGTGCGCTCACAGCCAGCGGCCAGCTGGAAATGTCAGCACATTTCCCTCCGCATCAGGAAGCAGCTTTGATCCGCAGTAACCTTTGCAAAGGGCTGAGGAGCCGGCTCCCTCGCCCCCAGCGGAGCCCTCTCCCAGCGGCTGTGGGTGTTGCGGGCAGGCTGTGTGGGTGTGGGGCTGAGCTCTGTGCAGCCCTGTGACTGGGTGAACTGGAGAGAGGAATGAGAAGTCTCCAGTAAACTGGGGAGGAACCAGTCCTGCAGGGAGGGTTGGCCTGGCTCTCGCGTGGGCTGGTCCGAGCGGAGCAAGGGGTGATGTGCCAGGCTGCCTCGACCTGTCTCCAGGGACCAGGTGCCCTTTGTGGCCCTGGATCTCCAGACACTCGGAACTGCCATCAGAGCAGGAGCCCTGGCCAAAGGGACCTGCATGGGGGCAAGGCCTTGCTGCAAACACCCCCAAGCACTGGGCAGATGCTGCTGTGGATGATGTCCTGTTTGCAGCCCCTCTCGGGCCTGGAAGACCGGTTTCCCTGTGCAGCTAGCATGCCTTGGCTTTGAATCAGCACGGCACTGGGCGTAGGCCCTGCCCCGTGCTCCATCCCCATCCTGGGACTGTGCCTGTCATCCCCCACGCCCCATCCTGTGCGACTGACTCAGGAAGAACCGGGAGCGAAGCAACAAACAGCGCTGCGAGGACCCCTTGCAGGAGCCGGGCAGCTGGGTTTGCTCTTCCTTAAAACCTCTTTACTCCCAGGGGTCTCCCAAGTGTGGCACAAAGTAGGGGCCTCGTGTGTGCAACACGCACCCTCTGAGCCAGGCTGCCCATGTGCACACACCAGCTGCACTGGCTCCACAACCAGTCCCTCGTTCCCCTTTGCCCTCCCAAAAGCGCCTCTGTCAGACTTGGCTCTCCAATGGACTCTAGGCTCGCTGATTAATTGGCCTGTGCCTTCCCCGAGGGCCAGGCGAGAGCTATCAGCAGCAAACTCATCCACACATTGATCCATCCCTCCCATCCCCAGAGACTCTTAGTAAAATATTTTTCAGCTTCCAATTAAAAAGGAGCCATCAGCTGGTTAGCAGTTATGCCGGGTAAGTGCCCAGGTGTGCCATTGGCATAGCCCCACGCAGGGCCGTGCTGAGGATGGGCTTCTCCTTCGCCAGGCACCGAAGCATGCGGGAGATATTCTCTATGCCAGCGTGGTCCTGAGTCCTCAGCTGTCCCCCGCACCTGTGGAGTGGCAAAGATATAACCCTATGCACACAGATCAGTGATTGTTGTGCGCCCAGGTGCTGCCATCTCTGACTCGGCACGTGCCAGTAAAGACCACTCAGGGTGTTCCTGGGGACCACGAGCTCAACACAGCTGGCAGCAGAGCAAGGGCTGGGCACCCGCTAAGTTGTGCCAGGGATGATGTCAGCGTGAGGGCTCACCTGTGGCCCGGATGGGCAGGAGCTGTGTGACACCGGAGAGCTTTGCATGCCGAAGGCTCCGGGCAGGACTGAAAAGGTCAGTGACGCAAAGGCCTCCTCTGACACCTGACTGCTTACACCAACATTTTGCAAGCAGCAAGCCGATCTCACGTGGGCCCTGTGTTGTCTCAGCCCCACACAATCCCAGCTGGGTGGGAGGTCTGCATGATGAGAGACCATGTGCCACCCCCGTAACCTGCTCCACTCATCAGCAGCACCTGGCCGAGCTGCTTCAGCCCTGTACAAATGGCTAGAAATGCCATGCAGTGTCCTGGCTGCATGGAAAGAGGTTGCAGCATGCAGCTAGCCCCGTCATAGGATGCTGGCAGAAGCAGTCAGCGACTGAGATGGTAGCTGCTGTTTGCTGCTATCGTAAAGGACCCATCCGGGCCAACCTCAGTACCCTTCTCTAGAGAGACGGGGAAAGGCAGCGGTATCAGCCAGGCCATTTCTGTTCTGCTGCTGATCTAGGCCTGCGCCCACTGTTGATAATCACGGTGCATAGCTTCTGCTGGGTCCACCAGCGCTGTTGCTAGTCGTGAGACTGTCATTGTCACTTGCTTGCCCTGAGCTCATGCCTAAGGGCTGCAGCCAGAGCCCCACAGTGCTGGGTGCTGCCCCGACCCATTACCAAGGAAAGAGAGATCTTGCCTGCAAGAGCTAACTGCCCGCAGTTAAGACAAGAGGTCTCCGGATGCTGCGTGGCAAGCAGGGCATCAGCAGACAGAGTGGTACAGGAGTATCCGGGGCAAACAGCACGCTTCTGCTGGACGTGACTGCCTCCTGGGAGCCCTGTGGTGGCCGCTGGTCACGCTCGGCAGCAGAAGTTGTTCTGTTTATCATCTTTCATGTCCCAGAATGCACCGTACTATTTGTCTGCCTTGATATAAATTAAATTAAGCTTATAGTAACGCTGAGCAAGGATTAATGGCTTTGCTAATTATATCATTGTCACTTGGCTACAAGCGGACATGTTCCTGCGCAGATATATCTAAACCCACTCATCTGGCAGGCTGCTGAATTGCTGTGTGCAGTACATTAGATGTGCATCATTTTACAATTTCAAGGAACTTCAAGCCCGCGACGTCGTCAGAAAAAATATGCTTATTAACAGAACATAAGTAAGTCTCCAGTTCCTATTTATTCCACGACTGGCTGAAAGGCATCCCATCAATTCTGGGTGCTGCTTTTTTGGAACAGGATTTCCACAGCGCTATCAGATATGATTTGTGTCAACAGCTGACTCCATTTATTTTCTCCCGGTGAGCCCCTACAAGAACTGTTTCAGAGCAGCCGCCCAATTAGCGCTCTGCTAAACGAGCCTGCGTTGTTTGCTCGCTGTTTCTTTGCTTCCACCTCCGAGTCATTTGTTTCAATTTGGCGGCATAATGAGAGGGCGCTTTCCTCGCAATTTTGCGCTGACTGATCTGCAATGGGCTTGATCCTCACGCTACGACCCGCCCACCCGGCTTCCGCCAGCTTGCTGGGATCCTTGGTAGACACACGAGCTGCAAAACCTCGTTGTTCTTTTCCCCTCTATATTTCTTTTCCTTGCAACTTGTTAATAGTGCACAGAAGTATTGCCGTAGCAGACTCTAATTTTCCAAACGCTATTAGCGGGGATGCAGCACTGGCAACGCTCAGCTGGTAATAACACTCCAACTGCCCTTTGCATTTTAAGTTTCCCTCTTGATGGCAGCACACAGAAGATGCGGTTTCAAGTAGAGTAGTCGAGCGCCAACATAATCCTCCGGCTCCTGGACGGCCGATGGCTATGGCAACAAATGTTTTGCAGTGAGAAGATGGCAGCTGCATAATTTGCCTGGGAAACTTAGCGGGACGCTTAATACCCAGACGAAGGAAGGTTTTGTTCGGTGGCTGGCAGTGCCGCCAACTTGCGCGGGCTGTTCACCCAGCTGTCTGGGAGAGAAAGACAACCAAAGCTTCCTCGTGCTGCCACACAGGGATGAGTCTCCTTGCCTTCCCTGAGCAGCACGCAGGAAATTTTGCAGGGGTCTTAGGAGAGTTTGTCCCCAACAAAGTCTCAAAACTCGTGGAAGAAGTGATATATTTTATTTGGCTAACTTGATATTTGCAAACAAATTCTTTTCTCCTTGTGTTTTCAGCTGGAGATATAACCCAGCAGGCTATCTTTTACCTTTCCCAATTAAATTAGCAATGTCATTTAATTGGGACCTGTGTGCACAGCATGCAGGGGTCAGCCCGGTCTGATTCCTGGTTTCTCAGGTCATGAAGGTGGTTTCCACCTTCCAGAGACCAGCTTTTTACTTAGGGCACGAGACATGCCCGGAGGGGCACCAGATTGCGAAGGGAAACCGCAGAAGAAAGATCCATAGTGTACAAGAGAGATGAGACCAAGAGGCCCCAGGTCACCTGGGGATGTAAATCGGAAGGTAAATGCACACGCCTGTTCGTGACCGAAAGAGCTAGTTATCTCACACCCCGTTCTGGCCGGGTGGCATTGAAAAAACCATGGAGGGATAGGACTGCCCCCCTGCAGGCTTTCTTCCACCTTCGAGGCCTCTGGACTAGATGCGGCTGGTTTCCCGCACTTGATGCGCAGCTGTTGCACTGAATCACTCCGCTCCCCGCCTTGGCTGCCTTTAAAGGGCTAAAAAATGTCTCCGGCAATAGTAATTAAATGCTGCCTGACACTTCTCCAAGCCTGCAGCCCACTTACAGTCAACCAGGCAGCGACAGGCCCAGGTCCTGGTCCAGCCCAGCGACCATAAAGGCGAAAT
>NW_005842058.1:2297609-2316873 GCF_000455745.1 Alligator sinensis
CCCCTCTCCCACCTGCTCCACGGTGAATCAACGTGAGAAAACAACTAAACCTGTATTCGGTTGCCAAGGTTTCTCATTTTTATGTATAACTCTGTGTATTTATAGTGCCCCTTGCTATCAACACCGAGTGGGGAGAACAGCAGATAAGACAGGCCGGCAGCATTGTTTCTGAGCAGAGCGCTTTCCTTTTTCCACAAGGCGTCAGCAGCTCTTTCAAGCCTTTCTATTACATTCTGGGTTCGATGTAAAATCATATTTCAAAGACACTTTAACTTTGAGAATCAACACACGGGCTCTTCCCAGCGCCACCTGCAAAGTGTATAGACCTGACCCAGATAGGCAGGGAGGCTGAAAGGATGCTGTTTTGGAAGCCAGGCCAGCCCGTGAAAAACACGCCAAAGTGGAAACGGGTGGCAGGGAATTCTCCGCTTCCCTAATCGTACCATTCAGCGTCCTAATGTCACGAATCGGGCTGCTAATTTAAATTGCCATTAAGGATTGCTGTAGGCCCTGTCATTTAATGAATCTGGGTATGATAACCTGCTCTCCACAAAGGAAGAAATTAAGAACTCATTTATATAGGAGACAGAGTAAAGAGAAAACAACCCATTGGAGCTAAATAATAATCAGGATCTCAGCACATCTCTGGAGCGGGCCTCCCTTCTTCACGGGGTCTTAATTAGATCTTGCTGCAACTGTCTGTGCATATACACATGCGTACAATCAGCCAGAGTTGCGTCTCCCCCGCTACGCCTGGCTCGGGCTGTCCCCAGGGCTGCTGCTCCAATCCAAAGCTTGGGGAATCGGGTTTGAGATTACGGAGACACGGCGGGGTGTGAAACGCTGACCCTCCGGTGCCCGCTGTGTCTGGGGTAAGAGTCAAGACCAAGAGCAAGGCAAGGGGGCTGGGGATGGACACTTCAGAGAGCCTGGAACGAGGGCTCCCAAACACTCAGGGCAGCTAGAAACCTCTCCCCGGGGCAAAGCCTGGAGCTGGAGATCCACCTCTTGTGGAGCTGGTTGTAGCGGCACCCAGCACCTGGAGCCTCAGCAGGACCCCTGTGTGCTAGGTGCTGTACAAACACAGGACGTGGGCAGTCCCTGTCCCAACGAGCCCACAAGAGAGGGCAGACAGCAAAGCACAAGCAAACACGGCAGCAGTAGGATTCGCAGCAATGGGCTCAGCACTTCAGGGATGAGGGGTGACCTGGACAAGGGCCTTGCCAGCAAAGGGCAAGCAGAGTATGGCCCATGGGCTGCCCGGAGAGCCAGGGAAAGACCTCGGGGCTTCCCAGCATATCGGGGCGGCCCCAGACCCTCACTCTGGTTCTCGACAAAGCTCCATCGTGTGCCAGAGCCTGGGCACACAGGCCCCTCTGTTGGTGCTGGATTCAGGGCCTGGGCACAGACGCTCCCTTGGAGGCTGCCAGTCCAGCACAGCTGGGCATGGCATCCCCTTGCAAGCGCAGCTGCCACCGATGTAGGGCCTGCTTTGAAGGCATCGCTGCCTGCAAACAGGCACCTTCACCTCCTGTCAGAGCAGCTAAGAGACTGGTCACCCACAACAGCCTGGTCTTTCTGGGGCTGCCTCTTCTGCCCGTAGCAGAGGCCTCTCCACAGCCACCTCCCCAGATCCCCGAGAAGGTTGCTGGTGGACAACACCACTAACAGGCTTGCACCCTTCCCGTCACCATCCTGCTGCTTTAGCTTGCCATCGTCTTGAGCGGGTGCAAGAGAAGTCTCCTTGTCTCTGCTTGCCTGTTTCCTGGGGGGGTGGGGGTCGCTGCATCTTCTGGGCACCCGCTGCTGCCTCCTGGTTTCAGCTGCTTTGGGCGAGACCCACGGCTGCCAGCAGGACAGCCCGTCCTTGCTTCTCTCCCTGCTTGTCACTGGCGGGGAGCAAGGTCCCCGGTGACAAGGCAATTAGCATTCCCAGCCACAGAGCACAAATTACCTGCCTTACATTTCTTTACGAAGCGATACAAAGCTAGCAAGGCTTCATTATCATTTGTTCCTTCCTCATTTGCTTATTAGCCTGCAGATTATGAATCAAAACATCCTTTCTGGGCTCCACACAGCACGAGGCCTGTTACCAATTCTTCAATTTTCTGGGGACCGACTTGTACCGTTTCATCTTTAAAACAAAAAGAAAAAGCAAAAACCCCAAACTGGAACTCTGAGAGCAGCAAGCAATTAGGGAAACAACTAACGAAGCAGCTTGTCTGCTCCAGATTGGGTGCGCCATAAAGAGGTGCTGCTGTAATTGTGCTGGAATGCAAGCGTTTGATTGCTGCACCTAGCGCTGCTAAATAGGAAATGTGAGCGGCGCAGCCTCAGCAAAGCTCATCGTTTGTCCCTGTATTATCCGAGTGGATTGAAACACTGAAGCTTTTGATGTCTTTAAAATGTGCCATTGAATCTTACAGATTCAGCCAAGGGAAAAGATAGTGCAAAGGGCCCCTGAGGTGAGGGAAGGGCAAGCACTAGGCATCAGACAAAAATGCTGTCATGCTGTGATCAGGACCTCTCCCATGGCTCAGCTTGGGAAGTGTCAGCCCCCAGGGCAGCGTGACAGGGTCCGATGAGGACACCCCAGCGTCCACAACATACAAAAGGAAGCCCCGGAGCCCCCGAGAGCTCGTGCAGTACAAATGTTGTTCCTGAAGCATTAACAAAGCAATCAATATAAATTACAGCACATTTGTCAAGCAACAGTATTCTGCAAAACGTTTCCTGCCTGCAGGCCTGGTTCATGTGGCCTCAGTGACGCTGTTCCTGTGCAAAACGTGCCACCCCGTGGTGCTGCGTGAGAATGCAGGAGCCTGCTCCTGGGAGCCAGAGGGGCTCCTTCAGTCCCCTGTCCGCTGCGGACCAGGTCTCAGGACCACTCTCCTTAGCTGGATGCTTCTCTTCCTGGCTGCCATCATATATCCTCTCTCCCCTTCTGGGAGATGCTGGGAAACTCCACTCTGGCCCTAAGCAACCCGGTCCTCATAAGGAAAATTGGACCCAGAGCAGCTCCCGTCCGAGATGCTATATTGCACGCTAGGAAGAGCAGTGGCCCACTGCACAGCCCATGGAGCCAGGGCCCGAGCAAGCAGACCCTCAGACCCCCCACGCTGCTGTGCCTCCCCAGCGGAGCATCCGCAGCCATCCACCATGGGGGACTGGGCTGCACCCCGGTCCGGATGCAACATGCAGAGCGTGCTTGGCTGGGGTCTGCGAGGCCCGAATTAACACTGGGCCTCATTCCTGGGTGGGACCATGCTGCATCCCTGGGCTGGGGCTGAGGCTCAGGTCAGGGATGGAGCCTGGGGCCCAATTCTGCCCACAGTCCCAGCCACACCAGCAGCCAGGAGGCTGCCAGCAGGAGGCACCAAAGGCTCGTGGGAAAGGAAAGGCTCCCTCCAGCAGCTCCCGGCTTGGCACCGGCTACCTGCAGCACTTCGCCAGCGGCCGACATATCAGAGCCAAACTCAGTAGGAAGCCTGGCGCTGGCTTCAGCAAGCCCAGCGACACTGGCCACAGCCAGCCCCAGCTCCACGTCGAGGCTCCCGTGTGCTCCAGCTCTGAAGCCAGTTTCCCCAGACTGGGTTGGGGCATGGCAGGCGCGTGCCTGAACAATCCCCACCGCCCCGGCACCTGTGCAGACAGCAGCAGTGTACCGCAGGGCAAGCCGCAAGCCTGTTCCTGCCACAGGCCTTGCGGAGGGGATGTGACGCATTGGAGGGACAAGGGGCAATGGCAGGTAGCTTAGATTGGCCACAGGGACACTGTGGCAGGTCCCCTGGCTGTGCTGGAAGCCAGTGCTGCCTGCAGGGTGACAGGCTTCTAGGGGCTGCTTGACCTTCAGATTTACTCAAACCCTGCACCTCTCTGCAGTGAGTTGGGGAGCTGGGTGCAACAAGGCTCTCCCCTTTGGGATGGGGGACTTCAGCCCTCAACATCAGCAGGGCCCTGAAGATCTTGGGCAATGCACAAAGGAGCTGTGCCTCTGCCTGGCTTCCAACCTGACCCATCCCTCCGGACTCTCAACAGCCTGATCCCACCATGTGCTGAGACCCCTTGCAAGGGCACGAGGAGCTTAGGGTGCAGGACCGCAGGGCCCTCCAAGCACCATACAAGCAAGGGACGCCCACAGCTCAGTGCTTCTGCTGTCTGGAGCACAGGCCGTAACAGCCGTGGGACATGGGCCTTGCAGGTGGATGCTGCTGTGGGGCCCCTTGTCACGTGTGATCCATGCAGAGAGGCCCCCTCGGCCGCTGCGCGCGGCATGGCTTAATGCAGCCCCGCCGACACATCCAAGCTCGGCTTGGTGGGACAGGTGCGCGGGTGGAGGAGCGGCTCCTATTCACCAGGAAGGTAAGATGATCTGCAGGGGATTTGCCGCAGGCTCCCTCCCAGTGCTGGAAGTGGGGGCAGATTAAGTTTTTCTACCGGTCTGGAGGACACAGCAGTGCTTTCTGGGGCTGAGCTGGAGCAACGTTCATATCTGCCAGCAGACAATGGCTCTTGTTCATAATTTCCCTGCCGCTGTCTGCCTCGCTTTCAGTTGCTTTGGATAATAGCGGAGGAGCTGGCTTCTAGTCTGCAATTTAATACTTGCATAAAAGTGATACAAGTATCCTGCCATTAAGGCCATCTTACTCCGAGGAAACAGTGCGTGTATTATGAGATGCTTATCAACCGGAGCGGGACCTGCCGGTTTCCAGCCGGCGCTGTGCTCCAGGGGAAAATCTGTTCTGCCTGGCAGAGCAAACATCTCCTGTGGACAAGGAGAGCCCTTCCTGACCTGGCGGTTTCAATGGGGGAATGCCCACCTCCTTCCCAACAGCTGCGTGGTGGGCATTGAACATGTGCTGGGAGCCGGACGCGTCAGCTTACAAGGCTGAACAGAAAGAAGCCGGTGTAGAAGCATCTGCTTCGAGACAGCAAAGAAAACGTGGTCCGTGCCCCATCTCTAGAAGTGAGCGAGGACTTTAGAAATGCCCCCGTGGCTTTCAGGCAGCCAAAGGGGTGTCAGAGTTCAAGAAAGCCAGGCCAGTCAGATAAGAATAAATGCCCCTATGATAACAATAACTGACCTTGCATCGCTGCAAACAGGTGCCTTCAGATGCACTGCTTGCGTGCATGATCACAGCCAAGCCCTCACGGTCCCCCCTGTCCATCTGCCCTCGCTGAACTCTTGCAAGGCCAAGTTGTAGTAGAGCAAAGGGACATGCTGACACGTGACAGCCTGCAGAAATCCAGTGCGACGTTGTCCAGCCCTATCCCCACGCCAGGGTAGCGAGGCGCATCCGCCCCGCAGGCAAGGACAGAAACAATAGCACACGACTCGCCAATGCGGGGCTGGTTCCAGGCTGCTGGCTGGGAACACGCATGATGCGCCACATGCACGTGAGCTGCGGATCGACAGCTGCGGGCTGGATTCATTCCCCAGCCGTCCTGCAGGCCAAGGGGAGAGGCTCGGACTCTGCTTGTGCCCAGAACAGAAGGTGACGTGCTTTCCATCCTGCGTGTTCTGCTTCATCCCCTCCCCTCTGCCTGCTGGCCCCCAGAAGCAGCCGCATGCTCCTCAGTCCCAGGCAGGACCCCCCAGCTCCAAAAGGCAGGAACGTGCAGCTGGCATGTGCAAGCGATTTATTCTGGCACTTGTGCAAATATGGCTGCGGCTAGTGGAGGGCTGCTCTCCCCTGCGGCGCACACCCAGAGTCTGGTGACCCCCGCCCCCAGAAGCAGGCCCTACAGCAAAAGGAGCAGACGGAGAAGCTAGCAATGAAAAGCCCGGCAAGAACAAGGCTCTCAGATGCAACTCGGTACCAAAAGTGCGGCATTGCCCGCTGCTGAGTCCCTGTGGCATGCAAACTCTGGCTGGGCCACAGCTGTGCCACGTGCACCAGCCTCTCCTAGCCCGGCCCATCACCCCGTACAGCCAGCTCACGAGTGACTCTCCTTGCCCTGCTGGGAAAGCCAGGAGTTTGCTGCTTGCAGCTCTGGGCCTCTGTGCAAAGCTGATTCCGGGACATGGGGAGCTGGGCTATCGACAAGGCTGTTCGGGAAAGCCTCTGCAATCTTGGCGTTCATATTTCAGTGGAGATTTATCTTCAGGAGAACAATGTGCTGTTATAGGAGGGCTCTGCTCTCCCAGCTAATTCTCAGCAGCGTTCTGCTTAGCTCTTTCTGGCTCCCAACGTACACTCATTGTCTATTGTTGCACATCTGTCAAGCGTAACAAGAGGAGCTGTGTACATGCTTATCCCGCGCAAGGGAGCTCCTTTATGCAGTGAAATTTCAGTCCGGCTTTGCCTCTTAACCCTTGCACTGCTGCTCGGGGGCACAGAGCCAGCAGGCTGGCAGCACCAGGAGAGGGTTGAGAAAGCGACTATCCGCCCCTTTTCCAGGGTCCCAGCGTGATATGACAGGAGGGTCATACCTGAGGACCTGAAACGGGGGAAAGGTGCAAGATCTGCTGCTTTAGATCCAGGCCTGTCAGATGACATCCAGCAACACGGATGTCCCCTGCTGCCCCGGGAGCTGCCTGCACCGGTACCTCTGGTCAGGAGCACAGGAACCTTCTTGCCAAAAGCTTTGCAGGCCGGAGCAGTGGCAGAACCAGGACCCAGGTCAGCTGAGCCCCAAGCCAGGGCCTCAAGCCCTCAGCCATGACACCCATAAAGTCCAGGACTTTTTTTTTTTTAAAATGTATTTCTGTATATATCCACTGCCCTTCCCTAACCCAATCGCAGTCCCTTAGTCCCAGCCCCGATTTGGGGTTACATTCTCTGTCCTCATCACTGTCAATGTTGCTGTTGCTTCTGCTGCGGCTGATCCTGTTGCTCTTTCTCGCTGTCTCCGGGCCCAGTTGTGTCATTGTCCTCTTTGTCCTCCCTGTCCACTCGAACAGCCTGTGCCAAGTGACCCTTTTCCAGGTGGAGCTGGCTGTGCCTTCTCCGTCCTCCCATAAAGCTCAGGACAGCGGTTCCAATTCGGTGTGGGGAACGGTGACACAGATAGCTGCAAGTGCTGCCTCTCTCGGTGCCTCTGCAGCAGCATTGCTGGCAGGGACCACAGCTGCTGCTGGCACTGCCCCGCGCACGCTGGGCTCCGTAGCCGCCGGGGTTCCCAGGCTCAGTGCTTAGCAGCCCCTGCCAGCTTTGCCAGGGTCCCGCCCCGTGCCGGACCAAGGAGCTGGCCAGCTGCCCTGGGGTAAGGACACGGGCTTGGGCTGAGTCCAAAGTGTTCTTTGGCTGAGGAAGGCCAAGCAAAACATTGCAGCCTCCACCTGCAAACGGCTGCTCTGCAGAGACTGCCTAGCAGCAAAACGAATGACCGCAGGAGCAGAAATACATTTTTAGGTTTGTCTTTTCATGCTGCACCCCCCACAACTTGCCTTTCTCCTGCAGAAGCCTCTGGCCTCTTTCACAGCGTCCTCCTCTTGCTGCTGTCCACCTAGGCTCTAGGCCAGAGACCATCAGCTCCAAACCAAGGCCCTCCTCACCTTACCAGGCGAGCCCCGCAGATGCTCTCTGCCCCTGCATAGGGTCTCAGCGAGCCCAAGGGCACGGGGTCCGGAGGAGCATGCTGTCACGGGAGTAAGGCCAACACTGACACAGCTTATTGGCGGGATCAGACCTCTAGAAACCAGATGCCCCGGGTGCTGGTACACGGGCCAAGCAGCTCTGCAGAGCCAGGGCACCCAAGAAAACCTTTCTGCCCAAGCAGCGGGGGATGCTGCCTGGTGCTTGCTCTTGGCAGAGCAGCAGAGTGGGTTTTTCCAGGCCCCCCAGGTGAGCGGCATTTTAACTTCCTTATCCTCAGACCCCCCAGCAGCCTCCACAACAGCCGAGCCGGGTGTGCTCGCAGGCCTCTGCAGCACCGAAGGAGCCAGGAGGGCCCGTCTCCCCTGTAATAAGCAGTTTTGCAAACAGGGAATCACATACCAACAATAAGACTGAAATAGTCAGTGAAACGGGAACGGGAGCGAGCAAGAGCCAAGACATTCCAGGGCCAATTATTTCTGTTTTGCAAAGGGCACTGTCTGTGTCAGTCAACTTTGGATTTCCTGTCTAATTCAGAGAGGACTTTTATCTTTAATCACTCATGATAGATGGCTCCAAGGGCTGGGATTTCAGAGCCATCAGCGTTGCTGCTGAAGCCAAACCAAGCAGGCCCCCTCCCCATAGTTTTCCCTTATCAGTCTCCTAGGTATTTGGGGCCCCGACCCAATCTTGCTCACAGCGAACATCCTCCCGGCAAGAGGCTAAGGGCGAGCAAATGCAAAATGTCACAGAGCAGAGGATGCAACAGCGCTGCTATCGATAGCTCCGGTCTGCATTACCTTTATGAATGCAAGGCCAACCCAGCTCCATTATTCCCCCGCTGGCTGTTTTACAGCAGGTCAAAAAACGATCCAGGAAAATGTTTCCCTGTCTGTAAATTATTGTGAAAAGCTGGCTGTAAACACCGGGCTTGGAGTCCAAATAATATGAAGCTGAATGTTACCTGTCATCATAAATTGCTAGCCTAGAAGTACATGTTCTGCGAGGGGCTGGCCGGGCCGAGCAGACACCTGGGAGCATTCGAGTTTGGGCAGCAAAACTAGACGAAGTCTCTGCGGAGAGGAGAGGGAGAGACCGCAGCCACAGACAACTTGAAAAGAACAACACGCAGACAAATCACAGAGCTTTTCTTAATGCTGCCATGATATACAAATAAGAGGCTTAAGTGTAATTATAGGCTCTATAATCAGTGTGAATAAAGAAATATGTAGTAATTGCTGCCATATTTTATAAATATTCTAACTGTTTAAGAAACTGAAAATGTTTTCAAAAGAAATACTTTAGCATAATGATTATAAAGCTTTCTCAAGTGAGCAAGCCGCTCACTGAGGCTGGGCTTCGACTCTGGCTCAGGAACGTAAATAGAGGTAATTGCCCTGAGATGTGAGCTGGGTGTTTGCACGTTCGAGCCGAGTGTGCATTTTCCAAAGTGCCAATTCCAACACATTCCTCCCTGTGCCGTTTCTTCCTCCTTTATGCACAGCACATCACCCACACACACACATCTGGACAGGGGTAAAGTTAAGTACTTGTAGCAGCCAGCCTTGGAAATTGATTGAGACATCAGCTGCCTGCCCATATGTTAACTGGATATTCAAGTGCAAATGCGGGCTTGCCATATTCACCCTGCCACGGAGAGCACATTGATGTGCTAATCCGTCCATGGAGAGATGGGAGAGTGCTGCAGATCACCCTCCACAAACACCAGGTCCTTCTTCCAAAGGAAAAGCTGTGGTGGTGAGGGTTTATTGCCCAGCGCTGAAAAGGGGGTCCTGAAACAAGGAGCCTGCTTCTCACATTGAATAAACTTCGGTGCAGCACCAGGCCGAGGTGCCTCTGGGCTTCCCGGGGAGCGAAGCAGCAATGCGGCTCCATGCTAGCACCGCACGTGGCAGGAGTGCCACTGGGCAGCACTGCTTTGGGCAGTGTTGTCTGGGGGCAAAGCCGCCTCCAGCCTCCTTGCTTGTCCCCGGCTCTTGCTGGCTTCTGCTAACTCCCATGAAAAGGGTCTGGACAAAGACCAAGGTTGTCCAAGCAGAGCTGCGTGGCACCAAGTCCAGCATGCCCAGGTACCAATAACTGCAGCCACGAAAGCCTAGGAACAGGCAGCAGCAATCAGAACTCATGGTGGGGATGATATCTTTTGTTAGACCAACTAGAGTTTTGCCAAAAATATTCTTTAATTGCAAGCGTTCGGGCACAAACACCCTTCATCAGGCCTAGGAAAAAAGCTTGCAAAAGTTCCCCTGGGTAGAAATGAAAGTTCGTAGGCAGGGCACCTGACTGCGTTCTCAGTCTCCCTGGCAAGTCTGGCCACCCCGACGACTGAGCTCTGCGCAGTCCCAGAGCTGCTGCTGCAGCCCAAGCCCAGATTTGTCTGCGGGAGATACAGGCACACCTGGGCTGCAGTGCTTCCAGCCCTGAGACTCCAGGCGATGGAGAGCTGGCTGCAACAAAGCAGAGGATGCTACAACCAATAGACTGTCTGGAGCTAGACAGCAGTGCTGGTTGTCACTTGTCAGCGAGCCTGCAGCTTTGGAGGGCACCGCTGGCTCTGGCTCCCTGCCCTGGCTGCACGCTGCCCTGTCCTTCCGCAGCTCGGCTGCTCATTCGCATGATGGGCTCGATCTCAAAACCATCTGTTTCCTCTCAGCTTGCATCCAGCACTAGCGGAGGAGAGAAAGCATTTGCAACGATGGCCCCGGGGTGCTGGCGGGCTCTCTCTGCTAGCTACAACTGAGCCCGAAGACAAAAATAGCCTTCTCTGGGACTAGAGGCAAGCCAGCGGGGATGTTCGCTAGGGAGCCGGAGGAGTGGAGCCCAGACAGGAGACCTCTGATGGAGAGAGAAGCAGACAATGGAGCCAGCAGGAAGGGGAGGAGAAGCGCCGTGTCTGTGGCTAGGCCTGTCTGGCCTGGTCCCCAAAGCAAGACGGGATGCCACAGAGCTGTGACCGGAAAGGCCTCGGCTGCCAGGGCGCCGTGAGGCCTCTGCAGCTGAGCTGGTTTTCCCGCTAAATATCTGGGATAAATATCACGTTCCTGCTCCGTGAAGACAGAGCCCCAAGGACAGCTTTGCCAGCTTTGCGTGTGGCAGGCTGGGACGGGGCTGGGCTCCCTTTGCAAGAAGCCACACTCAGCCTGAGATCGGGGCTCCTGGCGTGCGGTCCCTGGGCAGTGTTGTTTGCTTGGCCCTGTCAGTGCACCTTCTCTTCCCCAAATCGCCGGGGCCTGGATTCAATCACTGTCGCCCTCCGAGCCTGCTTGGGGTGGGGTTTGCTCAGCCTTGCTGAATCGGCCAAGCAGGTCCTATGTGCTTGCTTCCTTTCACGGACGCTGTTAGCCGGCGTGGGAGTGGAAGTACACATGCAATACCAGGGGCCAACACAGCACCTCTTTATTACTGTGTGCACAGCCATCTGCAAGGCTCCTCCTTGCAAAGATGGGCTCTCCTTCCCCCGCGAGGGCATCCCCCACTGGTACAGCCAGGAGGGATGAAAGCGGGGGTGTCCCCAGGGGCTGGAGAGGGGTGCTCCGAAGGAGCAGGCTAGCGTACAGCATGCGCAGCCTGGCCCCCAGGGACTCACCGGGGAAGCGATCCGGGCTGCCTGGAGCAGGACAGGCACGGCCTTAGGGACAGAGACTGCTCTCCCTGCTGCGGCTAGCTGGGCACTGGGCTCCTGCTGGCCTCCAGCCCCACTCCACACCCGCTCCCTTCCTTCACCATGAGGTGGCACCAGTCTCCCACTGCTGCGGACCAGGACTGGCTGGCGAGCTGCAAGCTGCCCACAAGCCGGGGGGCCAGCCCCTGTTGTCCCACTGCACGGGGATGCTCCAAAGCACGCAGCAAAAGTGCTCTTCCCATCGTGCCAAAGCCCCGGCGGGGTTTGGTGAGCAGCTACCAGGGCACACGTCACAGCAGGAGGGAGAGGGCAGGGGCTGTACTGATGCCCTTGCTCCTCGCTGATGGAGCCCAGGCAAGCCACCTGCTGCTGGCACTGCCTAACCATAGCCCTCCCATTTCTACACCAGGGCGGCATCCCTGGGCTGGCTTCCCTGTGCTGCCAGGAGGGCCCTTTGTGTGCCGGACAAGGGACCGGCAGCGCTTCACTCTGGCTCCTGAAACATCCCTGAGAGCCCCATTGTGCCCCCGGCGCTGAACCGGCTCTGAGGGCCTCAAGTTACAAGGCATCCCGTGGGAGCTGCGCGGCTGCCCCGCACCAGGCCGCAGAGTCCCCTTGTTCATTGTTTCCCCAGCGGCAGCTCGTGGGGATTTGCCGATCCCGACTTCCGAGTCCGGTCACTGTGAAGGGCTGCACAATGGCCCCGCTCACACCCGCCCAGGGGAGAGGGGGGTCGATCGTCAGCCACCGTGGGAGGGGGTTGGGAGAAGGCTCTGCGGAGGGGCAGGGCAGGAGGCAGGGCTGGGCGAGTGGGGTGAACGCTGGCCGAGAGACCTGCCAGGGAAAGCCGTGGGGAGAGGAGGCAGAAGAGCAGGGCGAGGGGGTGTCCAGCTGGCTGAGCTCACAAATCACCAGTCAGGGCCCCCGCTTCCAAAGACTGGCTCAAAAACCACAAGCCCATTACAAAAAAGCCAGTGTGGGCCTTTGCATTTCCCTGCAGGCTCTTGAGCCTCCTGGTACCCGGTACCACCACGTCAGGTACCTGAGACACCAGAGAGTGGAGATGCTGGTGCCATCACGTGCGGAGACGGGCAGGCTTGGCTCAAACAGGGGCTCTAAGGAAACCGGGCTCTGCCCCCAAGGCCCCTCCTAGCCACTGGGCACCCATGTCCAGAGAAGTAGCCTGACACGGGGCAGGCGTATTAGATAACGTGACTGGGAAGGGGCAGAGGTTTGCAAGGGCCAAGCTGTGCTTCAGCTTGGGCCAGTGAGCTCCTGGCTCTCCTGCCCACGCTGGCAGAGCCCTGCTGAGCTCTGCTGGACAGCTCGGGAGCTGGGAGGCAGCCGCCAGCACCCGCAGCACATCTCTGCAAGGCCAGAGTAGGGATTGGAGCAAGGAGAGCTCTGTAAATCTGCATGCAAAGGGACCGGGCAGCTGCATGCAGGCCAGCAAACTGCACAGGAACGTACCTTGGACCCGGGGACAGGAAGGATATGCCAGGCCAGGGCTGGCAGAAGCTTCACCCTCCGTGAGCACAACAGTGCTCCCTGCTTGAACAGCTCTGGAGGGTGGGCAGGCGCCAGAGGTCCCAACAGAGGACACAGCATGCAGCCAGGGGCCTGTGGGCAGCCAGCCTTCGGCTGGGAACCCTCCTGGGGCTGGGCCCATCCACCATTTCACGTGCCGCCTGCCTGGCTGGACCAAGCCCTGGGAGCCCGCGACAGTCGGGTGCCGGGGCGAGGAGCTGGCTGCTTCCTGTGGCGGCTCGGGGGTGCTTGGCTGTCTCCAGCTATGCAGCTGTGGTTATATGGTGGGGTTTCCTCCGGGCGCTGGCGAGCCACGTTTCCTGCCAGCAGCCGGGAACACACGGAGGTCAAGAATGTGCGGCTGAGCCCAGGGGAGCAGCTGGGAGAGGCGCACAGCGAGGGGCAGGGAAGTGTGCAGGGGCATGCACTGGTGCCACGGACCTGGGCACTTGGTGCGGCAGTGCCCTGTCTTGCAAACCACCAATGCAAGAGGGGTGCTACAACGTGCGTGGCCAGGCAGGAGTGCGTCCGGGGCTGCCCCGTCATGGAGAGCATCTCTGGGGCTGTCCCTGGGGGAGCATCCTGGCACCCCACACTCTCTGCCCTGCTGACACGCAGCAGCACTGCAGGGCACCGCCAGTCCCTGGGCACAGGAACCGTAGAGCCAGCATTGCTCAGAGCAGGAGCCTGCCTAGGGGAGAGACCTGCCCACGCAGCCGTGCTCTCCCAGCCAGGCCTGCTGTGAAACCATCAGAGTCAAAGCACCACAGAGAGATTTGCCCCCGTACACTGTAACTCCCCCATGTCGGTACAGCCGAGCACCCGCGTCCCAGGGAGTGAAGCTGCCCCACAGCTCCCCGGCAGCACAGGCTGAGTCCCGGGGCACAGCACATTGGTGGCTGCCTTCCAAGCTGGCCCACCGTCTGCTGCATTTGCGCTCACAGAGGGAGCACAGGCCAGGCCTCATCCCCTGCTTCGTGCAGCAAGTGGGCAGCCACTGGCGGCTGCAGGGGACCTTCCTGCCACTGCTGAAGGGCGCTGGGACTGACACACCTCTGACTCGGTCGGTCTTCAAGGCATATCTCTACCCTGTTGTCAGCTACCCCCCTTTTTTTCCGGGAGACAGACCCCGTGCTGCTCCAGGCACTGCCCCGTTTCAGCACATCAGGCACGTGGGAGACCCTAACGAGCTCCACTCCCAACCGTGGCCCCTGAGGCCCTGACTGCCAGGCCCCCCAGGGCTCGGCTCAGCCCCTCCGTCATCTGAAAGTCCAGCCCTGCCCCTCTGTGCCTCAGTTTCCCCTGTGCACTAGAGGGTGGAGGTGCTTCTCCCCTGCCCCACTTGCCCATTGGGTCAGGGCCTTTGGGGCAGGATCGGTCCCTGGAGCAGGCGTGTGCAGCGCAGAGGTGCTACCACCCCAATAGGAGCAGTCACAACAGCAACCTCCATCGGTTCTCAGCCCTCCTGGCCTCACGGGGACCTGGGGCCCAGCTCCCAGCCCCAATCCATCCTGCCCAGGTGCTGTAGCACCAGCCCCACTGCTTTATGGCAATTTCTCGCTGAAAGCCCCATTGCTGCGTGGAGCCCGGAGCCCGCCTGGCTGCCTGCCTGTGCCCAGAGGGGTGCTAGCTCTCTCTTTCCACCAGACACCACTGAGCATCGGGCTCCGCTCCAGGGCTAAAGGCTATGAAGGCAACTTCCATCACGGAAGCAAACGCTTGGCTGGAACGCCAGCACAGACACAGTCGTGCCCTTGGAGGAGCATCGCAGCTGGGGGCATTTGTCCTGGCCGGCAGGTGGGCTCGAGGGAGTGCAGCACAGGGCAGCGATGCTGCACGCACCCACCGTAACCCCCACCATGCTCGGCATCGTCCAACGGGCCACGCTGGCCCCCTGCCAGGTGGTTTGGCAGAGACCGCGCTGAAGAAAAGGAGGGAAAGAACGGGTGGAAAAATGTCCCCTTGAGTCGTCTTGTTGAATTAAACCACGTGTATATTTAAAAAACACAGCGGAAAGGAGCGACTCTCCGGCACATGTTCGAGAGCAGAGTCTTATTTCAGAGATTTCAGAAATTAGTGGCTGGATGCTGAAACAATATCGCCTTCAGACGAGGGCATTTGGAAGTGATTAACGAGCATGAACTCATACGTTCAAAATAAGAGTTGTTAGCAGCACAACGCGCTTGCTGTCAGCTGCTCCGCGCCGGGGCAAGCAGACAAATTATCCAGCTGGGGCTGGGGGCAGCACGGGCCCCTGCCATGCCGGCAGACGTGATCTCCGGAGGGGAACTCCCCCACCATGCCGTGCCCCTTGCTGCTCCTGCCTGCACAGGACCCATGGCTTCATACGCCTCGAGAGAGCCAAGCCTGCACCTCTGCCTGCCTCCAAGAGGTTGCCTCCTGCCGCCAGGGCGAGAGGGTCACCAGCTACGACGACCCGTGCAAGGAGAATGCCCCCGTGTCCCACGTGCACGCTCCAGCTGCTCCAAGAGGCTCGTCCCCTGGAGGGGCATGGGTTCAGGCCATGCACCGGCGCAAGGGAGACTCGGTCACACAGCTTGCAAGAAAAAGCCATCCCCCTGTCCATAGAGAGTCCATGGGGCCTTCAAGCCACTCACGTAGCTATTGCTCTGGCCTTGCCTTTCCCTGCCGGGGAGGCAAGCAAGGCCCTCCCCCAGGAGCAGGGCTGCGCCAGGGAGGCTGCGGGGAGGAAGTGGCCGGCGGCTCACCCCACCGCCCGGCAGCCCGCAGAGGCCGAGGGAAGGAGCCCCGCAGCCAGGCACTCACGGGGACTAATCACTTCTTAATAAATTGTACGCGAGCGCCTGAGCCTGGCTCCGAATTTCCATGACTCCACACATCTGGGCTGGCCGCAGCCGCCTGCCCGTGGGAAACCTGAGGCCCTGGCTTGGGCCGGGCGCAGCGCGCAGGGAGGTTCCCTGGATCCCACGCTGCTATCCGAGCATGCCGCAGACGCAGGCCGCTCGCGCTCCCCCACTGCTCGGCTCCGACTCATCAACGGGGCAGCCAGCTCTTGTCTGCTAGCAGGGTGAAAACTGATGTCCCCGGCTCCCGGCAGAGCTGGGCTGGGGCAGGCAGGAGAGGCTGCTTGGAGGCTGCCTATCAGGAAGCCTCAGCAAAGGCCATTCCCAGGAGTCCAGCCAGGACTTGGATGAGGGGGTGCAAAGCACCCTGTTCAAATTTGCTGATGATACCAAGATGTGGGGGGATGTGGGCACAATAGAAGGGAGCAACAGGCTACAGTCGGACCTTGACAGGTTACAAGGATGGGCGGAGGAGAACAGGATAGGGTTCAACACAGACAAGTGCAAGGTGATGCACCTGGGGAGGAACAACCGGCACCATACCTACAGGCTGGGGAACTCCCCTCTTGTCAGCACGGAGGTGGAAAAGGATCTTGGAGTCATTATTGACTCCAAGATGAACATGGCTCGGCAGTGTGGGGAGGCGGCTAGGAAGGCCAACTGTACCTTGTCGTGCATCCACAGATGCATTTCAAGCAGGACCAAGGAGGTGATCCTCCCCCTCTATGCGGCACTGATCAGGCCGCAGCTGGAGTACTGCGTCCAGTTCTGGGAGCCGCACTTTAAGAGGGATGTGGACAACATGGAGAGGGTCCAGAGGAGGGCCACTCGCATGATCAAGGGACAGCAGGGAAGGTCCTATGAGGAAAGGTTACGGGACCTGAACCTGTTCAGCCTCCAGAAGAGAAGGCTGAGGGGGGATCTTGTGGCCTGCTATAAACTAGTCAGGGGGGATCAACAGGCACTGGGGGAGTCCCTGTTCCCCCGGGCGCCGCCAGGAGTGACCAGGAATAACGGTCACAAGTTGGCGGAGGGAAGGTTCAAGTTGGACATCAGGAGGCGCTACTTCACGGTCAAGGCGGCTAGGGGCTGGAACCAGCTTCCAAGTGAGGTGGCGCAGGCTCCCACCCTGGGGGTTTTTAAGAGGAGGTTAGATGACCATCTTGCTGGGGTCGTTTGACCCCAGTACTCTTTCCTGCCATGGCAGGGGGTCGGACTAGATGATCTGCCCAGGTCCCTTCCGACCCTAGAAACTATGAAACTATGAAACTATGACTTTATGAGCCTCATCTCTGTTCTGTCTTGATCAAAGACTATGAGGAACAACCTCCTGCCCCAGGCCCCAGGCTCAGCCCCCTGGGGTCCTCCACTCCCCCCTCCCACAACTAGAGCTTGGCTCCCCTGCTCAGCTCTTGCACCAGCAGCCATGCTGGAGAAATGCCCTTGGCTGGTTTGCACGCGTCTGTGCAAAACAGGATGTTTGCTCCTGCCCGCCTGACATCCAAGTGCTTGAAAGGAGACCAGCCTGTCCTGGCTCATCACGGCAGAGCCAGGCAGGCCTCTTCTCCCAGTGCCTGCCACATACCGAGGGGCTGAGCCATGTGGGCCTACCGGCCACCTGCTCCGCAGCCAGGGCACACTGGCGCATGTCATGGGAGCCAGGCATGCTCACATGTAGCACGTGCGACCCTGCAGCGGGCTGCGGCATGGAAAGCCCTGAGAGCGCAGGAATGGGACAGGGCTGCAGCCCAGCTGCAAGAACGGCATCGCTGACATAAAACAGGCCCTATTCCTTTGCCCCAGGCCTGCCTCTGCTTCCACCCTGCATCTGGCTCCAGAGACTTCAAACCCTGCCCCCAGGCCCTGATGGCCCATCGGTGCTGGGAGCAGGCAAGACCTCTCCAGCACCCCAAAAGCTGAGAGCATGGTCAGCTCAGTGCAGCCCCTTCTGCCCAAGATACAGAAACCATTGCCCTCTGGATAGGGTTGTGCAAAAGGGCCCAGCCAAGCTGGCCGGCAGGCATGGAGGAGCAGCAGCCGCTGGTCATGTCAGCTCGTGGTGGCGGCAGCAGCAGGGGCAGAGATGTCTTGCAAGAGATGTACGGCCGATCCTGCATGGCTCTCACGGCTGCAAGGCAGGGAAGCAGCAGGGCGGTTCCTGGGGCAACACGTGCTGGGGCTCGGTGAGAGCAAGCTGTGGCTGACAGGCCATGCTTACATGCACCGGAGGCACGGGTGCGCAGTGCTGGGATAGTGGCTCTGCGCAAAGTCCCCGCCAGGTGATAGGCGGACGTCCTGTCTGAGCTGGGGTTGTGAAGTTTAGCCAGGCTCGGACAGCTGCTGTATCTCCTCCTCGTGCTGTAAACCGAAGCCTAGCTCCTGCCCAGCGCCCTCATCTAGGCAGCCCCAGGTCCAGCGGTGACTGCCCCGTCCCGCCATGCCGTGGGCGGTCTCTCCCTGCAGAGGCTGGGGATGTTGGGGAGAGATGAAGCATTGGCCCCCTCTGCTCTTCCCAATGGACCGGTGGGGACACGGGCTGAGCGGTGCCCCTACCCTTGGTCCCTGCCAGCAGCAAAGCTAAGCGTTGGCCAGGCCGGGCAGACAGAGCCAACCCCCAGCTGGGGTCCTGCTTTGGGCAGCAGCCCTTTGATTCAGCACAGAGCCCTCCCACCCTACAGTGTGCTGGAAGACCTCAGCCACAAAGCCAGTTGCAAAGTGAGTGCTGCCTCGCTGCAGCGCAGAGACACTTCTGCGTGGGAAACCTGAGATGCTCTCGCCGGAGAGCCCGGGCACCGTCTCCCGGCATCCTTGTCACGGCTTAGCCCCGCCGGTTGTAACAAAGATGAATTATTTCCAGTGAAACGGACTCCCCTTGTCTGACACACGGAGTTATGAATTGATAAAGGTTCCCTATCATCTTATGAGATCTGCCACGCCAATCCATCAGTGAGCCGTTGCCGTAATTGCAAGCAGATGTCTTTCTCTGCTGACACGTTAAATACAAGCAGAAAGGCCCGCTGCTATCTCCCATCATCGGCTCGCACTAAAGCAGAGAGCAGATTTGCATGGCGCAGAACTGCTGGAGGAGCGGGGAGATTAAGTTCCTGCAGAACCAGGCGTCTAAACATTACAGCAAACAAGGCAGCCCGGGAAAACAATGAGCTCTGGAAAAGGCCCTAATCCCAAAGTAACCAAAAGCTTTTGTGACGGAAAATGAACTTGCTGAAATGAATACTGCCCGCGCCCGCCCGTGGAAGGCTTGGGGTGAGGTAATGCCTCAGGAAGGCGAGGTTATCTCGCTGACATCTTTTTAGCATTAGCTCTCCCTTGCCGTACTTTCTAGAGGCTTTCAGATGTCTATATTAGCACGTGGAAAAGCAGGATGTGTCCCCGCTCCAGCCGAGAGATGTGCAGGAAGCGAGGCAGCCGGGCCCGGGGAGCCGGCTGTGCCCAGCGGTGGCCTCCCGGCCTGCGTCCCACAGGGCCCTGCTGCCCTCGCGGGACTTGTCAAAAGCCCCGGGTCCCGCTGGAACAAAAGCAGCCAGAGAGCCTTCCCGCGAGCAGGAAATGCAGAGCTGCCCGGGCATTTGTAGTCAGCCACCCATCACAAATGAGCAGCAGAGCCCACTCCCTGGCCCTGGGGATTAGGCATTGTTCGCAGTTTATTGTGACAGAGATCGGCCGTGTAGCAGACATGGGGAATTCTCCCCGCCAGCCTTTGTTGCCAGGAA
>NW_005842058.1:2316902-2318005 GCF_000455745.1 Alligator sinensis
CACCGCATTCACCCTCCCCCAGACAAAGACATCGGGGCCGTGGCGACGCTCCCCTGGGAGGCTGGGGGGCAGCCCGGGGGGCTGGCACTCCACTGCCAAGCAAGCCCATCCCAGAGCTCTCTTGGCAGCCCCAGGCCCCCCGTGTCCCTCTTCGCCTGCCCGTGCTGGGGTACAGCCCCTTCCAGCGCCTGGACCAGCTCCCTTCCAGCTGGCAGCACTGCACTGCAGTGGAGCAGGCAAGGGCAATGCATGCACCAGATTAGGCTTGCAGTGCATGTCGAAGCATGGCATCACAGGCTCTCTGTACAGGGCATACGTCTCCAGGCCCTTATGCCAAGCAGCCACATGGCATGAGGGGAACCACAGAAATGCCACACCTCCTAGGCCATGGCGGGTCTGGATTACAGGCCTCCTGCCTTGGCAGCAATTCCCAGGGCTAGCCCTGCTGTCACTCTGCCGCCGCCACCCCGCATGGACGCGCACAGAGCTGGCTCACAAACCTGGCTGCGGAGGCCAAGCAGCAGCGTGGCATGGCCGCATAACAGAGAGGGTGGTCTATCATCTTCCATCAGCTTCCCTGCAGGCCTCCCGAAATGCAGCATGCACAAGGAGCTCCCTGCTAAGCCTGCACCATTGCCCAGCCACCCAGATGGCCTGTCAGGCTTTCCCAGTCCACTAAGGAGGTCACTGCATGCCCTTCAGAGGCACGGGGGCTCTGGGTGACCCCGCGCAGCAGCAGCCTGCTGTCTCATCTGAGATCCAGCCACTGCTGCTGCTCTGCTACGTCCGTCACAGGCTTTGGCACGCTCATGACAGGGCTTTAATGAGGATGTCCCTGGGACCTCTCTGCATCATTAGCAACACTAGAAGGCTCCCCAGAAACCCCTGTGGCAAAGCTTGAGGTTGGCCTTAATGAGCAGCTTTCATTTGATGGGGATGATCTTGCCAGGATGGCAAAAGCATAGCTTTTGAACTCATAAAGCAAAGCCCAGCTCTGCGGGCAGACCCGGGGTGGCACGCCTCACAGCAGACGCTGGCAGAGGAAGTCCTAATGATCCCTTAATGCTTATAAGGCCCTGGAATTAGCCTCAGATTCCCAGACC
>NW_005842058.1:2318036-2322462 GCF_000455745.1 Alligator sinensis
GTTTGCTGAGCTCAGGGCCCCGTTCAACCCTCGCATAACTGCCCCTTGAGTCCACTAGCCATTTCCCCAGCCACATGCAGGCCGAGCTTTTGTACCCAGACTGCAGGATGAATGACTAAGGGGAATCCATGGCCTCTGTGGGATTGCACCCCGACGCTGGCTGTGAGAAGGCATCGTGTGCCTTTGGTGACAGAGATTACACCAACCCCAAACAAGCGCCAAGCTGCCATTAGGAGCATCAGCCACGAGAGGCTGCGTGGGTGCTGATGACAAGCTCCCCAGGCTGGTCTCCCCACCACAGCAGCAGCCAGAGGAGATATTCGCTCCTCATTGGCCTTCTGGGACCATTACTTATTGATAAACTACACTCCAACTGCTGGTAAATTAATCTCACAGCCACATGAATAACCCAAGAGTTCAGCCGGAGCCAGGCTGAGGTAATGAACTGCAAAAGCACAGGCTTGTTCACAGCTCGGTGCCGCCCAAGTCGGATCCAGATGCAGGACGAGGAGATGGCAGGTGCTGTCATGACCCTAGCGGGCTGTGCTGCAATTCAGGGTCACCAGAGGCAAGTGAGGAGCAGGGAAGGGAACCGTGGACAGGCCAGCGGGGCTGCAGCCTGCAGAGATGACCTCCGATCTGAGCACAGCCCAGCACCCAGGCTCTTGGTCAGTCTGTCCATCCATGCCAGCACCTGTCTGTCCCCTCTGTAACACCCCCGTGCCATCGTGCATAAGTGATATCGTACATCTCTAACAGCACCTTCCTCACCCCCGCAATGTCCAAGCCCCCTGTGCCATCCTGCATGCTGGGCTTCCTCCGCAGGCAGCTGGCATGCTCAGACACATCTCCCCATGCGTCGGGTGCTTGGTGCATGTACACGATGCGCTCTCACACGCAGCCCCCTCCAGGTCCACACCAGCGGACCGCCCTGCAGGCCTCCGTGCTGCATGGTGAGGCATTAGGGGAATCACATGTGTGCCACCCCATCGCAAGACTAGAGCCACCCCGAGGTCTCCGATGCAGTGGCTTTCTGCCTCCCAGAGCAAATCCGAGACACCGTCACACTAGCAGCCCCAGGAACAGGGGTGGCTTTTCCTGTCCGCGCCCTGTGGCTTTCCTTCCTCTCCTTTCTACCAACAAACATCCTTTCCTTGAGAGGCCACAGGCAGGGGCAGATTTGGGGTGCACACGCATGTGCGGAGAGGCAGGCTGCCTAGGAGGGCTTGCGGCCCACAGGCTGCTGGCAGGCTGTGAGCGGGGCCCTCTGTGTGGCACCACGCCGCACGGGACCAGACAGATCCATCAATTTGCGAGCGCTGTCCACAGATGGGGCAGGCCTCGCATGGTGCTCGTGGTCTCCAGCACGCCCCAGGCATGAATGGCAGTGGTGTGGTGGGCTGATGCGGCCGACATTCTTGTGGCCCTCGCCAGGTCTGGAGGAGATTCCTCCGGCCCGGCTGGGAGGGCTCTGGGAACAAAGCTCTCCTTCTCTGGCTGCCGGCGAGCGGGTGGAGGGCGCTAGACAGCCCTCTCCCCGACAGGTCCATTTGCATAGCTGGGCTCGGGGCCGCGTCCAGGCTTGGCGGACCAGGGGTGGCATTCATGTCTGTCTGTATTGCCTGTGAAGGCGCTGGCTGCCTTGAAGATACTGCCCCTCTCCAGGGCGCGCAGGCAGCTGACGGGACCGAGGTGGGCTGCGTGACCCCAGGAGGGAAACAGCCTAATTCCTAACCTGGGGGCAATGGTTCCCATGCGCTGCCTGCAACGCTCCTCCGACCTGCGTGTGCTCTGCTACAGGGACTGCATGCCCCCACGCAGGTGGAGGGCCAGCACGGCCTGTCCTCTGCAGCAGCATGGCATGGAGCACATGTCAAGGGACCGCTGGGACCCGGTGCTGGCTGCACAGAAGGGTGGACCTTTCCTGAGGGCCTGTGCTTGTCCTCTAGAGTTCCTGCATGCCCCAGATCACCTCCAGGGTGAGCGGCAGGCAGCTCCTCTCACCCCCCAGGCCCTGCGGAGCCTGCTGCCCCCTGAAATGCATCTCTGTCTGCAGGAAGGAGCCTCATTAATCCTCATTATCCTCTCCCTGCTCTGGCAGTGGGGCCTATGGTGACATACGTGTGATGGCAGGGGCTGGGATACCTGCCTGGAAAGAGCGAGGCTGGCTAATGAAAAAATTGTACATCGTGCCCCCCAGCAACGCTATATGCCCCAATAGCATTCTTTCCTGCCTGTGGCAGGGGGTCAGACTTGATCTGCTCAGGTCCCTTCTGACCCTACCTACTATGAAACTATGAAACACAATGCCCCAGCAGGCCACTCGCTGCTGGGGACAGGTCCCTGCTGTCGTGGAAACACACGCAGCATACTTTTGGGTCAGGTCAGCAGAAGCTTTGATTCAAAAGAAACTACAGCTGTAGGGGGGACTCCAAAGTGACATGGATTTCCCAGGGGTGTAGGTTGTAGCCGTGTTGGTCTAAGGACATAGGCAGACAAGGTTCCTTGGGTGAATTTGATATCTTGTATTAGACCAACCCAAATAGTTGGAGAAAAGTTATTAAGCAAGCTTTCGGGTTCAAAAACCCTTCGTCAGGCTAAGGAAGTTTCAGCAGTTGGTGTGTGCTCTTCCTGGATGGAATGAAAATGGATTTCCCAAGCACTTGGAAGGGGTTCCCCCCCAAGAGCAAAATCAGGAGGCTTATATACTTTTTAACAGTCGCTTACAACTTACGTGATCATATAGTGAAATTAGCTAGAAAAGCAGCTATAAACATTACTTCATTACTTCTTTGCTGTTATCAGGATGAGAACTATGGAGGAGACAAGGGAGAAATAACACTCCCTGCCTGCACCTGGAAATCAGAGTTGTACATACTTTTTGCTGTCTTCCAGGCTGCGGTGAGCGAAGCAGTTGCAGAGGAGTTACAAAGAACAAACACTTTCCCTTATCTGTTCAACTGCACAGAGCCAGCAATTCCACACAAAGCGGTTATGTCGTCTTATAACTCGTATGATCAAAGTTTAAGGCATTTATTTTTTCTGATTCTACACTGCCCAAGGGCCCAGCCCCTGGGACACGCACTTACATCCCCCGTGCTCCCAGCTGCACTGACACTGCCTTGGTTATCCTGTAACCCTGCTCAGCGTGGAGCCAGTTGTGCCAGGCCAGCACCCAATGCCAATGCCAGCCCTGCAGCACTGCAAGGAGCTCGCACAATGAAGGATGAAGGAGCTGGGGCTCTGCCTGTGCAAGCTGCTCCCCCGCACGGAGAGGCCTCCTGGGCTCACTTTTCTGCACCATGGGCATGCAACCACGTGCGTGATGCACCCTTCGCAAAACCAGGGAGGATGCCCCAGGGACCACGGCCCCTCAGGTACTCATTTCCTGGAGAGGCTCCGTCCATGCAGCCCTGCCTCGGGGCTGCGCTGCCCTGGGGAGTATGTGAGAAGCAAGGGCTTTTGGTGATGCCTTTCCCAGCCCCTTGCTTCTCCCCTGTACAGGGCACAGGGCACTCCACCCTTCTGGCTCAGGCCCCAGCTCTAGAAAACCCTTGGGCTTCCACAGGCCATCGGCTTAGCTTCAAGCCTGAGGCAGACACCTGGGGGGCTAATAACCCAGCCCTGGCAGGGGCCTGGGGAGGATGAGATCATGTGTGCAGAGCTATTTATTCCGGCAGGGGAAATGCTGCACTACACAGGTGCTAATTAGGAGCACGCTAAGTGGATCAGTAAACAGCTGTCTCTGAAAGCCCGCAGCCCCATCACAGCAGCCGGGGCCCCGCGGGCTGGAGCCACACAGGGCCTTTGTTTCAGGGAACAAGTGTTAATTTGGTTTTTATGGGTAAAGCTCCTTTCATGCCTCTGAACACGCTGCCTGCTGCAGAGTGCGGCACCAGAGACCTGCGCCCCGCTTCCCCGTGCTCCCTGCCAGCCCTGGCCTGTGTGCTGGGATGCTGGAGAGGCCCTGATGCCCCAGCACTGGGCAGCAATCGCACGGACCCAGGCAAACACCCTCGTCTGTGCCCAGGCCTGGTTAGCCACTTCTTACCACCTGGCTCCAGGGAGCGCGCAGAGCCCACCGCAGGCAAAGCCTGGGCTTGAGCTCCCAGCACAGCCGCACCCCTGCTGTGCCCCTCCAATCCTTTCTTCCCAGCCTAGAAAGGGGACGCCGCGCCCTGCAGAGCAGACAGCTTTGCAGGGGTCTGTGAGTGCCCGGCAGCTGCCCCAGAGGAGATGTCCTCCTGGCTCTTGGGCTGCCTTTCCCGCGGGGTCAGGGCTGAGCGCGGCTCACCAGCAACATGGAAGAGGAGCGGTGCCCCAGGCGATTACTTTTATACAGCGTGAAAGGAAATGGGGTTTGTTTATAACTCTGCCGCAAACTGAAGGCCAGAGACTCAATTAGCAGATGATCCGCAGCAGCAGG
>NW_005842058.1:2322493-2331663 GCF_000455745.1 Alligator sinensis
CCTGGAGGAGAGATGGAGGCACACGAGGACGATGGCGCTGTACGAGGGGCGGTATCTCATGCAGAGAGGAGCCCGGCAGCAGGCCGGTCGCTAGCCCGAGAAGCCTCTCTCTTCTGCTCACCCTTGTGCCCTCCCGCACAGCACCACGCGGCCTGCCCTGGGGCTGCGCTCCCCTCCCAGAAGTGCTTGTGCTAAGCCTTAGGACCAGGCAGGATCCCTGGGCCAGGACCCCCTTTTCCACACCGCCTCTATGCCCCCAAGGCCGGCGTGCTGTTCACCAAAGCCTAAGAGACATCGAGGAAACAGCTGCATCCCCAGTGCCCCCGGGACTTCCCCCAGCCTGGGGATTATGGCAGGGAAGGCACTCCCAGCTCCTGGCTTCAGCTGCTTGGCTATGCCGCAGCAATTGCTTAACGCATCCTCTTTGTCATTCCCGTGTCCTTTCACGTGCCCAGCCCCAGCTCCTTTGTGCCTGGGCCGATTTGCCAGTCAGCCCCAGGAAGAGCAGAGCCGGGGAGCCAGCCCCCCAGTCCCTGCTTCCTCCTCCCCGGGGTGCAATCAGCTGAGGCTGCTGCGAGGCCAGCTAAGAGGCTGCATCCAGGGAGACTGAGCCCCAGGCCAAGAGATCTGCAAGTCTGGAGAAGGGACTTTTCAAGGACCCAGATCATCAGCCCTGCAGCACGTGCCCTTTGCCCCAAATGAGCTCAGCCTAGCTGCAGCCAATCCACCCCAGGGCCCAAGGGCCAGCCTGAGGCCCGGGCAGCATGTCAGTCCACCCCTTGCCCCCAGGGAGCAGGGCAGTGTGTGGAGCAAAGCAGATCCCAAGCTTGATTTGCCAGCATGGAAGATGGATCCCTTCCCAGGCTCCTGTCGTGGCTGGGCTCTGTACCGTGCAGGATCTCCGCCTGACAGAGCACGTGCTTTTAAGCCCCTAAGTCAAGAAAGGAGTTAGACTCCTAACTTTAAGTAGGCGTTTGGGTCTCACTGGCTTCAACTGGGACCGAACATGGACACAAGTGCCAGGCAGAACCAGAGCATGGGCAGGGAGTGCCCAGACCCACCACACTGCAGCACCGCACACTGGACTCTCACGTGCATTGTGCATCAGCACTGCAGCAGTGCCACGCAACCCTTTTAGACTCGAGGCAACCCCTGGAAAACGCCAGCTGTTGCTTTTCACTCGGTGTTTGAGTGCAGAGAATTAATAGAGCAGTTCTGCTGTAAACAGCTCACAGCAGGGCAGGGTGCTGCTAGCACTGGGGATTCCCATTTGAAATCTCTGGGCTTTGCTTTGGGAATCGTGTCTGCACTCCTAACAGGGCTAATGAGGTGTGGCAGTACCCCTGCAGGGCCTCAATGCACCCCAGGGTGCCATGGCCCTGGCTGCGAATCGCTACAAGATTTAGCGGTGAGCGGGGCACAGGGAAGCAGGGCTGGAAGAAACCCTGCGAGGTCCCATCTGGTCCAGCCCCTTCTCGTGGCAGCATCAGCCTCGACTAAACCATTCCAGCAAGCCCGTCCAACCTGCTCTTGAAAACGTCCAGGGGTGGAGAGTCCCCGACTTCTCCAGGCCTGTTCCAGTGCTCGACCACCCTCTGAGTCAAAGTCCCTCCTTATCTCCAGCAATTTCCCCTGCTGACACTTGAGGCTGTTGCTCCTAATCCTGTCCCCTGCAGCCATAGAGAAAAGTCTGATCTCAACCCCCTCTGTAATCAGGGATTTGCAAACCCTTATCAAACCCCAGACTCGGTAACCCCAGTTCTTCCAGCTTGCTTGCACAAGTCTTGTCTCCCAAGCCCCTGATGGAAACTCGGTGCTGACTACACAGCAGAGCCTGCAGGACCACGTGCTCTCTGCCAGGCCAGACCACTGGCTGACACAATCAGTCTGTAAGGTGCATCTCTCCCCTGCCTTCTGCCAGATCTATGTCAAAGTACCATGGCTAACTGCTTCTCCCTGCAAACCCCAATGTCCAGCCCCAAGAAACCCCTCCTGCATTGTGGTGTGAGCAAAGCAAAGAGAGCCCCCAGCTGCAATAGGCCTGCTTTAAATGAACCAGGATGCTGAAGGGTGGTACTCAGCTTGTTATTGCAATTAGCAGGCACCAAGAAAACCAGGAGTTGCCTATCTGCCGGCAAATGCATCAGAGCCTGACCTAGGAGACCTTTTACAATCTTTTCTCCTACACCTGATGAAGGGTGTTTGTGCCCAAAAGCTTGCAACTAAAGATTTTTTTATTTTTTTTTTACAAAAATCTAGTTGGTCTAATAAAAGATATCACTTCTACCATGACTTCTGATTCCTCAGAAGCTCACAGCTTTCTCCTCCTGCTTGCAAACCTTAGCTGTTTGTGTGTCGGGCTGGGGGACGTGACAGCTCTGTGCACTCTCCCAGCACATTTCCCCCCAGTCTGCATGCACTGGAGAGTTCACCTTTTCCTAATGTTTCATTGCAAGAGAGCACAAGGAAAGCATACAGCTGTGCTAGGACCGCGGCACAGCCCGGGGACTCAGGCTGGATGTCTTAGCAAGTAACCCAGAAAGATCCCTTATTGTGCACCCCACCTGGCTGCCAGCTGCCACCAGGTATCAAGAACTGGAGAAAAATTATTCAGTTCTGATGTTTCTCAGGCAAGAAAGGGCAGCTTTTTCATGGGGAGGTTCCCCCTTTCCCCCAGCCACTCACATGGGCCTGACATGCACGGACCCCCTTCCTTGGTAACTCTGGCTTCTGATTCCTGCATGGCTTTGCGAGGTCTGATTCAGACACAGAACTGCTGTGCACAGCACAAACTATTAAAGGCCCCACATTAACCTCTCCAGAGGCCATTGCTAGCTGGCCCGTGAGCAGAGATAAGATAAAACTTTGAAACCCTCCAAGCAGGAGGCCAGGAATCCTGAACACCCTTGTGCAGTTCTTGCCAAAATGCACGTCAAAGCAGACCTCTGGTTTCAGGGGGCAACTGGGGTGGGGGGGGCAAAGCAGCATTTGTGCTGGCCAAAGCAGCATTTGTGCCACAGGCAGCACCATCTGCAGCACTTGCAAGCCAGTTCATCCTTTCTCTGTGGCAATGGGAAAGTCATGGAGCTTGGGCAAAACAGCCGGAGAGCTAAAGGCCAGATTGATTAGGAGGACACAGGCGCGTTTGTGCTGCCACGGCAGGCAGTTCAGCACAATGACAAACTCTTTGGAGGTAACGCGCAGGCGGAGAACTCCCCCGCGCGCATGCCGCCACGGGCCAGCTTCTCTCTGCCCCGCAGCAGATTGTTCCCAAACCCGAGGAATGCGATGGCACCGGGAAGAAGGGGGTGGCATGAGTAACATCATCACGGCTACTGAAGCTGAAATGAGCAGGTTTTGCAGGGCAGTCTAAATACGGCGGTGGAAGAGGGGGGGCTCTGTGGAAGAGAGAAACGCAGGAATTTGTATAGGAATCTCGTGGCTCGTGTTCACGGCATGAGATAACCAGCCTGGCTGAGGGTTAACCCCCAGGGCCCTGGCACTCCAAGGAGGCTGAGCCCACTCGTGCACACTGTTGCTCATCAAAGTGGGTTGAAACGGCCAAAGCAAGACTTGCCAGCCAGCCGCCAGACCTTCAGCTGCTTTGAACACGGCGGCTCTCGTCTGTGAGCTGGGCTGGGAAGTTCTGCTGTGACCAAGGAGAGGCTTGTATTTTGGGGCTGCACGTGACATGGGGTGTGCCAGGCTCGTCCACATGTCTGAACACGGGTGGCAACGGCAGTGAGACGAGGCACTGCTGCTTTAGAGGCCCCAAGCCGTCCCATGGTATGAAGCTGAGCTCCTTTGGGGAAGGCTTCTGCAGGTCTTCATGGCACGCTCCTATTAACCACTGGGTTTATCAGGATTACTGTTTCCTTGTGTAGCTAATGGATGCTGGGCGAGTCTAGATGGCTTGCACACTTGTGCCTGGGTGATAGCAATTCCTAACACAGGGCCACACGTGAGCGCTGAGCTCCTCCCGCAAAGCAAGCAGCCCCTGCACAAGGCCGGCTCAGTAACCCCTCTTGGCAGCTGCGAGGGACCTGCAGAGCCTGCAGTGCAGGGGGTCAAGCAGAAAGCTGTTGACGGGGGTACGGGGGCAGCTTGGTGGCTTCACAGAGACAAACGTGCCATGAATCAGTCATAACTCCTTAAGCGCACAACTGCGCCTCTGAACTGCCAGCAGCCAATCGAGGCAGCGAACTTTTTCCCTCGTGCAAAGAAAGTACGGCTTTGCGGTGCAGTTTGAGACTTACCTCAATCAGGCCCGGGTGCCTGGGGTGGGGGAATGGGTTTTGTGGCGCAGCCAGTTGCAGTTGGGTCTCAGGACCTGGCATCTCCAGAGTCAGCGGGCTATGGGTTGCACAAGGGAGGGAATGACGGTGCTGCCCTAAATTTGGTCCCAGCAAGCACCTGGGTCATTGCTCCCTGCTCCCTACCCTTGGCTGGCTATGCCTTCCGCCTAGGGCACTGCCCCCCGCTCAGGCTCCGGAGGCTGGGAGCTTGCATCTGAGCTGGGGGGGCTCAGGATGCGACAACATGCCAAAGCTGCGGGAAGGCAGTCGCACAAGGCGGCTCTCCGGTGCAGAGACTCTTGGCCCAGGGGCAGGGTGCTGGTGCATTGCCAGGCCCCAATGCATTACAGCAGGGAAAGCACATAGGCACAGAGCGTGTGCTCCGCAGGGGAGCACTGGGGAGTGGTGACGAGAAGCCAACCGCCTGCAACTTCCTATTGCACTCTCACCCCTTTCCACCCAGTGAACCAGCATGGAAAAAATTAGCCCAGCCCTCACCGCAGGCCCAGGCCCAAGCCACTGCCTGTCTGGGCCCAGCAGAAGCAAATGCATGCTCCAGTTGGGGTTTCCAGCAATGCCGAAATCCCTTTGAAAGAGGTTTGTGCAGCCTTCCCGGCAGGGGTGGGAGCGCCCCGGGGTCTGCTGTCTGCCGCCCCGCTCCCTGGGCGGCCTGGCAGAGCTGGTCTGTGCTTCAGGGCGGTGATGGTCATGGGGAGGCTGGCCCAGCACCCATGTACATCCCATGGGTTAATGCCAGCCACTTCCGTGGCTGCCCCCATCTGTGCTCCTGCGGTCCCGTTTCCAGCTTACCTCTGGCCCCTGTTCCCCACCGTCATGAGGCGGCAGAGCGGGGATGCTGCCTCTCCAAGGGAACGAGCAATGCAGTTAGCTCTGAGGCCTGGGAGCACGACCCGACCCTCTCGGAAGCAGGGGTGGCAATGCTCGCGTTTTGCTCTGAGCTCATTTTATCGAGGGCTCCTCCGCAAGAGCCGGGAAGCCACAAGCCCCATGCATATCATCCCACAGCTGTGCACGGCGAGAGCCGGGCTCTCAATCAGCCCCAGGGATTGCTGGTGAAGGGTGCGGCAGGCTGTGTCTGGTCCCCCTGACACTGTGATCCAGAGCCTCAGGGTGACAGGATAAGGCCCAGAAGCCAGGGCTGGCCCCACAAACATCCCCCCAGGTCTGCGACCTGCCCCTGCCCTCGGCACGGTGGGCCAGGCAATGCTGGGGTTTGGCAGTGCTGCTCTGCTTCCTCCGGCATTGCTAAATCCTCAGGCTGGGCAGAGGTTTGCAGCCATGAGGGAAAGCGGGAGAGATCCCGAGCGACCCGTGGCAGCAGCATTTCCCTGAGTCTGCTCTCCAGAGCCGCCCTGTCCCTGGTCCGAGGCCGGGATGTGCCCGACACCTGCCCTAGCCCCTCTGGCCAGAGAGGGAAGTGCCAGCGAACCTGCAGCCCAATGGGGCTGCCCTCCCCAGCTCTGCACTGGGAGAAAGCACCCAGCACCATGGTGCAAAGCAGGGGGGAGCCTTTAACAGCACAGCCCAGCCCAGCAGCTGAGCCCCTGCCCGGGCAGCACGGCAGGCAGCTGGCCTTGGCCAAGCATACAGGAGCACTCTCCACCTTCATAGCGCGTTACCAGCTCTTTGTGTAGGTGCAGCCCCTCCTTATCTAAATAACCCCCAGATGTGGCGGGGGGCTGGCGGCAGCCCGGCCGGGGCCTGTCTCGGGCGTCAGCGCTAAGGGCTAAAGACTTCCCGCAGGGGCAGGCTGCTGCCGCTGCGGCCTGCGATGGCAGGTGATCAAAGTCATCCTTTCTGCCTGTATTTTCCTTCTGCCCGGGTGAAGCTCCCCAGATGCTGCTGCAGGAGACATGAAAGCAGCGTCCTGTCCCAGCTGCCCCCACTGCGCTCCCCTGCGCGCCGTCCCCGCCGAGGAGCTCGCACCCTGCAGCCTGCTCCCCCACCCGACCCGGGGCTGCCGCCCGGGGAGGAATGCAAGCGGGAATGTCCCAGCTGTGCTCCCGCTGACCCAGCAAGGCCTGGGCTGGCTCTCCGGGCAAAGCAGGAATTCAGGAGAGGGCCAAGACTGGCACTACTCTTTTCTTTGCTAGCCAAGCACAGCTGCGAGAGGGGGTGGGGGTCCCTGGCAGTGCTGCCCGGCCTCTGCGTGGGCAGACAGTGCCCCGATTGTGCGCCCAACATGCGGGGCATCGAGGTGCCGTTCCAGGCAGGGGATCCTTTGAGGCAGCAGCTTGATCCCATCCAAAGCCTGCTTTTGTCTCCAGGCACCAGAAACACCCGTGGCAGGACGCCGATAGGGCCCCGTCTCCCTGCTTTGCTGTGGCAGGCTCGGGGGTTGCTGGTGTTTGGGGCTGCATGCCCAGGATTTGCTGGAGAGTGTAGGGCATTCATCAAGGTTTAAGACTAGTTTAGACAAGCAGCTGGCTGGGAGGGTTCAGGTAGAGCTGATCCTGCCTTCAGCAGCGAGGTGGGCTGGTGTGGCTGCTCTGTGGGTCTGTGACAAGTTAGGGGCATGCATCTATTTTCTGTAGGCCCTATAAATATAACAGGGATGTAACTGGTCTCGTTGGCTGGCGGGACAACTTCCCTTTCATGGCCTACAATTTAGGAGCAGGAGTGGTGCTAGCATCGTGGTGCTTATCACGGCAAGGTATCCAGATGGGCGCCACAGTGGTCATAGGAACGCAGGGCTGGAAGGGACCCTGCCACGTCTCCTAGTCCAGCCCCCTGCTCCAGGCAGGATCAGCCCTGACTAAAGCACCCCACATCTGTCCAACCCGCTTATGAAAGTTTCCAGGGGTGGCGATTCGAACCTAAATTTCCCTTGCTAGCCCTGTCTCCTACAGAGGAAAGCCCATCTTCACCTTCTCTATGATTTCCTTGCAGTGTTTGAAGACTGCACCTGACACTCCTGTTAATACAAGATTTACAAGCGACACTCTTGCTAATACAACCCAGGAGGCTGTTGGCTATTTGTTGTGCAACCAGAGAACGCTGCTGGCTCATATTCAGCTAATGGTCCACAGTAACCCCCAGGTCCCTCTCTGCAGCCCTGCAGCCAAGCCAGTCGTTCCCCAGTCTGGATGCGTGCATGCCACTCTTCTGTCCCAAGTGCACATGTGCTTGCTGCATCTTGTCTATCGACTGCAGAGCATTGCTCCAGCCTATCTAGGTCATGCTGGATCCCAGCCCTGCCCTCCACTGTCGGCAACTGGAAAGCTTGCTAATGCCGATCTGATATGCTAGAGCTCTAAAAATAAAAGAAAATAAAAGACCCCAGCTACATGCATGGAAAAACGGGCTGCCACGCAGGGAAGCTCAGAATATATTGAGAACCTAAGGTAAAGCTATGAATTCCTTGCCATCAGCAGATTAAACAAAAAGTAACTTGAGATTCTCACACGCACATTCAGCACATTCACATCTCTCTCACAGGACTGCTGTCAAGTTGGCTGGAGACAGTCAGGAAAAGAGAGCTGATTTTGCAAAATATTGCAAAATTGCAGAGCTGTTTTCGCTCCAGGAGCTCCAACCACACCTGCTCAGTCACCATTTCAACCCACCCCCACCGCCCCAGTGTCTCCATGTGTCTGCATTCCCATGGTCTGTTATTTTTCTTTCATTGCAGATGTTAAAGCATTCCCTCAACCTGTGCTTCCTTTGCCCAACCCCATGTCTGGTGAGCAGTGGCTGTGCTGCGGTGTTGAGGCCGGGGAGCGGCAGAGAGATTGTTGGCACAGCTGGAAACAGCTGCTGCAGCTGCCAGACTTTGGACAAGGCAGGTTTAGGAAAAACCCATTCTGCAGCACAAATGCTGCTTTGGCCAGCTACAGCCTGGACAGGTCTCCTGGAGAGCGCCAGGGCCTTCCCCACGCCATCCCATGCCCATTGCATTCAGGTACCTGGAAACTCCTTGGGGGTTTCTCTATTAACCTGACGGCACTGGCCAAGCTTGTTAAGCAGGCAGGGCCCCAGGATGCCACTGACACGGCTGTGCTGGCCACAGCTTAGCACGGGATGTGGCACAGAGGTGAAAGACATGTGCAGCAGGGAGAAAAAGCCTTGGAGAGTTGAGACAGGCCAAAGCAAGAAGCAGCAGCACGGCACAGCAGGCAAGAGACTCTGAAAAACACATCCAGCCCGTATGCATGGTGTGAGGGCTGTCGGGGATCTTCCCTTGGGCTTGGCCTTGCATTACCCCTGCAGCTGCAGACCCTCGTTTCGGGTGCAAGCAGCTGGCGGCCGCAATGGCATAGCGCACCCTCCAGCTGCAGGGACGCCCGGCACTGGGGATGGTGTACAGCTTGTGCCAATATGCTGTTGCCCACCAGCATCTATTGTCACCTCCCGCTGCAGGCAGCACTCGACAGGCACCAAAGCAGGGTTAGAAAACAACATCTCTTTATAAAAACACCAGGGGGGAATCACATTGGCATTGGTTAACTCAGCAATTTTAGTGAAGTGAATATTGATACATGGCTGGAGAAGCAGGAACAGTGCTGGAGGGAAGAACAGATACAGGTCTGGCTAGCAAACACCCTTCAGAACAGCAACCCGGCCGGGAAATTGCAGACAAGGAGAAAACGCTGGCATAAAGAAAGGATTGAAGCCCAGGAAACTTATTCGGTCTCCAGTGCTCTGCGCATCTCCACGGGGAGGAGAAGCAGAGTGGCTGCAGGCGTCAGGCTCTACGGAGCCCTGGTCTGACAGCAGCAGATCTGCCACGGCTGTGATGCAGACTAGCGCAGTGCCTCTGTGGTACTTGCAGCCACGTGCACCCCCCCACCAGGGCTGTGTCACCTTTGCTACATGGGGTGGGTGCCGCCCAGCTGCTGGGATGCAGCTGTTGCT
>NW_005842058.1:2331853-2335807 GCF_000455745.1 Alligator sinensis
GGTGATGTGCAGGGCAGACAGGCTTCCTGCTAAGAGAGCTCTGCTTTTCAGGCCTGTGAATCCTGATGGCCTGTTCTCTGAAAGCATCTTGACGTGCAAGCCAAGCGCCCTTGCCTTGTCAGCGCAGGAGTCACGCAGAGGTGAGGGTGTGCCGTGAGCCAGTTGGGCGGAGGGGGAGCGCACCGAGTATTCGTGAGCTGTGCAACGCGCGTTACAAACGCCAGACGCTGGGAGCAAAACGATCGACCTGCTGCAGAGGGCTGCAGGTCTGCCCACACTAGCTCCAATGTGCGCGCTGCCTGTCTCGGAGGGGACAGGGAACGATTCGCCTGGCTTCTGGCTCCCATCAGACAGAGCCTCTGCAACGTTTCCGAGCAAACTTGTACCGTGACAGCCAGGGCAGCTGCAACCCTGTGACTCCTAGGAACTCCCTCAGTGGCTTGGTCTGGAAATGACAGACTCGGGTACGAGGCTGCTGTTCTCCAGGCGACAGCGAAAAGCTTAGGGTGGGCTTCACGTCATAGCTCATTTCCAGACCCTGGGGCTGCCCTGGCCTTCACGCTGGGAGCCGCTCTGCTGTTTTCATTAAAGGCATAATTAAGTACAGAAAAAGGGCAGGCACCTTCAGTAACAAGGAAGCCTCATGCTCTTTTTCACAGGCTTTAGAAGGGCAGGATCTTTATGACTCCAATTGCACTAATGCTTTACATTTTTCCCCTCCCAACATCTCCAAACCCCCTGCCTGCCACACTTCCCTACATGAACTCTCTAAGCAGTTACATTCAGCCAGAATGAAGTCTCCCTGAGCTGCCTGCAAAGGATGGGCTGGAACAGCAAACACGGGCTCTCAGGTTTTTTATCACAAGACATAAAGCAGAACCGGAGCATCTGACTGATGCCCCGGCACAGCAGATCGCTAGATCCAGGCGCTCTCTGAACTGCTGACAGTTTGCCGAGCAATTTGGCAAGAGCAGAATTACTATCCAGGAACAGAGAAATGTCCAGAAAACCTTGCCTGAAATAGTATGTGCTAACCTGGAAGAAGGGTCTTTGCAGAGGGCAGAACAGGGGGTCAGAGAGCTGTCAGAGTAACTGCTAATATACAACAATATGATGCTTTCAGTCGGTCATTACAGTAACAAATTGCTTTTCCACCACCTAGCTCCGAGAGCAATGCTGCCCCTAACCCAGATGCACCGTCCGGCTGACCGCAGAGCCCTGGCATGGTGTCAGTCCCTGGGACCCAGAATCAGATCATTCTTTAGTCCCAGAACAGCAAAAGGGGGCAAGTGCCCCTGCCACGAGAGCTCCCAGGTAACGAACATGCTGTACAAGAGAGAGGGAAATGCAAACAATGCAGTGTTCCCTGGGCACTGTCTTTCTAAACTCGCTCTGTTAAACAGAGTGTAGCAAATGGATTAACCCCGTTAACCCGCAAGATCAGACAGTCTGTTGCATGCAAGATACTGGCAAGCAAGGGGGTATCATCCCGCTCGGGGCCATAGCCTCACATGTCTCTGGACCCTGGTTCAAGAAGCACTCTCTGGAGATAAGCCTGTCATTCTGCGGGGCGCAGCCTACCTGCACAGGGCGACTGGGATTTTAAGCCTACGTGACCTGGATTTCTGTCTGGTTTCATGCTGCCCACTGGGGATAGCGGAGCTGGATGCAAATACCAGCTGCTGCTCCACCCTGAGTAGAAGTCAGGGTGCAAAGTACTGTCCCTAGCATGAAGCAGTGCTGAGAGGAGCCCACTAGCTGCTCACCAGCCCCTAAAACTGCATCTCTTGCAAATTCCCATCTGCTCAGTGACTCTTCTCTGATGAAAAACCACCGCTCCTTGTCCCTGCGCTCTGCCAACGGCAAGCTTCCCCACAGCGACCTGACTAGCTTTGCCCAGCTCAGCTGCTTTGCAGGCAGCTGGAGCGAAGCCTGCTGCATGTGCTGCCGTCTGGCCACGGTCAATACCAGGCCAGGGTTCCTCTAGCTCCGGGTGGCTGTTTCACGCCAGCTTCCCCTGCCTCCTCAGCTACCCGCGGCGCTCGAGTGCATGGGGTCCAACAGCAACTCCTACCGAAGCACGTGGCCTGGAACAGTTCGTTTTGCATCAGGGAAAAGACAGCCAGTTTCAGGAACCCCGCAGGGACTCTCCACAGTGTGCCTGTCTTAACTGCATCACTCCGTTACAATTAACACAGCCATTTCCCCACGTGGCCTGCAAGAAAAGCAGCTGTAAAACCCACAGGGGAAAAGGGTGGGGGGAAATCAGCAGCCCTCTGAGCTAAGAAAGGAATCAATGCACCAGGTGACAAGAGTAAGTGTAGACCTCGAAGCCGGGGATTTGCAAGTGCATGTCAGGCTGATTCAATAGGATGATCTAGGCTAAAATAGGAATGACTGATATGGGACGGAGTTAGTACGGACTTAAGGGAGGGCAATACAATTCATGCCAGGCATTACGGCGTTCTGGGAAACAGATCCTGTCCAACTAAGGTGACGTATGTGTGTGAGGGTGCTGGCTTGCTTGGTAGAGGTGATTGCTCTGATGCCTTCTGCGAGGCTTTGCGACCCAGACAACTCTGGCTAACGGACAGGGCTCAAAAGTACCTGCAAACAGGGCATCAGCAAGAAGTGGACCTGCAGCGGGGCCAGCGGGAGCTGTTCCTGATTCTAGGCCATTTAGGACTTTCCCTGTGCCCACGCAGGGCTCTCCCCGCCCAGCAGATGGACAGACAAGCTCCAAAGGCTGGAGGTGGAGCTGCACAAGTGTCAAACAGAAACAAGGTGCGGCTTTCTGAGCGAGGGAAATGAAGTATCGGACAATTTATCCAGAGCCGTGGCGGATTCTCCATCGCTGGAGATCCTTACAGTGAGCCTGGATGTTTTCCTAACAGCTACGGTCTAGCTCAGACAGGAGGGAATTCAGGGCAGCCCCCTGGCCTGTGTGGTACGAGACGTCAGACTGGCTGGTCTCACCGGTCCCTTCTGGTCTATCCTTCTAGTTTCACCTCCCCCTTTTCCTTGCCCTGCCAGGCTCCACGTCTGAACAGGCTTGCATCTCACAACAGCAACAGGGGCCATCCCACACCGCAGGTGTTGACAGGGGGTGACTGTGCCGTGCGGGGGTGTCGCACTGTCGATGCCCGTGTCCAGGGGGGTACGGACGCTGGGGCAGACCTTGAAAGGAAGCTCTAACAAAGACAAAGAAACAAAACAGGGATGGGGACAACATCCACTACTAGAGGGGGGATGTGTGAGCCCCGGGCCGGGGCTGTGCAAGGTCCACACCAGCAGGAGTCCCTCTGGCTGCCGCCTCATTTGAAGACCGACGGGAACGTGGGACAATCTGGGCTTTTCATCTTCTTCATGAACTGCTTGAACTCCTTGTTCTTCTTATCCCACTTGTAAATGGCCGTCAGCAGGTACTGGCTCTTCACCTGCCGGCCCATGATCAGGAAGTAGTGGTTCAGGTTGTCCAGCTGGTGGCACGGGCACCCAGCCCCGTTCTTTAGGTACAGGACGAGCTTCTTCAGGTTCTTTTTCCTGATGGGGCCCATTTTCAACGCCTTCCTCTTCTTCGGGATAATCTTCCTATCCCCGTTCTCCCTTTTCACCTCCTTTATTGTCATCTTCAGAGCTGGAAAACAACAGAGAAGGACACACCTCCTGAGCAAGGCTGACTCAATCAAACCAACCCTGTGTGGGGGCGGGGGGGCATGCACCTTACAGACTAACGAAACCGGAAATATGGAGAGCGCAGGCTGGCCTGAATGCGAGCTCGCTTCATCAGGCTAACCTGGCTGAGCACTGCCTCTGCCTCCTGTCCCTTACCTTATACGTGGAGGGAAGTGCTTTGGGATGGATCCTGTTTGGCCAGCAGCCTGGACCCCCCAGGGGCTAGGCATTACAAGTCAGAAATAATGACCAACAGCCCCTTGCGGAGCGGCTGGGGCG
>NW_005842058.1:2335834-2347616 GCF_000455745.1 Alligator sinensis
AAAATCACCCCCCCCGCCGCGGGGGGGGGGGGGGGGGGGGAGCCACTGTGTAGGCCATAAGCCAAAAGCCCCAGAGCCACAAACCGCAGGGCTCCCCCACAGAGCTCTGTGACCCTGAGCATCCCGCCACACCAGCGAGCGGGCCTGGGTCCCCTGCTACAGGCCAAAGGACTGGCCAGGCCTCTTAGAGCAGCCCAGTCCCTCAACCCAT
Source organism: Alligator sinensis (assembly GCF_000455745.1). Taxonomy (NCBI): domain Eukaryota; kingdom Metazoa; phylum Chordata; order Crocodylia; family Alligatoridae; genus Alligator; species Alligator sinensis. The sequence goes on from NW_005842058.1 coordinate 2,336,046, forward strand.
GCTGGGTGCTTTTGATTTGAAAGAGGGACTTGTTTAGCCGGCACTGCGCGCTCTCTGCTGGCAAACTGTTAGCTGAATAAACACCGCTATTCCCTGTTCCACCGGCACCAAGCAAGATGCCTGCACGGGTCACTTAAAAGGTCGACTTCACCTCTCCAGCATATTCCTTTAGCTGCCCCCGGCCCCTGGGTGCCTGCGAACCAGCTCCCAAGTGCTGCAAGTTTCTGTGCTGGAGCAGCAAAGCCCCCTTGGAAACAGGCGTGTCTAATGGGGAAGGAGCCCCGCACGGCGCTAACAAAGGTGCACGGCGCAGGCAGCCGGCTCGCACCTTCCCCTTGGAGAAGGAGAGCTAATCCGATCCAACTTCAATAGAAACTGTTCCCCTCTCCGGGCTCCACGCCTTCCCGAGCAAATCGCAACCTGAGTCAAAACGAATGCTCCTTGCCACGGCCGGGGAGAGGAATGCAGCGTGCATGGGAACAGCCAGGGAAATGTGTTGTGCATTAACACAGCACTCCGGTGCCATCTGGCTCCGCCGCCTCCTTGGGGGAAGCACACGTGGCCAAGAATGACTAACATCTTTCCATCATCTGGGGGTTTACGGCAGGGTCGCTGAAAAGCGTGCTTGGGGAGGGGGTTCCCTCCCACTTTGTGCCCGAAAGGTCTCGCTGGTGGCAGCAGCAGTGGCAGCCACGCGAGGGCTCGTGGTGCTAGCAGGGAGGGGGCCCCTGCAGTGGCTTTCTGTGGGAGGCTGCTCAGCTGGGCCCTGCTGCCAGGGCACAGTACATGTGGAGTCCTGGACGGCAGCTCCGTGCACCGTTCCAGACACACAGGGTGGAAGGAGATGGTGATGACAACCCTGAAAAGGCAGCAGGATACATTTATTCCCCCCATGCTCCCAGCCACTGCATTGGCAGCAGTGGTGATGGGATTTATCTGCTCGTGTGCCAGGAGCGTCCACCATGCCTGCCAGCCCCACTGCATTATACGGTTGCCAAGCAGAAAAGGAGGAGCGCGCTAGAAACCAGAGAGGAACTTTCTTCCTATTTTGTTTTCTGAAATCAGGATGCACAAGGGGCTAAAGGGCTCAGCTGAGGTTGGTTTTCAACAGGTCCAGAAAGCAAAGGAACGGCTGAGCCCCAAGGCACGGGTCAGGCTGTAGCTTCCCTTGTGCTGCCCCCAGCTTCTGTAGGGTCCATGTAGCTATGCTGCAGGGCTGGGGAAGCTGCTTCACACCAAAGACAATGAATGGGGACAAACCTTTCTGGCAATGGCCCGTGCACAACAAGGCAGCTCAGCACAACAATGACAAACTTTCTGGAAGTAACTCGTAGGCAGAGAACTCCCCCACGCGCATGCCGCCACGGGCTGGCCGCTCTTTGCCCCGCAGCAGATTGTTCCCAAACCCGAGGAATGCGATGGCACCGGGAAGACCTCGTTACCCATGCACGGGCTTGTTGCCATCACCTGCTCAGATAAAGCACAGAGCCGGGCTCTGTCACTGCCACCGCGACATCTGAGACCCGCAGCCCTGCTCCCTGCGCCGGGCTGCAGACTGGGCAGACGTGCCGAGGGAGCAGCTTTCCTCAGCCCCGCCGTCGGGGCGAAGCCTCTGGGGTCTGTGCACAGAACGCCAGCTCCAGCGACAGCTGCCCTCGTGAGACCTGCGCCATGGAGCCCCCCCACAGCACATACCCGCGCCGGCCCCAGCAAACACCTTCGCCCCAGCCTGGCCCAGGGGGGGAGGAGCAGGATCTAAATCAAGGCAGTTATCAGGACTGAGCGAGGCTTGGCTCCGGGCTCTGGGTGAGCTGCCAAAACAAACAGTTTCCTTCCCGTGGACCCCAGTGCTGTGGCTCCCCCACCACTAGCCCAAATCCATCTCGGGCTGAGGGGGAGGTGGAGACGGCGGAGCTGGAACGGACGCCAGGGCCCCAGGAAGCACTCGCCAGAAATCAAGGCCGCAGTCTCCTGCAGGCTGGGAGCGCCAAAGCCCAGGGCAGTCTGTAGCGCAGCCAGCCCTGGACCCACCGCGGCCCCTTGGCTCCCATGCCGACGGCCCAGGGGGCTGCTCCCACGTGCTCCAAACCTGAGCAGGCCACATGGACCTGTAGGACAAGGGCCACCCCCAGGAAAATGCAGGCTCTCACCCTGGCAAGCTTCACCACCCAGACTGGTGGCCCCAGAGCTCTGACCCTAGTTATCCCTCCTGCCTTGGCCTCCTGGCCGTCCTCTGGCTCCTTTGAAACACGTGGTGCATGCTTGAGGGACATGCCACCACTGCTGAGGCTGGGTGGTGATGCCGCCATGAAGTGGGTTTCCAGGGCCAGACTGTCCCTCTGCTGAGACAATGTGCAGCCCCCATGGACTGAAGCCAGGAACTCGTCCCCGACTGCTGAGGGCCCGTATCAGATCGTAGCAGGGCTCCACTGTTGCTGACGCGGGGAGAGCAGTGAGCGCAGAAGACATCAACGTGTTTGCTCCAATTTCCGCTCGCATGAAACAGGAGATAGGGAAATGTTTGCTCACTCAGGGTGAATCGGGTCTTGGCAGCTGCGGCTGCAGGAACAGCAGGGGCCCCACGAGTTGGTTGGGGTCCAGTGCACCAGGGGTTGCTCAGTACTGGCCACGGTTCTTGTCGATAAGGGCTGCGGGCTCAGGCTGTCAAAGGAGAAAGCCTGGCCTCCCTCTGGCTGCTGCTTCCCCTAGGCCAGAGACTCTGGGTCGCTGGGATGGGGCTCTGCCGCAGGGATCGGCGGCATGAGAGAGATGGACGTGGTCCTAGCTCTGCTGCAGCCATTGCATGGGTGCAAGGGGCTTGGGCTGGAGCAAACCTGCCCGAGACACGGTCTCTGAGCTGGAGCATCAGCTCACGCCAGATTTTGGGGCAGCAGGGCACGTGCTGCTGCCCTCAGACCCTCCAGCACTGCCCACCTAAGCAGCCCCTGCCTTCCAAGTGGCACAGGGAGCCCTCCTGCTGTGAGGCAGCTGCCCAGAGCACCTCAGCAGGGCCCCACTCCAGCCCCCTGGGTTGCAAGGGGCGGGGGCGGAGAGACAGAGGGAGCAGAAAAATGCTGCTGCTCCAGCCTCGAAAATCTCTTGGAACGAGGAAACCTGCCAGAAGACACATTAGGCTGTAAGAGAAGAAGGCTGCAGGCAAGGGGCTGTCAGTCAAGGGGAAAAATAAATAGCGTGTATTGATCTGATGCCTGTCTCCATTGCAACAAGAGCCCCCCGCCCCGCATGCCCTGCACAAGGGGCAGGAAGGGTAAATAAAATCACCCAGAGCAGCCTCAGGCCCAGCCTGGCCCAAGGTGAGAGAGGAACCAGGGCTGCGTGGCAGGGAGGGGGCACAGAGGCGACCCCACCTCTCAGACCCCTGGGTCCCTGTTGCATGGGAGTTGTGCAGGGGCTGCAGAGAGCCTGGGGGTCTGGCAGCCCCATCCAGCCCCAACCACGGGGCACTCTGCAGAAGGGGCAGGCGCCCTCCAGCACTGACCAGGCTCCAGCCACAGGCCTGGCGCTGGTACCAGAGCCCTGCCAGCCCCATTCGTGCTGTGGCCCCATGCAGACATCCCTGCACGGGTCACTTTGAACCTCGCTGCTGCAGTGCAAAGGAAGAGCAGCACCCGGCTCCCACAGATGGGAGGCTGCAAGGGCTCCTTCACTCTCTGCATCAGCCACAGTCAGAGCTGCTTCTTCTTCCTGTGGACACGGGGCACCCTTCCTGCTTTGTGCAGTGCCAGCCAGCCCAGTTATTCGGGGGCTGGGGCCAAGGGAGATTTCCCTAGTTTTTGGAGCAGGCCCTTAGTGAGCTAAGCCTTCCTGCCCTGGGTTGCACCAGCCTACATGCATTCAGAGCCCTTTGTGGGCTCTCCTCTCATTGCCCCAACAACGTGCAGGCGTGGGCTATGACCTCATCTCCGTAGGCTGTGACCTTGTCTGTGTATGCAAACTCAGTAAGGACTGGCTGCAGCAACTCTCACAGGAAAATCCCCTGAGGGTCCTGCTGCCAGGCTAACCTGCTGTGCACACCAGGGGTCTTCCTACATGCCCGGTGCACCCTGGATCCTGTCCCAGGGCACACGTGGCACATGGCACTCTTCCCTCCCTGTCCTAGCAGCATCGCATTACTGCATGCCGCCAACAGCTGTGCCCACCCTCCCCAGCTACAACTGCACCACAGCCACCCAAACTCCCGCCGCAACTCTGCAAAGCATCCCCACGTCATAAGCACCAGAGGCAGTGTGATCATGAGAAGCGATGGGGCGAGATGCTGGCGAGAACAGAGTGGGGTGAGAGACCTGCTGACAGCCGCCCTGCTAGTGTGCTGGAGTCGCAGCCCGTTGCGTGCACCAGGACTGGCAGGGGCCTGCAACATGCCAACTGCCCAGGCTGTTCCCTGGTGGGAGCTCAGGAGAAGCCCTGGTCTGAGCAGCTCAGTAACTGTTGCGATGCCCAACAGCTATCCTCCGTGGCCAATTGCCCTCCAGCGCTGCTTGCAGACTAAACACCCACCCCAGTGTGCTCGCGGCCTCAGAGGAGCCTTCCAAGAGCAAACGCCTTCCTAGCGGGTGCCCCCCGGCCGGCTAGGACAGACTCCCTGTGAGGGGCTGGCATTGCACCGATGCTTCTCCTCCTGCTTGTGCCCCTTTGAGCCCCGCAGGTAAGAGATGAGGTAGGCAGGAGTCTCTGGGGAGAAGTGGGGCAGTGGGACCACATCCTTTGGCTCTCCAGGACTGGGCTGTGCCCCGATTGTTTGCCCTGTGAATGGGATGGTTTCTAGAGATGATACCATGTCTGCACAGCTCATGTGCCTTCAGCTGTCTGTGCTGCAATACAGAGCTGGCTTAAACTCCCACTGCATTTCCACCTCCCCCAGCCTGGCCGTGGCCTACAGGTTTTCCTACAAGTGGCCTACATCTTCTGGCAAGGTCTCCCACTGACGGCACGACAGCGCAGCCCCCAGTACGCCTCCCCCAGCTCCATGGGGGCCTGCTTGTCCCTGCGGCACAAGAAGGCATCCCACTGCATCTGGCCTGCAGGGCACTCCGCATGCCCCTGCCAGGCCCCATCCCCTCCCCACCGAGGCAAGGAGCCCCACAAGAAGGGGGCTGTAGCTGGGCACTGCATGCAGCAGACACCTGAGCACGCATGTCCAGAGCTAGGCAGGTCCCCGGTCTCCACCTCCCTCCTGGATGCCGTGGCTGCTCCAGGACCCGGCGGGCAGCCCACGCGTTCCTGGGAGGCTGCTGCCCAGCTGTTCCTGTTGATGTTTTCCTGTCCTGGAACCAACTGGCCTCCAGCCTGGCAGGTCTGGCCAGGCGAGGCGGCAGGCAGGGAGGCGGACAGCCGGCAGGGCAGGTGGGGGAATGGCCACACGCAGGGGAACGCGCACCTTGCTCAGCCTGCCTTTCACAACCTGTCAGGAGAGCTGCACAGGCTGGTGATGATGTTGGAGCCGCTGGGCACTGCGTTCGATTTGGACAGCCTGAGATTTTTCCCTCTAGGTTTGCCGAAGCCCTGTCTACCTCTGACTGCGCTGGTAAGCCAGCCCGCATTCGGCACAGCTCCATCCAGCGCTTCAGGGTCACTGCTTCAAGCAGCTCCCCGGTCCCACCTCAGGCATCTGCACTTGGACCTGCCGAGGGATGATGCCTCAAAGACACCCTCAAGGCCCCTGCACTCCCAGCCCTTGACCCTGGGCCACTACTTGCTCAAGTGGCTGGGGGAGAAAGGCAGAGTGGCCCTCTGAGCCTAGCGATGGTCTCAGCAAGGCCACGTAGTGCCAATGCACTCTTGGGCAGAGGGATGCTGACCAACAGCGTCCTCTCGGTACCTAACAAGGTCCTTGGAGGCCCGGCCATTTCCTCGCTCATCACAGACCAGGATCGTGCCCGCCTCTTCTCCCCCTTGCTGCAGTGTGTGATGCCCAGCCCATCAGATAACATCCCTGGCTGAACAGTCCTGCCTTTGGGTGTGGGGCAGAGACTGGGGCATCCTAGGCTCTTGCCAACACGCTGCCTGCCCCTGGCCATGTGAGCAGGGCTTCAGGCTGTGCAGCCCTGCCCACGGGGTCTTCCCTGGGGAAACTGAGGCAGCTGAATTCAACCCCCTCCTCCTGCCTGCCTGCCTGCCTGCCCAGACAGGGCAACTGCTCCAGAAGCCAGCCCCAGCTGGGGTTGCAGCCCTCTGGGAGCGCCCAGGCTGCGTTCAGCAACCAGCAGCAGCGAACACTGCACCAGGAGCCTTGGCTGGGCACAGCCGCAGCGGGTGTTGGGATCCAGAGCTCAGGTACCCTGCCCTGGGATGGAGCCACCTTGGACAGGCGGCTGTGCCTGAGTCACTGGGACCACCAGGATCCGCTGTCATCCCACTCTCCCCCACTGACCTCTGGCAGCACAACAGTGACATCTAGAGGCACACATGTTCAGAGAGGCACACGTGTTCAGAGACACACCAGCGACCCAGCTGCGTGGGGCAACACCCACTGGGGACAGGCCCTGGTACCTGCCTACTGCCTGCCCCAGGGGCTGGGGCTACCCCCACCCCCTGCCACTGCACTGTCCCTTGTGCATGTCAATTGAGCTGTTCTGCTCTAGCAGCACCAAGCACCTGGTGCGGGTCTGGCCCCTATGCCCCCAACCAAGAGCAGACGCAACCCAGTGTGGTGTCATGCTGATCCAGAGCCAGCCACGCTCTGGGACCAGGGCCGAGGGCACGGGCCCTGTGGAGCAGAAACACCTCTGCTTGTAGGGCATGAGATGGAAGTGAAAGGCAGAGACCAGACCGCCCCACCAGCCCCGCAGACCATGCTCAAGGGGCCTGGGGCAGGGAGCTGCTACCCACCCCTGATAACTGCACCCAGCCTCCCAAGTGCAGACAGGACAGAGCTGAGACATGGGTAAGGGGAGGAGGGCACCTGGGATCTGGGGGGCACCAGGGCCGATGATGCCTTCTCCTTCATGCAGATGTCATGCACGGCCTCTTACCGAATTCACTGGCGCAGAGGTGCTCTATGATGGCCTCCGACTTCATCTCATTGTCGCAGGGGGGGCACACGCCTGAGCCTACAGAGAGGAAGAGAGGACATCAGTGCTGGATGCTCATTGCTGTATGCAGACCCCTCCTGCTGCCCTCCAGCGAGGCACTCACCACCCACCCCGTGGGCTCCCATGAGAGGCAGGCAGGGGGTCTGGGGCATGTTCCTCCACTGCAGCGTGAGCATGGAGGTCTGCATGTCCCACAGGCTTTGGCCCTGGAAGGCTTTGCCCCATGAGGCTTTGCTCCCTGACATCCAGGGAGGGATGGGGATGTGCTAGGAGCAAATTGGGTGCCATGACTTGCGCCTGTGTTGCTCAAGGGCAGAGATAAGGCCCTTACCTGGGCATACACCCAGAATCTCTGAGCGCGGGGCCCTTATCTCTGTCCTTGAGCAAGACAGGCGCAAGTCATGGCACCTGATTTCCTCCTAGCTCATCCCTCCCTGGATGCCTGTCTCTGCAATCCAGCTGCTACCCCAGAGCCCCTGAGCCCAGGCTGCTGCAGGGCAGGCAGAAGGCACAAGCCCTCGGGTGCTGCCTGCCCCAGGGTCACGCTGGCAGCAGCGGCAGCTTGTATGCATGCAGGATCACCCACTTGGCCCCCAGCCCTATCAGAAGCCTCGAGGCCTGCCTGGGACCAGGGCACAACAGGGCAGCACTGGCAGGCAGCAGCGGTTCTGGGGCCAGATGCTCAGCTGAGGTGACCTGGCCACTGCACGGTCTGGCGTGCAGCCCACCAGACTTCCGAGCCAGGGAGGAAGCAGTGTCCTGGCACAGGAGGGTCTCTTTTGGGCTCAGCATGGGCACGAGCAGTCTTTGCCACCATGACGCCCTGCGCTGCCACGCATGCTGCATGCAACAGGGACCTCCCCCACATATGGGTACCCAAAGGCTGATCCCCAGCATTGAGATGGCCTGAGGGAGGCACCTGCTGGACATGAGTATTTTTCCTGCTATTGTCACCTGCATCCTGTCTGCCATGGGGCACAGCACTTCCCCCCCAACCTCTGCTGCAGAGCGGAGGTGCTATTTAGCCCTGAAAAAGCCAACACTGCTATATGTACTCCTGCTATGTCTTACTGTGCTGCAATCCCCTTGGCCCCTGTGTAGTGAGAGCAAGGACATGGGCATTTGTGACATGCATGCCCTCATCAAGACCTGGCCCCTTTGTGCACACAGTGGGAGAGCAGAAGGGAAACTGAGGCACGGGGGTGGGGTGGAGGAGCGGGGAGATCAGTGGCAGAACCCAGGTCACATCCCACCCGGGCCTGCACAGGGGCCGAGCTCCTGCCCAGGCAGCACTCCTGCCTGCCACTGCCCCACCAGGCTTCCAGCCCGCGTGGCGCTGGAGCAGGCTCGCAGGCGGGCAGAAGAAGGAATGTGTAATGCTATATTAATCTGCGAGTCCCTTGGTGCATCCTGGGGGCCTGCGGCCTGTGCTGGAGCAGAAAGGAATTCGGCAGGTCAGCGCGCGGAGCGAATTCCTCGGCAGAGGTGTTAATGGGGAAGGAGCTGGCAGCCTCGCTTTTATTAAGACCTGGGAAGGAGGGAGTGAGAGAGGGGGCAGCACCGGGCCCTGGCCTGGTTTAAGCCCACAGGAAGCCAGCCCAGCCCAGCCCCAGCCCGAGTATGCAAGGGGCTCTGGGTTAGGTCAGGTTCACGCAGGCTGAGCGGGCGGGGAAGAGGGCATGGAGCCTGCAGGCCTGTCAGCTCAGCCGCGGAGAGGCCAGGGGTACATCCGTGACAAGACCCTGCGGCAGAGCGGGGGTGGAGGGTGCAAAGCCTGGGGGGCAGCCTGCCTGCCCTGGACACTGCTGAGAAGCAGCATGGGCCATCCTCTGGGTCCCTGAGGTCCTCATCCTCCAGTGCAAGCCCAGCCCTTCCCTGCATGCATGCTGCCAGGACCTCCGAGTTGCTTCAGACTACGCATGGTATATCAACATGGGCATTCGCACTTCTGGTGGCTGCTGCTTCTTGCAAACGAGGCACCTCCAACAGCATGTCCAGCACACAGAGGTGACGCCTCCCTCTGCTTACCATGCTGAGGAGACCCCAGCCAGCATCGCATTGCATTGTATCGCAGTTGCTGCAAGATCCCAGAGTCCCACTGCAGCCAATGCACCTGGAGTCAGCAGACTGCCCGCACCTGATGTGACCTGGCCCCGGCACTCTACAAAGTGCCTGCCCAGGGTCCTAGCTGCAAATTCCACAGGGTCTTCCCCACCCCTGTGCCTCCTGGGCACCCGTGTGGCCAGCTCTGCTGCATGGTAGGACTGCTGGCAGCATGGACTGCAGGACTGCCTCAATTTCACACCGGCTGGGCACCCCCAGCACCAGCCTCCCCATGAGCTCACATTTCCACAAGACGCGTTGCCCCTTGCTTGCAAAGGAAGACACCACAACTGCCTTTGTCCCCAGGGCCATGCTCCCCTCAGGCAGGCACCAGCTTCTGGTAGAGCTGTGGCCATCCTAGCACAGCTCATGGAGCTCCAGGTTTGAATCAGGGCTCCAAAGAGGCCGCCAGACGTGCCCCAAGACTGCTGTGACAGCCTGAGCCTCCGGGGCTCGAAGGACAAGCCTTTCCCACAGCCTGAGTCAAATTTGCCAATGCTGGAGGCCTGAGCTGGCTCCACTGTGGTGACACTGCAGCCCCCGTGGGGGGAAGCAGGGCTCCCCTCTCCCCAGGCGCTGCTGCAGGGCGCTGGGCTCAGGGCCCCGAAGTGCAAGGTGGGTGTTTACGGGATGGTGGTGCAGGAGCTCCCTGCACTCCAGGGCACAGGACACTTGTTCTGCCCGAGTCCCTGCAGTGCGGGTACGAACCCTGCAATGCCCTGCGCTGGCCAGCTGGTTGGGACCCATGCGGGGGATAGCTCTCTGTGTGGATATGCCAGTGCCCATCACCCCTCCACCCCCCACACCAGGGTCACACCGCTTGTCCCACACCCACTTCTCCGGACCCCTGCACACTGCCCATGCCCCTGCCTCCTGCAGGCACACTGCGGATGTCACTCCTCGCTCCCAGACCCTCGAGAGGAGCCGGGACATGGTGACAGGAGGATTCTGCACTGCACAATTTCTGCTGGGAAAAGTAGCGAAACTTTATCCAGCCCTGGAGAGAAAGCCAGGCGGGCCGGGGAGAGGGCAGGGGCCAGGGCCAGGGCTGGGGCTCCCAGCCCAGCGTAGAACATAAAGCACTTTGTTTGCTAAAGGTAATTGGGCTTGAGCACTCCTGCAAATGCAGCTCTCTCTCCCCACAAGCCCTGGATGCACAGGATAAAAGGCACTGGGACCACTTAGCCCCATGCCGTCCCTGGGCTGCAGAGCAGCCGTATGCCTGTGCCATCGGCAAAATCTAGCCCGCTTGTCCCCTCCAAAGGACAGGAGGGGGAGAGCGGCATCCCCGTCCCAGCCCTTTGTCTCCTCTCCTTGGCCCCCCCCTTGGCTGCCAGCTCCAAAGCCATCCCAGGGACGGCACGACTCAGCGCTGCGCGTCTGCTTAGAAAGTTTTAGGTAAAGAGCTAAGTGTCAGCACAACTCCTGCCGTGCAGCGCGCGGCGGCATGTCCAGCGCAGCCCGACGAGCGGCTTTGCTTGCACCTCGCCCAGCCGACCTGGCCGGGAGCCTCTCTGCCTTTGAGAAACCTGCCTGCTCAAAGCCATTGCCCCTCTCTCCAGACAACAGCAGCGCGTCCAGCTTTGCAGCCCAGACCTCGGCAGCCTCTGGCATGGTTTTTCCGTGCCGAAATAAGCCCTGCAGGCCCCCTTGGAAAGAGCGTGCGCCTGGCTGGTTGTTCCCTTTCCCCATCTCCCCAGGCAGGCAGGCACAAAGGATATTGCTGCCCCGCTCCGGCGGTGACATTGTTTTGTGGATCTGTGAAATCGGGCTCCTCCAAGAGAGACACCGCCTGCCCCCTGCACCACCGCCAGCACACGGAGGGAGACAGGTCTGGGTACCGGAGTGCCCCCGTGCTCAAGAAGCGCAGCCGTACCGGGAGCAAGGAGCACGCCCGCGGGCTGGTCCCGGGAGCACCAGCCCCTCGGGCACGGCAGGGCAGCGGGGCCGGGGCAGGGGCTCACCTTTGGGCCTGGCCACCTCGGTGGCGTTGGGGGTGGTCATGGCGATGCAGACGTCGTCCTGGGGGAACTGGTCACACTTGAGCATGTCAGGCCAGTAGAAGCCGAAGAACTGCATGACAGGCTCGCAGGCGTCGCGCACGGCCTCGCAGAGCCAGCGGCAGGGGTAGACAGGCCGGTCCAGGCAGACGGGCGCGAAGAGGGCGCAGAGGAAGACCTGGGTGCCCATGTGGCAGTTCTTGTTGAGCAGCGGCACCCAGCTGCTGGCCTGGTGCTTGACCTCGGCCATGGTCTCGTGGTCCAGCAGGTTGGGCAGCACCATCTTGTCGTAGCCCACGCTGTGGCAGAGGCGCAGGTCGGCGGGGATCGGCACGCACTGGTGCGGCTTGGGGTAGAAGCGCCCGCTCTGGTAGGCGCCCAGGTCGGACTGGTAGCTCACGTAGTCGTACTCGCTG
>NW_005842058.1:2348333-2360779 GCF_000455745.1 Alligator sinensis
TTTCCCTCGCTCTGTGCATTGCTGCGGTGCTGCCTGGCACCCCACGGCACTGGGTGTCATTATTTTTACTACGTGCTATGTTTACCATGCATTATTTTTTACAGCCCAGCCCCAAGGAAGCCGAGGGTATGAGCTGTGGGTTGCCAAGGGGCTCTGCAATGACCCGTGGCTGGTGTGTAGGGTGGCAACAAGGACTCCCAGTAGCTCCCAGTGGAGCCGGACACATGGTGTACCTCTGCCTCCACCCGTGAAGAATGGCTTCTTTACCAAGAGGCCTACGGAGACTCGGCAAAGCTCTGCCAAGCTGGGGGTGCTGGGGGCACCCGTCTGATCCCCGGGTGCATTTTCACCCTGTTTCTGTGCCAGGAGCATATGCCTCGTGTGTTCCCAGGAGGTGATAGTGGGACTCTGCCAGGTGCCAGCCCTAGGAGCACGGTGCTGTCCCCTCGCAGGCACACAAAGTGCCTGTTGCTGAAACAGCTTGTGCTGTGTAATGCAGGAACTACACCTCATTGAGAGGCAAATCCAGAGCTCGGCAGCCTGGGAGCGTGAAAAAGCCGCTGTCACCTGAGGCCTCACAGAAGAGAGGAGCCAGTTAGCGCCACTAATGAAGTGGAGAATTCAGCCGTAAACAAGAGAGAGCTTTGCCGGGAGGGAAGGGGCCTGAATGAAAGAGGCGCTTGGATGCAGCGGGCCTCGACATGGCAAGTGGCAGCAAAGCTCTGAACCGGTCCTGGTGCAGAGGGGACCTGGTGTCCTGAAACCTGCAGGATGCGCAGGTCCAACTGGGAGCCACAGAAGCGTGACATGCTGACCACTGCCCCGCGTTACAGTGCTGCCCGGCTGGGCTGGGCTCCCAAGGGAAGGAAGCACAGAGCCAGTGAAGTGCTCTCAGGCTTCGTCCAGGAGCTAGCTTGAACGCACTTCCCCTCCCAAACCTGCGATGGGTGTCTGGTGGGACCCTGCTCTACTGGGAGCTCTCTGGGAAGCTCTAATGGGTACTCCAAGTGCACGTCCTTGCAAAGCAATCCCAGAGCCTGCCTGGGCCAGCATGTCCTTGCACTTGCACCCTCGGGTGCGAGCACCTGCCCTTGCAGGCACCCAGGAGGGCTGTTCCAGGCCCACTGGCTCCTTGCCGGTCTCTGGCTGACTTGGAGAGCCTGTCCTATGGATGGGGGCAGATGGGAATAATGGAAAGCCCACAGATCAGTGAGAGAAGGGCAGCCCAGGGGGATCTGTGCCTCTGCTGTGATGTATCATGTAACCAGCAGTCATTCCTGTTTCCTGTGGTCCTGCCACTCTGTGGCCACCCGGGGTTTCAGGGGGAAGGTGAGTATGTGCTTGCCTGGGCGCACGGGACTGGCAGGAACTTCCCTGATGTAGCTGGGCGAGGTGGACCTTGATTGCTACCCACGCACAGCTCCCCCAGCTTGATGCTGCCAGCTGCCAGGTGGACTTTTTTTAGCTAACTAGAGTTGGGCTGGGAGTGCAGGCAGCTCATGTCCCTGAGGGCAAGGGCAGTCTCGAATGGCTCGGCACATCAGCGTACTTGGTCTCCACATGGGTGTCAGCACTGCCCTCCCCGACAGGCTTAGAGTGGCCAGAGCCCATCCCTGAAGCCAGCAATCCTTCTGCCCCGTTCAGTCCAGACCTCTCAGTTGCCTCATGTGCAACATAGGGCCCCAGAAACCACAGCTTCCCAAGTACGGCTCTGCCCAGAATGACGCCCGAGTTAGGTATTAACTCCTCCAGCCATTTTGATCCATACCTGTGTAACCAAGGGCCGCCTGAGATACGGCAGATCAATAATGTCATGGGTTAGCCCTCTTTGAGTGCCCTTTCTCGCTGACTTCCTGCAGGAGGTCTGGGGGCCCAACTTCATCCCTATGATAAGGTCTGGGGGCCCGAGGGATGTGGCCGTGTGTTGGGCGGGGGGGAAGAGTTCTCTTGCCGTGGGACCGGACTTGGTGCAAAGCCTGGCTCAGAAACCCAGCTCCACAGCTGGGCACTACAGATGCGGCATTGGCTGGGCAGCAGTGTGGGTTGCTGGAATTTGAGACATCTGCTGTTTATTAATAAAGTCAACGAGCCTGCAGGTGTGAGAGGTCCGTAACGCAGCCGCAAGGTCCAAGGCTGCCCCTGCTGACAGCCTGTGCCTTGCAAGAGGCTCTTTGTGGGCACAGGTGCCCCCAAGCACGAGGGCCCTGTGCTTGGGCAAAGGCCAGCCCCCTCCGCTGCGTGGCCTGCACTGCCAGCTCCCCAGCACCGACACTGGGCACCTCTGCTCAGACAGGAGACCTGACACCTACATCTGCCTGGCAGTGTGGGCCTGGCCCAGGGCACATGAAGGCAAATGCTAGAGGGGATGTGGCTGAGCCCTGGCCCTTCCCCCTCGCCCATGGATTCAGCAGGGCTGCTCCTTGGAGGGTGCCTGGGAAGAGGCCATCTGCAGTCCGGCAGGGAATATTTGCTTTAGATTAGCTCCCTTGCCCCAAGCTGAGAGTGGACAGACAGCGTGGGACTGCTGGGCAGGATGTTAGCTTTGCTCTGTTTGCTTTTCTGCTTTTCCTCAGCAGATAGCGCCAGGGTTAACCGATGCTGATACAATCAGGGATGTTGGGGTGGCTACCTGGAACTGCCGCGCAGGGCTCAGCTCTGGGCACGAGCAGGGCTCAGCACCGCAGGGGGATCTGTCTGTCCCCGGGGCTAACCCAAGGTCCCAGCACACGGGATGCAGCCGGAGGCTCCTGCCAGGATGAAATAAAGCAGGCTACCGACGCAGCATCAATAACAGGCTGACTCGCTGAGGCATCAGCAGCCACAGCTTTAGGCTCAGTGAATTCTGCCCCTCATCCCAGAAGGGAACCCACGGCAAATATTTACAGGGGCTTATAAATATTTATCCTGTAATAACTTGCTGCCTTGCAGCACATTCTTCTCCAGGAGACTAAGCCATGCCCTGGGCCAGGTGGGGGCTGCTGCGCGGCCGCAGGATGAATGAATAACCCACAGCAAGCGCCGCCGCGCAATAAAACCGCTGGCCGCACAGGTGCCCGCGTGGAAGGTGCCGCAGGCTCTTACCCAACAAAAGAAAAATGTGGCTCAGCAGCACAGGTGTGTGAGAGCCTGGTGCGGGGCAGACTTCGCCTCTGTCTCCACAGCAACAGCAGAGAGGTGTTGTGAGTCTCCGGAGAGCCGCAAATCACACCACCGGCCTAACGGGACAGGGCCCCAACCTGCCTGCCACGTTTAGCAGCGCAGCCCTCCCTGTAATGTGCCACGCACAGGCACGTCATTGGGTTGGACGGCAGAAGCCGACTGCCACGAACGCTCCAGACCACAAGGCAATGTGCTGCGGCACGTCTCCGTCTCTGCCGGGTGCTTGTGCCTGTGCACAGGAGTCCAGCTGAAACCCTGGACATGGCTCCATCTTACTCTGGTAACCAAAATGTGCCGAACGTGCAGGAGCTGCAGCAGGCTCTTGGGTCACGGGCACTTGCACCACACAAGGCACGGGCCACGTCAATCACCCAGCTGACCTGTCTTCTCTGCACCCCAGGGCAGAGAAGAAGCTTGACATGGGCACCCAGGGACCAGGGTGCAGAGGGAGGTGGCTGAGCCGGGCTGCTGAGGGACCAGGGCAGCGTGGCATGGCTGCAGTTCCCGAGGAGGACGGTTCTGGGCTGGGACATGAGCAGCGCAGTCATTTTTCGTGCGTGCCCTCGTGCAGGAGTGAGGAGATCCTGGAGCCGGCTGGGCCCTTTGTTTTGTTTTGTTTGCTTGGGTGCCAGATGTTTGTCCCCTCCTCCGTGCTTTTGGAACAATCCATCCCTTTATTGTTTTTTTGCTTAATGATTTGCAAGAGCATAAACAGGCTGTGGCTTGGAACCCGCGCCACAATCTCCACGGAGCGGCGGAGATGGAGTCCTGAACTACTTTCGAGCATGAATAAATAAACAGCACGGAAAGGCTCCATTGTGTATATTCTAGGTTGCTATTTTCTTAACCCTGTCTCATTAAGATGGATGGAGTTTCTGCTTATTAGTAATTTGGCAAGTTCCTCTTTGTATACACTCCGCACTTCTCACTAATGATGCTTTGCTTCAGTGGTTAACAAAGGAGACTTCCAGCATCGCAGGCGAACACAGAGCCATCCGCTCCAGGGCACTCGAATGGAAGGCCAGCGAGCTGGAGGTGCAGCTTGCTGGGACAAGAACCTGCAGAGGACCTAGAAGAGGAGAACCTGCTGCTCATACATCCTTCCCTGACATTGCAGTTACTTTGACCTTGGGACTTTCGTGCCTAATTCACATGCACCAGCACAGGCCAGGCAGAGCCTGCAGCACAGGGACCCCAGGCCTTTGCACGGCTGACCCTGAAACGTGTCTGGTGGAGATGGAGCTGGCAGTGCTACTGCCATTTCTACAGGATTTACAGCTGGCCATTAAAGCATGTTTACAAGTCTTTAGTACAGTGTACACATCTGGTAAATCATTGATGGAGCAAATAGCTCCTGGTGTCATGCTCCCTCTGTCAGCTCTTCCTACTACTAGGTTACCCAGCAGAAGATCCCCTGCATGCATCCCAGAGCCCTCCTGCACACCCAGGGATGTGTGGGCACACATGCAAGCCTGCGCACACACAGGCAGCAGCACACGTGCACAGACAGGTGCCGAGCTCGGGTGTTTCGGGTCTTGCCCCTACTTGGGCAACCACCCAACTGCAAAGGCTGCTGGACAGATGCTGAACAGCACGGAGGGAACAGGGGAGAGCGGGGCTGGGAGAGGGGTTGGTTTTACTCAAGCTCGTGTCCCTTGAGGAGCCCAGCTCTAGAGCGGGACCAGTCAGGGCAAGGAAGACGTGGAAACTGCCAAGGGCAAAAATCCTCCAGCTGCGGAGCACACACAAGCCGGGACCCGCCAGCAACCACAAGGACCACGTTTCAAGGGCAAAGCCTCCCTCCTCCTGTCTGAGGCCACAGAGGTGAGCCCAGCCCAGCCACTGCCTGGGGGACTATCTGGGAGAGCCTTGGGAGTGAATGGTCCGAGGGCCCCTGGGGGTGCTGGAGCAGCGCAGAGGCAGCTGAAGGGAGAAGCTACATTCGGGGCCGTGCTGTGACAAGGCGCTGGGACCCCCGCTGCAGGCGCACGCTGTTCCCAGCCAGCTGCACAGCACACTGTAGCCTCTGCTGCCCATGCAGCTGGGCAGAGGTCAAAGGGGAAAGGGCAAAGCGTGGGAACAGAGAACGCGGAAGGTCAGCTTATTCACGCCAAAGCCCTTTCAGGAGCACTGGGACAGCGGGACAGGGGAGCAGGAGCTGCCGTGGGAGCATGTACCTGCCCCTCACACCCGCTCGCATGCCCATGCTGTAACACACAGGCAGCCAGATGACTCCAGCACCTGCCTGGCCACTCAAGCCTGCAGCATGGCCAAGGGTACCAGCCAGGCACCGCTCTGAGCACATGTTGGCCGGGGTGGGACAGGCTGATGGCATACGCCCTTTCCTGCACTGAGGCCTATTGGTCTGTTGGGTCTCTGAGTCCTGGTCTCAGCCTCCTGGGTGGTGTCTAATGGCTGCTGTACCACCGACTGTGCCATGCCCCTGGGGTAGGAGCTCTTTGCACAGGACAGCGCTTGCTTCCGCCTGCAGTAGCTTCCCCTTCCTGTCTTGGCCCATGCTGGGCTTAGCCAGACTAGGCAGCATGGCTGGGGCTGATTTCCTGGGCCACCCGGTCCCCAGGCCGTGGGGCTCTTTCAGGGGATGGGGGTGGGATGCTGCGTTTGCAGTGGGGAGGGGAGGTGACTTTCCCCTTCTACACAGACAGCTTCATAGAACGGCTTTAAGAGGGTTTCACAAACCTCCTCCCCACCCCCAGACCCCGCGCATTTCAGCCGCTTGCCAAGGGGAATTAATGAATGCAGCCAGCGGAGCTGACAGCCCCACAGCCGCTCACTGCCCTGCACAATGGAGATCCCACTTTCCCTCCTCTCCCCCGGAAACACATGCCCAAGATCCAAGGACATAAATTTCTTCTAACCTAATTCATTTTCTAGATTGATGGAGAAAATCCATAGCAAATATTTATGGCTCTGCCATAAATAACCCTTTGCTGGACTTCCAAGGAGTTCTGCGGAGTTTCAAGGTAACTTTCAGCGCGCTCCAAAGGTCAGGGCAGATGGGGATACTGCACCTACAGTGCTTGAGCCTCTGCCTCATCTGTTTTGAATTATTGGTATTACTCAGGTTAGCTGGGTTCTCAATGGAGTAGCTGTGCTGGGTTTCCAGGGCCATATTTTATTTCTATGGTGGGAGAAAGGCTTCAATAATTATTAGTTGTACTCTGTTGCAGCTAGTGAAAGAAGCCAGCCACAGTAAATTTGGGCTCAGCTCTGTGTTCGCAGGCAGAAACCAGCCTGTCGGAGCGAAGAAGGGGTTACTGCCTGCCCCGAGCCTGGCTATGGGGCACCCAGGCTGAGCCTGGGAGTAGGCAAGGAATCACTGGGGACTCTGCTCCTACAAAGGCTTTTTCTTGGTTTGCTGCTGCAGCGCGGGCTCAGACCAGGCTGACCTGGGCAGGACTGCACTGTTTTTGCCACTACCCATGGCATGAGGCACGTGCACTGCCCGGCACATGGCTCTGCTCACGTCCTGCTCCACCCTGGTGGGGTCTTTGTGGGGGGAGCCCCACTCTCCAACTCTCCATGGCACACGCTGGGCTGCGGGTCTTGCACTTTCCTGTAGGGACGAAGAGAAGCCTGCTCGGACACCTGCCCATGCTGGAGTGCAAACAGTCCAGCTCCCCATCTGCCAGGAAAACCAGGTGCCTCTGTACTCCCCAGCAGCCCCTGGCCTGCAAACCCCACCTGACACACGGGCACAACCGCTCACTGCCAGTGGCAGATCCAAGGAGCCGTGACCTAATGTGTGCCGCCCGCCGTGCAAGCTCCCCTGCCTGCTAGTAGGCACCTCTGAGAATATATGCCTTGCACACTCCCAGCCCGGGAAAAGGCAACCGCACTCCTAAGACGTGCCTGCATCAGCTCCCTCTGGCCCTGAAGCAGTTGCGGGGCATTGCTGTCGAGATGCCCAGTGCTGGGCTGCAATCTCACCCTCACTCCCAGAGACAGCAGGCGACACACAGAGGGCAAGCGTGCGAACTGGTACCGTGGGCAAGCCCGCGGGCCGGGCAGCAGAGGGGCGGGAGCGAGCACGGAGCTGGGGCCCCCCCACGGCTGTATTCTTTAGCTCTTCATCATTAGAACAGAAAGTGAAAAAATGAGACAGTGTCACCCGCTGGTCTCCGGGGAGCGGGCTCCATTCAGGCCTTTCAGAGAACAGGGTCAGACATGTCTTCTGACCTCTGCCCTATCGCGTCGCTCCTCACCATAATTATCTAATGCCGCGCTCTCCCTGCCAAGTACAATGAAACAATTTGTCACTTCAATTGTCTGTCAGTCAACAGTGAGGCCTTTTCAACAGGCCAACACATGTTTTTTGAGAGCTTGTCAGCAAGGGCTGTCTAGCCAGACACATAACCATGGAAAATGGAACCTTTGTTAATGCTGCTTCTTAGAAAAGTAAATCCATTCACTCTCTTTTTTCAGGCCTTCAGTGTGGAATTTGCACAAGAAGCTGAATTGCTCCTGATCCCTAAATGATTGGTCAGAGGATTTGCATGAGGAAGCAGAAATTAATTATTCTTTTCTTGTCTCTTTATTTCCCGTAATTGTGTGTTTAGAAATGCGATTACATTCTCCCGCCGCACGAGGGGCTGGGGGAGGTGCTTTGCATGCATTTAGTGCCTCTCGGTTAAGACCACCTAATCGTTTCAAGCATTTCCTCAGATTCTCGCCCTCGTTTTCTGCTCTAATGACTAAACAAAGATGGTGCAGCTTCCCCGGGAATGCTCCTGGCAGCAAAGCGGGGCGCAGGGAGACGGGGGTGCAGGGCCGGGGGGTGAGGGCAGTTAGTCCTCATGTGAAATGGCCCTTTCTGCTCCTCTTGGCTGGCAGAGGTAGAGGCAGAAGAGGGCTATGCCAGCCAGAGGTGTTAGATGTGTCCTAAAGCCACCGGCCTTGGAGCTGGCAAGAGCTGCTCTGGGCGCGAGGCTGCTGGGTTCAGTGGGGCAGCAGGTGCTTCCCACTCTGTCCCATACGGGTAGCTCAGTCCAGACCCTGTCCTCCCCACTCCCCTTCAATCCACATCCTGGCAGGTACGTGGGTTGTGTTGTGGCGTGGTGTGGTGTGCCATGCTGGCTGGGACCTCCGCTTGTGGGCCAGACACTCACCCACATCCCTGGGCTTTGCCAGCTTGGTGGAAGCAGGGACCCATGTTTCTCAGGCAGCGCAGGCACCCCGAGGGAGAACCACAGCACAGCAGAGCTCAGGCCTGAAAAATCTGTTTCATCCAGAAACAGATTTGCAAGACATCCAGCGTGGCCAGCTTCACTTGGGCCACCTAGGCACACGGGGTGTGAGCAGCCCCAAGGGAGAGAGAGAAGGGCACAGCTCAGTGCCACGATCACAGGGACGTGGGGAGGTGGCTGGAATTAGACCGTCACATTGAGCAAACTCTGCCTGGGACCTGAATGTTGGAGTTGGAGGGGGTGAGGGCGAGGGGCACCACTGCATGGATCCAAATGCACTCCTGCCCCACGCCTGCAGCGCTAGCAGCTCATTGGGGGAGATGGGGTGACCCTTCCATTGGCGCACCCAGGCCCAGCCTCCCAGGGGAGCCCCATGGCTGAGAAAGGAGCAACAGGAGGTTGCAGAGGTGCCCATGCTTGGGGAAACTGCTTCAGCTTCAGCCTCAGCCTCATCTTCCTGAAGGGGACAGGAGGTTAGAAAAATAACCCTCGGCCACAGCCCTGACAGCCCCTTCGAGGGGAGCGGCTGGCTGGGAAAATAGCACACAGCTTCTGTTTCAGCTCCAAGAGCAGGAATCAGCTTGACCTCCTGCCCTCCTGCCTGCACAGAGGATGCCAGGAGGCAGGATTACGGCAAGGGAATGCTTTCTCGGGCAGCACGGGGAGCAGTTCCCAGCCCTCATGCCTCTACACAAGCCCACAACGCTCGGCTAGCAGGGACATGACAGAGCGCAGCCCCTGAGCCCCCAGGGCTGCAGCTCCAGGGACCCTCATGGCAAGGGCTGGTGACCTGCAGCACGGTCCTGGGGAGGAGAGCTCCCACAGCCTCTAGGGCACAGGGCAGAGCAACGGCGCCTTCCTGGGAGCCAAAAGGCACATACTGAAGGTGACTCGGCCGTGGGAATTGCAAGGGGCGTCCAAGCAGTTGAAATCCCAGGCTGCGTGTGTGTAAAGCTGCCCCAGCTCCAGTGCTGTACTCTTCACTAGAGCCCTTGCCAAGAGGAGGAAAGCCACAATTGTTACCAGCTTCCAGCACGTTGGTTGTTCTTTCCCCCCGGGGCTCTCACCCAGAGAGGGGTGCAGACATCCTTGTGCACAGAGTTGCGGCTCCAAAGCAAGCATCCCCCTGTCTTGTTCTCCCAACTGCAGAGGATCCTGAATCCGCAGGCTGGGGGGCCTCAGGGGTCACCTGGTCCAAGCCCCTGCCCATGCACTGCTCCTAATGCGACAGTGTACCGGGGGAATTATCATTCTCAGAGCTGCCAGAGGTATAAGACATGTCACATTGCTGCTCCTAAGTCATAGCGGTCTATTTTCCATGGGTCTACAGGGCTCTTCTTGGAGGCTGATTTGAGTGACGTGGCAAATGCAACAGGTTTCCTGGGCATATCAGGGGGATAGCACACCAGAGACCAGAGTGCTCACGCAGGTGTTGGAAGAGCACCTGGGCCTGCTCCGTACTGGCAGGCACAAGGCAAAGCCATAAGCAGCCACTGCATCAAGGCAGAGGGGCTATAGGGGGAGCCACCGCCTCTGAGAGGAGAGCTGTTCTTATCAACGTGCTTGGGGCGTTCTCTACCACCCCTTCAGGAGTCTGTCCTACATGCCAGGACTGACAGCACGCTTCGGAGGAAGCGTCTTACTCCAAGACAGAAGCAGCCAAAACACTGTTCCTTGGAAACTTCCTAATAGATGAGCCGTGCATTTTGTAAGAAGCTGGCGCGAGACACTCAGCGGGTGAGCTTCGCCACGTTCACACAAGTCGACGATCCATCCCTTACAGCTGCATCGCTCGGCCCACTGTAAGCTTCCTGCTGGCCTTGTCTTTGGCACTGCAGAAGAGGACAAAGCAATTGCTGGGGTTCGTGTGCCTGGGGTTAACCAAACTGAGTACAGCAAGGCCTTCATTCCCGTCACGTTACGTGGAGTCTCATCCTTTCTGGAGGAAGCAGCTGAAACCTCCCATATTTTTGCCCAGGGCTCTGGTACCATCAGATCCCGAGTCTCTGAGGGCTGCGAAATGCCTGTTTTCTCAACTGCTTGCAAAAACCAACCTCTCTCTCTCTCTCTCTCTCTCTCTCTCTCTTTTGTGGGGGTAGAAACGAAAACATCTCCAGAACTGGCTTTCCGCAGCACCGCGCTCCAAACCTAATTCAAACCATACAGGGAGCCCTGACTTAGACTCTTTCAGGCCTATAAAATGAAACAAATTGGCTTTGCAAGCATATCTCGCCATCTAAGCTATGCCTGTAAAGTCGATTTGTCCTCCTGGATCCACGCTGCGTTAGGTGGCCTGAACGAGCCTTTGTTTTAAAGCCCTCCCTTCATCTGCCCCGTGTGCCTGCAGTTGGGCATGCTGGACTAGAGAACCCTGCATCACTCTAATGTCTGGGGCTTGCTTGGGCCCCAGTAGCTTGACTGAGGCCTACAAGGACCAAGACCAAAGCACGTGATTCCTGCTCAAGAAATAGAAAGGAACAGCCCTATGGTGTAACTGCAAGCTGGAACAGAAATGTGGTGGAGAGCAGCTGGGAACATGCGGGCATTCCCACAGTAGGATGGAGTACATGTAGCCAGCTGCCACTCCTCAAACAGCTCCTCCTAGGGACCTGGGAATATGCACAGCTCTACAGCTTCCAGTGAGGTGCATCCATAAAAAAAGAAGCCTGTTACAATAAGTTGGTGCTACTGTATTTAAATGAACCCCCCCAAAAAATACCATGTGTAGTTGTAAATGTGTCTGCCATGACAGCAGGATCCCTGTCTTGTGCTCATGTCTTTCTCTGCAGCAGATAGCCTTGCCTGGTCCTCTCTGCTTGCCACTGGGCTCTCTCTCTCTCTGTTTTTTAACAATGCTGTGCAATGTTTTTTACAGGCCCGGCCCTGCACAAGTTGGCTCCAGCAGTGCCATGGCAGTGGTTGGCCGAGGGGCTAGCCAGCAAGTGTGGTGCATACAGGGGAGTCCCAGCTCTGTCTCTTCCATGGAGTCATTTATTACCCTTCTTTATCATTCCTTATACACATGCTATATAATTTTAATGGGTGTATACCTATACAACATCTCTGAATAGAAATAAGCTGGTTAAAATTATGAACTACTTCTTCATGAAATCATAAAGCGCAGTAAGTGGATATTTTAGAAATAGACCTGCTAAGAGATTCATTTTTCCATGCATGCCCTCCCTGTTAATGCCACAAGCCCAAAGGGTTCCCAGCAGCTAAGGTCTTTGCTGCCTTTTATATTATGAAAGAGGAACAGCAAGTGCGTTAGTGCTAAGAGGAATGTCCGTTGCGTCCCACTCACCTCCAGTTCTGACTGAGTCAGGCTTTGGACTGGAGCATGGAAAACAATCTCTCTGTGAGGTCTGCATTTCAGAAGGCTTCTGTCTCCACCTCCGACGGGGAGATCCAGGCTCGGACCTCCCGATAAACGAGGCAGCATGATTCATTTCTTCTGCTCCACACTGCTTTGCTGCGGGAGCTTCCAACTGGTGTGTTCGATGCCGCTGAAGTCAGTGCAAGCCTTGCCATCGCGCCCTGACAGACAGCCGGAAAAAATTGCTCCCTGTTCAATAAAGAGGAGGAAAAAATATGTTTTTAACTCTGCTCATGATCTCATTCATCCTGAGAGATGACAGGGTATTGGACTGAGCTGTTGGCTTGTTTACATAATTATAACAATGCTATAGAGTCATCTCCTATGTAATAGCAATCACATTCCACTGAAAGAGCTTCAGAGTTTACTACAAAGGCCAACAGGATCTCAGACACCCTGAGAACATATTTTTTCTGTTTTTATAAACTCTAGTAAAATTGCAATTGGCTCAAACTTTGCATTCAAAAAGCACATTCTTGGCAAATATTTTATATGCACATAAAACATCTGAGAAAATGTGAACATTATGATCTTAACTGTTTGCACATTGCAGCCTGCTAAAAGTTAGGAAAAAGCAGTCCATCGGCTGCAGCGTTTGGTCCAGGTAATGTTCTGAGCACATTTCTCCCGGGACCTGGAGAGCGGGTGATGTATGGGCATTGCTAGGGCAGAGGCTGTTGCCTAAAACAGGCCAAGCCGTTGCC
>NW_005842058.1:2360810-2362860 GCF_000455745.1 Alligator sinensis
ATCTGTACCACGCTGGCAGTATGGGCAGGCCTGGGGCAAGGGGCCTGCTGTGCCAGCGTTCAGCATGCACACAGCAAGGCTTTTTGATGGGAGCATCTCCCTAGCTCGGGACTCAGTGCTGACTGGTGGTGCCAGGGATGAAGTAGGTGGTGGAGAGCAGGGCAGGGAAATCTCACGCCCTCAGGTGCAGGACTGCAGTAGCTGGGAAGAGGGAAGGCATCTGTGCAAGCCTCACATTCACACTCTTCCACCGAGCCTCTCTGCCTGACTCTGGGCCTCCTATGGTCAGAGAGAGCCTTGTTTGTTCAAGCAAACCCATTAGGTGTTTATTAGCCTTCATTATGGAGTGCTAGAGGGCTAATTAGTTCAGGCTGTCCCTGCAGGGGGTGGAGGGTGAAGCAATATCATCAGCAGCTGATATTCAGGTTCCCAGGGCAACCCCAAGCTCAGCCTGCTTTGTTGTTTTAGCTCTTGGCTAAGCGAATTAGAGCCCTCGTTATCACATTGGCAAACCCCTTTGTGGGGGGGTGCTGTAGGGCTGCCTGGGGGTACGCTTCCATGCCAGCTTGTTGCCAACACCTTGCTGTACCGAGAGGCTACCTGAATCCACTGGTCTCCCACAGCTGGCCAGAACGGGCCCCAAGCCGTGGCTGGAGGCTCTTTACCCTACATGGGAGGAAGGAGCAGGCTTCTGGATGGTTTTCCCCAGGCACCACTGGGAGGCTTTGCTACCTTCACTGGTGCTGATGTGACAGGGCTGATTTTGCACCATGCTCCTGTCCCAGCCCCAACAGCGGCAGCAGCAGGTCCACCCAGAGCTGGAGGGGGTAAATGACTGGTGCTGTGCAGTGACACTGTGTGGAATCAGAAAAAATAAATGCCTTAAACTTTGATCATTTGAGTTATAAGACGACATAACCGCTTTGTGTGGAATTGCTGGCTCTGTGCAGTTGAACAGGTAAGGGAAAGTGTTTGTTCTTTGTAACTCCTCTGCAACTGCTTCGCTCACCGCAGCCTGGAAGACAGCAAAAAGTATGTACAACTCTGATTTCCAGGTGCAAGAAGGAGGTTTGTGAACTAACCTCGCCTCCCCCATAAGTTCCCGTCCTGATAACAGCAAAGCAGTATGAGCTAATGTTTGTTTGTAGCTGCTTTTCCTAGCAAACTCCACTATATGATCACGTGAGTTGTAAGGGACTGTTAAAAAGTATATAAGCCTCCTGATTTTGCTCTTGGGGGGGACCCCTTCCAAGTGCTTGGGAAATCCATGTCACTTTGGAGTCCCCCCTACAGCTGTAGTTTCTTTTGAATAAAAGCTTCTGCTGACCTGACCCAAAAGTATGCTGCGTGTGTTTCCACGACAACTGCAAAGGACAGAGCCCAGGGTTCAGGCACGCAGAATCCCTCACCCTGCCGCTGTGGTCTGGCCCGCAGCTGGTTCTGCACAACCACACCGGCTGTGAAAGGCAGCGATAGACTTTCTGCACTGGGTCACTGTGGCAGGAACAGAGCAGCCCCGTGGCAAACCCTTGGCTCCGTAATGGGAGTGCCCACATGTCAGTGACCACCGTGCCACCCACAGCACTGTGGTGGGCACCGTTCACACCGCTCCAGTGGCTAGGTGATTTCTTGGCCTGAAGAACAGCTCCCCAAAAATGGGCTTGGCCTGGTTTTCATGGCGCTGGGTTATGCAAATGCAGCAGCTTTTTAGTGCAACGCAGCAAGAAGGGCTGAATGCCTGAGCCCTGGGCATCAGGGAGGCAGAGACCAGAGCTCGGGCCCCACTGAACTAACTCATCTAATTGTGAAAAAACAGTGATTTCCACTTAAAAGCCCCTGGGTGTGAACTGCAGAATCCCTGCCATGGCCTGCCAGGCTTTGAAGAGTGGCTCCCTGGTGAGTGAGCCGTTATTCGTTATCACTTTATAATTACTGCACAGAGAGGTCTGCTTCAGTTATAAAACACAGCATTGCCTGGACATCCCACCACTGCTGCCTCCTTTGTATGATGCTCCGTTCTGTCCCCGGAGGCCTGTCTGGCAAGCAGGAA
>NW_005842058.1:2362891-2381801 GCF_000455745.1 Alligator sinensis
AGCAGTGGTGAGGCCCTGGGGTGGGAGTAGAGGAGAAAAGGCCAACTGAGCCCAATGCCATGGGTGCTCCTCCTCCTCTGAGCTAGCAACAACACACCTTGCACTCTTGCTAGCCCAGAATCCCTCCAGAGCACACACGCTTGCAGCCTCCCCAAGAGAAACGTGCTCTGAGGCAGATGGGCAGGGGGGAGAGGAGAACCCCTTTCTTTTTCCTGATCTGTGCACAGTGACCATGGCTCTCATACTCTTGGGTGGCGAGGATGAGCATGTCCACCCGAGTCTACAAGCTGTCAGTTTATGACCTTCATAAAGCAAAGCATGATGCCGAGTCAATGCGTTCGCGGTCTCACCTTCAGCCAAAAAAACGTGGAGCAGCACATTCAGCAGAGACAAGACGCTGAGTCCAGCAGTCCGAGACCATTGCTGCTCCTCAACAGACCCTCCAAAGCATACACCCTCCTAAGCTGGACCGGGTCCCCTGGACACAAGCCTTTGTCGTCTCCAACGCCACAAAATAGAGACCACGTTTTACTGCCAACATCTGGCATTTCAAATGCCCTTGGAATAGATAACATCTGGATTGAATTCTCCTGCCATTCTTCCAGGGCCTTCCCATTTAATAAATAATAATGGTTTATTACTCTGCTGTACCATTTCATAATCCTTTTCTCGGCAAGAATGGAAAAGTGTCTGGAAAAACAAACCCAGGAAGCACGTTCAAGAAAGTGACACCAAGAGCAGATGACAGAAGAGCAGCCACTTGCCAGCTCTATGGGCCATGGATTCAAACCTCTGCATATGAGCCAGGCAAGTGCACCTTTTAATGGAGCCAAAGCCATTCAGGCCAGGTCGCTCGGGCTGAGCAGCCCCTGGATCTCTCCCCTCTCCGCACACGTGCTCCCAGGGCTGTGCACGGGCCGCTCCAGAAGTCCTCTGCCGTTTCCTTTGCTGGGCGACTTTTAATACATCCAAGCGTGCAATTTGGTTGCCACGGCAACGGGAGGTGCCAAGCCGTTCCAAATGGGTTTGGGCAGCAATGAACTGTAACGAGCACTAAAATCAAGTCCTCCCTCACCTGCGTGTCGGCCTCGCCCACGCAGG
Source organism: Alligator sinensis (assembly GCF_000455745.1). Classification (NCBI taxonomy): domain Eukaryota; kingdom Metazoa; phylum Chordata; order Crocodylia; family Alligatoridae; genus Alligator; species Alligator sinensis. The sequence continues at coordinate 2,363,993 of NW_005842058.1, forward strand.
CTTCGGCACCTTTGGAGAGGGGCCATCTCAGGCTGTGTGCAGCACAATGGGGCTCTTATCTTGGCTGGGCCCAGGGTACTGTCATTGCCCTCTCTCCCTGCTTCTGCACCAGGCACTTCCCAGAGAGGCAGCGGATCCCCAGCACAGACAGACAAGGAGGGAGACAGGCGGTAAGCTGCCTCTGTCCTCTGCGATGCCGATGAGTCCACACAAGCTCACAGATTCATATGGTTCAAGGCCAAGGACGACCACATTGCTCATCTAGCCTGGCCTCTTGCTTTACATGCAGCCCATGGGGTCTCACCCCGGAGAACTTCTGTAGGGAGCTGTTCTTCCCCAAACTCTGCTGGGGAACCAGACCTGGCACATATTGACTAGGGAGACGCCAGCCCCAGGGCAGGTGTTTCCCCAGTGCCAGGGGCTTTCGCAGAGGTCAAGTACTATTCTGCATGAGGCATGAAGTTGCTCTTGTCCCAGCTGGAGGTATGCCTAGACGCAGGTAAGAGATGGGTCCTGGATCAGAGGCCTGGCGTGATGCAGAAGCTTGGCTTTGAGCCAGTCTCCCTTCTGCATTTCTACCTGCCATCATTCAGACTGCCAACTCTTTGGGGCGAGAAATCTCCCTCCAGGCTGTATCTGCTAGACAGCCCTGAACTGCGTGGGACTGAAAAGCCCAAAGACTGGCTTTGCTTGGCCTGGAAACTTGGCACTACCCCAGGTCAGCCCTGTGCCAGGAGTGTCAGCTACACTACCTTCACCTTGGTGTAGCGGTGTGAGGAGCAGCCTGTCATGGGTATGGTTGGGCAGCCCAGCACTGTGCTTCCCGCAGGGCCAGGTTGGTGGGCACGTGGACAGGACTTCTTGGGTCTCAGCTCTTCAGCCTGGCTCCAAACAGAAGCCAGTGAAACATGAATTTAATGTCCTGAGTTGCTGAAATAAACTGCACTTTCCACAGAAGCCCAGAGCCAGAGCCAGCTTGCCCAACAGCCCAGGGCACAGACGGTGACTCCCCAGGACAGCGCTGCCTTGCTTGCTCTGGCTCAAATCCTGTTCATTTTTAAAAGGGAGTCTTGATGCCAGGAAAGACACTTTGCACAGACCGCGGCTGCAGATGTGAGGTTTCTGGGTAACTCAGACCACCCAGCAGTCTGAATCACCCCTCTGATACAAGGGAACAGACCGGTGCTCTCTTGAGTGATGCTGGGGGAACAGGATGACAGCAAACACACCACATCTTGCACTTAATGGTGGCTTCAAGTAGTTTCCTCAACAAACAATGAGGAGCTGCTTTGCAGGTAGAGTGGTGCTGTTGGACACCCTCTGCTTGCACCGGGAGAAAAAGAACCACAGGAAAAGCAACAGCAAAAGGTCAGTGTGGCCCTGGCAAACGTGACGGAGGCTACAAATGCTGAATGCAGGCAGGGGCCCGCTCAGCTGTCTTCCCAACTCTGGGTCTTCCCAGCCTCTCGGGAGGAAGAAGCTGTGACCCCAGGGACCATCAGTCCAATTCTCCCCCCTGTGCAAGAGAAGGAAACACATGCTGCTGACTCTGCCCTGGCCTGGGCTCTGCGTGGTCCGTGTGCCACTGCTGGGCCAAAGCACTCTCGTTTCCCAGTCTTTGCCCTCCCATGGCCCGGGTCAGGCGCTGGAAGGTGCCATCCTCTTGCAATGCCTGGATGGCAGCCGCATTAATACTTGTTACACTGAACAGAGCCAGGAAGGCTCCCTCCCCCTCGCTGTCCCATTCTGTTTAGCTAGACTGTTTCTGAAAAACGTCATTAAATCCAGACCCCATTGAGCAGCAGCATGTGGATTTTCCCACTGTCTAAACAACTCCCAAGCTCAACTATCTCTGTGCAAATCTAATTTCCTGTTCCCCACAACACAGCCACGCTGAGCTCCCGGAGGTTGTGGAAAAGGCACCGTGCTCTTTCAACCCCAGCCGGAACGTGATGTGCTCCCTTCAGCTCCACATCCGTGTGCGGCCCCGGGCCAGGGGGCCCTGCAGGGGCTCTGTAGGAAGCTGGGCGATGGCCCTCCTTGACACCTCCAGGATTTCCCACCTCGTGGCTTCAAAAGGAAGGTTTGTTTTCTTTGCAACTGTGGCTGCTGGTTCAGGAGAGGAAAGGCAGCAATGAAACCTTCCGACTCGGAGACCCCCATATCTTAGGGCACTTGTACATGTTACGAGAATCAGTCCTCCTCCTCCTCTGCCCTGCAAGGTGGGCTATAAGACAAAGGTGCTGAATAGCAGACAGCCCCTGGGCACAGCGATTCAGCCAGGGAGCAAAGGAGCATCCCGTGCCATGGAATCTGGCCTGGCTATGGGGGCGAGCATGCCTGAGGTCTGGAGCCTGATGGATCTGCCATGACCATGAGTGGGCATTGGTGGTGTTGTGTCTCCCTCCAAGGCTGCGCAGCCAGCAGCAGTCTGCCCCTAAAACAGAGCGGGGCACTGGCATAGGGCTGACTCGGAGGGGAAGATTGCCACCTCCTGGCCACCCAGAGAAGCTGAGTTTTAACCCTTGGAAAACAAGCAAAGGTAGCACATCTCACGAAAAGCCATGGCTGCATCCCCCACTCCCTTGCCTTGCTCTGTTGTTCCTTCCTGTGCAAAGTCTAACCTAGAGGAGGGGTCTTTTCTAATGGGCAAGACCCCAAGCACGCTAGTGAGGCTGTAGAAGACAGATTAATTCTTCTGACCTGGGCTAACGTCCTAGCTAACACAATCTCACAGGAGTTACAATGGACAAAACTCATCCCAGAATTGTGATGGGCAGAAATGCAGCCTTACCACCAAGTGTAGTGTTAGAAATGGGCACTCGGGAACAGGGTAGGATCCAGCTGCCACAGACAATGATCACAGCTTGAACAATGCATCCCTGCTGCACGGTTATCAGTTAATGTGTCATGGGAGCAAACAGTAGCCTGCTGCAAGGACTGCCTTGGGTACTCAATGTGTGAACTGCAGGACTGGTCCACTTACACACACATCTTCCTTCTCTCTCATGACCAGACTGTCTAAGCTTCCAAAACTATTCTGCCCCAGACCAGTTTTGATTCTGCACCACGCCTTTGTGATTCAACTAGCTTCAGCAATAGGCCTGCAATGGACTTTTCTGGGAACACGGGGAATGCACGATTCTAGCCTAAAATCCGCCAGGATGCAATCACGTTCTTTGGTGCCTGCCCAGTTCTCGTAACAATAGTTTTCAAGGTTTTCTTAAACTAAAGAACCTTTGACCCAGCTTGTGTCAAGCAAAAGCAGGATTCCCAAGGCCAAAGGTTAATGGGCCTGGAAATGATCGTATGTTTATCAGCAAAATAAACGAGGAATAATGTTAGAGCAAATGCCAATCTGTTCCCACCGGCTCTGGTTCCTAAGAAAACACAATGAAATTCACACTCAGGGCAGTAACAGCCTGGAAAGGGAATATTTTCACAAGCCTGGGGGGGAGGCTCTGTAGCAGTTTCATGCTGTCCTACTGCCTGGCAGTTCCTGATAATTAGAGAGGCGCATTTTCTGCTTCTTAACCCTGACAAAGAGACTTATCCCCTAATCCTGCTCCCACTGGAGTTAACATGGCAAAACCCCCTGTGACACCAGCTGCAGAGGCTCAGCCCTTCAGAGCAAGCAGGGAGCCAGCAGCACTCTGGGAGATGTCAAAGCTGTGGGTTCATCACTGGATGCAGCCACCTTTGGGCTTCTAATGATTCCCACATGGCAGGAGTTGCCCAGACAGCGCTGGGCAGGTACCTGATAAGGATTCGTTTCCAAGAGGCTCCATCTGTTTCCACTTAACTGTGTTTGACACATCTTTCTATGCGCTCCACAAGATAACGTAGTCAAAGACCCTGAAAACACCCTTATTGAATCCATATGGCAAGTCACATGGCAAGCTGCAAACTGTGGAGTTGCTAAGCAGGGTGAACTCTTGGAGAAAGCAGCAAAGATCTGTCATGCAAAGGTATCTGGGAGTGTCAAGGATGCGGTTCAGAATCCCGTGCTGCGCTGGCAGAGCCTTTTCCCCCCCCCCTGCAAAGAGGCAAGTCCTGCTTTCCGCTGGGGGATGTGGACAGAGTGCGGGAGGGGAAGCATCCTTGGGAGAAGGTCCTGGAAGTGGAAAGCTTCCTGCACAGGAACACAGTCATTGCAAAATGGGTCAGAGCCAGGAAGCCCATGAGTCCAAAAGCCTGCCTGCAGCAGAGGCCAGAGGCCAATTATCACATGAAGGTGCACAAAAGCCCAGTGGGATCACCAGTCCCCTGGGCTGGTATCACCCGAACCCCAGAGAATCAGAGGTTTGCAGTAGCCATGGAGCAGGAGGGTTTGATGTGTTCTAGCAGGCAGAAAGCTGCCCGCACATCTGTGTTTGGGCGGGGTGCGATTTAGCATTTAGCCCATAACAACTCTGCTTCTCTGGATACTCATGGTCTTTGAATCTCCAAACCCTGCTAGTCCTTTTCACCAAACCCTTTTCTCTCAGCTCTCCACAGAGCCCAGGGAGGGACTGTTTCCCTTGGGAGGTGTTTGATAAAAAGACGCCATGCAAATAAATCAATGAAGAAATAAACATTGGTGTATTTGTGTTTGTCACAGCCGTGCATGTTCTGGATTACCTGCTCATGTCAGCAGTCTCCTCAGTTCACTGGGTAAACGTGGAGACTTCCTACTAAACAGAACAGTTTTCCTCTTGGCAACAGGAACCCATGGAGCCTGCAGTGCATCTCTCAGTCCCTATGAGGTGGTGGGGGCACTAGATACCAATGTCCCCATACTGAAATATGTCCCAAAACACCAGCAAAAAAAACCACCTTGGGGATGGGAAGCACCTGCCTGACCTGAGTGGTGCAGAGTGCCCCTGAAAGGGCCAGTCACTCAAGAAATTATGGCCAACAGAGATGGGGAGTGATGAAATGTCCCACGGTAATTTAAACGAGGGGAAGGCTGGGGACAGCAGAGCCATGAAATGCCTCTGTCGAGCCTGATACTTGGACTCCCAGGCCACGTCTAGACGATCACAGCGGTGTGGTACGTGGTCACAGACCTGCCTGCAGTGCCACGCACCACACATTCAGGTGTTCCCTGCGCTGCTACTTTGCAGTGGGGGAGGAAGGGAGGAGCAGGGGGAGGTGTGACCCTGCAAGATCTCAGGGTCAAGATCCCAATGTGGAAAAATGTGGGGTAGCGCATGTGGGGGCAGCATGCACTGCCCAAAACTGGAGCCTGCCCTCGGTAGCCATGCTCTGGCTGCTGGCCAGGCTCCCTGGCCCCTAGGGAAGGCTGCTGGGGTCAGCATAGCTGCTGGCCCCGGCCTCCCCTCCCCTCCCCAGGGCAACCTGCGGTGTGCCATTGTATCCATGGCACGGGCGTTCCCTGGGGACAAGGCAGTGGTACGAGGTGTGCTGCTGCTCCTCGTCCCCAGGGAACCAAACATCCGTGCGCACCTGGACGCAGCCCCAGCAGAGTAAGGTGCTGCCCATAGCTCAGCACCACACTCCTGCAGCCCCAGCAGGATGTCTCCTTCCTGGGGTCAGGGTGCCAGTGCGTTACTAACACATGCAACCCCCACTTCTCTGGGCACAGGATTAAGTGGGACAGCGTTGAGGACACCGGGATGCAGCATGGTGCCCCAAGGCAGCGTATGCGGACAGCGGCAGAGCCGGGGGAGGCGAAGGCACTGCAAGCTGTGCTTGCTCATCCCCTGCTGCAACAGCGCAGAACACACATGTGCAACAGGAGCACCGTGTGCCTCAAGCCGGGATGCCGGGCAGTTTGCCCACAGCTTGACAGAGGCAGCGGAGCAGCTGCTGGGGGGGCCCGCACCCCCGTGTCCCTTGTGCTGTGCCAAGGGGGGTCACCGCGCTCCTGCTACCCTGCGCCACGCCACATTGCACGCAACAGAAGCAGGCCGTGAGGGGGCCGCCATGCACGGGCCCACTCTTGCAGCTGCACTGCCCAGCCTAGCGTGGCCAGATCTTAAATACCAAACAATTGTATCAAAAGCTCAAAAAATGATTGTAATTTGCTGGGGGGGAAAAGTACCGTACCCTGAAAAATATGCAAAACAAGTCTTTTTCTGTAGGCCGCTCATGGTAAGCGAGCGAGCCAGAACCGGGCTATCCAAACCGAACCATTTATCTGGAGGTCCTGAGAAAGCAAAGCTGAGAGCCCCTGAGAGGGGCTCGTGGGGGTTGCAGATGCTGCAACCACAACTGGGCACTCGAGGGGACGGGCTCAAAGCCCCGCCCCGCACCGCCGCCCCGCCCCACCCCACCCCACCCCACTGACGCATGCGCACAGCGCGGCTCTGATGACGCCTCCCTCCGGGTGGGTGACGGCGCGTTTGCGACAGCCGTTAGGGGGACGGTCCGTCCCCGTGCCCGTAAGCCCGCGCCATGAGGCCGCAGCCGGCGCCCGTGTCAGGGAAGGTGTTCGTGCAGCGCGACTACAGCAGCGGCACCCGCTGCCAGTTCCAGACCAAGTTCCCGGCCGAGCTGGAGACGCGGGTAAGGCCGGGCCGGGGGCTGTCACCCGGGAGCTGTTATGGCGGGTGTAAAAGCTGTTATGGCGGCTTAAAATGGGACCGCCTTAAGCCCCCCCGGCACGTTTGGGTCATGTAAAGTAATTGCCAAGTTGGTCATATGCAGTAATGGTAGTGGTGTGCGTGTCGCGGGTCGGAGGACGCCGCCAAGTTGCCTGTCGCTTCCTGCTCGCTCCTCCTGGAAAACAGCGTGTTTCACGAATGAGTGGTTCGTGCCAAGCACTTGCTTATTAAAGACATATATAATTAAAGCCACGCCGTGTGGGAGTGCCCCTGTTACAAAGCATGACGAAAGCCACCAGATCGACCCTTGGCCTCCGGCTCCAGTCGCCCCCAAGGTCCCCGCTCTCAGCGTTTCTGTGCTCACGCCGGGGTGGCACGAATGCCAGCCGAGAGCCCGGGTGTTAAAGCTCCTGCGGTACGAGCTAAGGGCTGTGTCCTGCACCCCGGGCACCTACAGCGTCTGGGGACACAGGTGTGTCGGAGCGTGCAAGGCCACGCCGCGCTTCTTTGATGCAAGTGGCTTGGGAGGCTCGGTCTGTCTGACAGCGGTGAGATGAAATAGTCCCCGTCTAAATGGCCCAGAGCAGATGGTTGTCCTCCTGTGTTTACTTGACGCTGTTGTTTTGAGTGAGCAAGGCGAGTAGTCTTGTTCCCCCTACCTGTTGGGTAGCATTGCTTTCCTGGGGGACAAAAGTCTGCAAAATGATTAGTTGTCTTCAAATTGACCTAAACTGATCTTTGGGATTTTAGCTGAAAGGGACATTTTGTAGTTAAATAAAGGGTAGGTTCCTGTGGGTAGGGAAGTAGAAATGCCCTCCACACTCTTGCTTCTTGCCTGTGCAAACAGTAATTAGAAAATACCGAACTTTGAATGTGATGTAGAAATGTAGACATACAAATGTGCCTACAAGTCTAACTTCCAGCAATTATGAAACCCTTCTGTTTTGATTCTCTCTCTGATCTGTGCCCTTGTCACAACAGAAAGGGCAGCCGGGGCACTGAGAAATAAGGCACGTATTGTTGTATAGAAACCCATCCTCTAACAAGGCCGTTCTGTTGAGCCTACGCTTCAGCAGCATCACAAACACCCTCTTATATTTTCTATCAATGTGCGGGTTTTTGTTGTTATTTGCAACACTTCCTTCAACTAGTGGAGTAACTCCTCCTGGTCAAATATTTTGTGCGTTTCTTGTTGTTGGCAAATATTACTTAGGCTACGTTTGCCTTCTTTTTCACATCAAATTTGATACATCTTTGTTTATATCACTCACAAGCTTGATTGGCACTGGAGCAACAATCCCCCATACTTGAGGCCTTATTCAGATAGAGAAGATTTGCCTACATGCTCTTTCATTGAATAGTGGTTTAAATCCCGAATCTGTTTCCCTCCGATCTGTTCTTTTTACATCAGACCCCAATTCTTATCTGTGCTCGCTTGCAGGCACAGCATTTCAGTTGTGGTAGAATTCATTCTTGATGTAATTGCTTAGCTGAAAATTGAACAAGAGCTGCCGTTTTTGGAGGCTGTTTTATATTAAACGGAGCTGTGGCTCTCTCCACAGTGCCTGTTTGAAGCAAATGGTCTCTTGGTGGCAGTGTAGGTTACAGCTGTAAAAGGTACAAGTCAGGTGGATGTCTGTACAGGAGGTCAGTGGAGCTCACTTGCTGAGCATGCTTGCTGAACTTGGACTTTTCTGCAGATCGATCGGCAGCAGTTTGAAGAGACTGTGCGAACTCTGAATAACCTATATGCAGAAGCCGAGAAACTTGGGGGCCAATCTTATCTCGAAGGTTGTCTGGCCTGCCTGACTGCCTACACTATCTTCTTGTGCATGGAGACACATTATGAAAAGGTAAGCCAGTTTGATTTGCTTTATGACCTGAAAGACAACACTCAACACTACATTAATCGAAGACTTACTTCATTTACAGTGATGAGTAGCACAGTGAAGTCTCTAGTACAAAGTTGAAATAAACTCTCATGCCAGACCAACTTCCTGAAATTCCTTGTGTGTCAGATCTGCTCCCCTCTTGCTCAACTGTGTTACGTATGAAATAGATTCTGTTTGACTCTCTCCACATAAATGGCGGATTTCATGTTGTGATCATTTTTCCATTTTATTCACTTTTTATCTAAATACACAGTGTCACACTGAAACTCTCACCTGACAGTTCACTCATGAAAACTTATGTTTGATTAAACAGACCTGGCCTATGGTGTCCCTTGCACAGGCTGGGTGATTTGCAGGAATTCTTTATGGGGAATCAGTCATGCAGTCATTTTGTGAGACTCGTAATGGACTGCGGTGAGGGAGAGGGCATCTCCAGTTTCCCTTCCTGGGGGCTTGGTGGAGATGCAAATGGGATCTGAGCTGGATATCTGTCTGGCTTGCTTGCTTCCATTTATTCTTTGAAGAAAGTGGAGATGTGCCCAATTCAGAGATAAGAAACCAAAGACTTTGGATAGAAAAAGCTTCCTGAGCTGAGAAGTTGGGAGGGGTTCTTACTAGTCTGAAAGAATAGTGTTCAGTGTGGGCAAGACCTGGGAAGCTTCATTCCACTAATTCTAGTACAAAAAGTCACTCAGTCAAGGCCAGTGCAGGGGCTGTATTGGATCCCTAGTCACAGAACACATGTAGTCTGTTCACTTAAAACCAAGATACTTATGTGTACATATATCATCTACATTTCCAGCACAGGATTGAAGATAAGGCTTCACAGCATCAGAAACCCTGCTATCAGTTATATTCTGTAAAAATCTATATTAACATGTCATCAGTGAAAGACTCAGTCTTAGCTTGGTAAGCGCAATGCAGGTGCCTTCTGGAAGGTGTGCTTTAGTCATGTGCAGCTTACTGGGCTCATTACAGCGGGCGCTCCAAGTACTACCGCCCCATCCATGACAAAGTCGAGTAGAGTCATTATAGCCCCTTCCTCGTTGTATTTGCAGAGATGGGACGGAAACGGACTTTGTGTGGGAGGTTGATGTGAGAGCAGACTTGAAGAAGCTGACATCTGTGTGTTCTGCCCCCAGGTTCTGAAGAAAATTGCCAAGTACATTCAGGAACAGAATGAGAAGATCTACGCTCCCCAGGGCCTTCTCCTGACGGATCCCATTGAGAGAGGACTCAGAGTTGTATCCACCTTGAGGTCTTAGACTCTTTTTGAAATTGGCCTGAGGGACAGAGACGGACATCTTCTCTCACCATGGCACATGCGTAGGAATTAATTCACCCCTGATCAGATGAAGGTTGTGGCTCGTGCTTCAAAATATCTAGTCTGTAACCTACAAAGCAGTCTTTGCTCTGAATTTAGTCAGATAAAATTTCTGCCCGTTTAGAAGGTCATGCGGAAATAGAGCATGTGACAAATGCTGCTTGGCCGTCTTTTACAATGATGCTTTTCATAAGCCGAGTATCTTTATACCCGTCTTGTGGTTTTAAACCCTGTTTGGAAGACTGGCTGGTAGAATTCCTCTTATCTGAACAACTGTGAGAACTTGTAGAACTAATTTACATAGAAAATGTCGGTCTTGGCTGACTCAGAATTGTTGCCGTTATTTCTGCACCCCCACCAGAACCTGCCTGAGTGGTGAGGTAGTTCTCCTGGGTTTTGTTCTCAGTTACAACATGAGCTCCCTACGAGCTGTGCTCTGGAGTTCGGAGCCCGCTACAGGTGATTTGGCATTCCAGCTAGCATCGTTCTTGGTGGTTGCGGAGGCATCTCGTAACTGTAATTGGGGAAGCAGAAGTAATACGTTTCATCTGTTGAGAATTCTGAAGTTGAAGCCCTTTTGAAATGCATAGGCGCGTAGTGTGTGGTGAGCTGTCATCCTAATGAATTGCAGTTGTTTGGATTCATCTGAATATTTGCCCAAATAGCTTACAGCTGGCAGTTATGTAGTTCCAGTACCCTCATACTGTTTCCTAGAAGTTACTAGAAAGAAGTGACTAGACTTTGGTGAATAGAAATGTAAAAGGTAACTGAGCAGGGGAAAAGGCTACAGTAAAATTTGGCTTAATGTACAAACAACCCGTGTGAATGTTGGCAGCCTCAGAGCAATATGATACACTGAGGCTAAGTGAACGCTCATTAAAAGGCAAGTCAGGATGCAAAACCAGAAATCATGTGGGATGTTTAGAAATTTAGCAACACTTCTCATCTAACAGCTGATGTGATCAAAGGCTCTGCTAGCTAGGTTTTTGTCATTTGTCAGTTGTCTTCCTTTTCCTGTAGCACGTTTTCTTAACAGCCGTGCTGTGCAGATTGAAATCACCATTTATGAAGACAGAGGTATGAGCAGTGGAAGATAAAACCATGGACCCCAAGGTAAATATTAACTTTGCATTACATGTCAAATCTATAACCGGCTTCTGTGCATTCAGAAGACGTAAACTTTCCCCTCCCCTGCCGAGACAGAATGTTTATCCAACCGCTGCATGTAATCATAAGGCTCTTTAAATAAATCTTCTGTGTGGATGAAATCTTTAAATCCCAGCGGAAGATGTAAAAATATCAATACTTGGCAGCGTGCTCCTGAATGGTAATGCATTTCAGATGATGCCAGATTTCACATTGATGAAATCCAGATTTTAATTATGTAAACGTATAATCTTAAATCTGATTTCTGCTGTACTGTGTCAGAAATCATTATCTCACAGTTTGGATAGACCCACGAATTCTGATTCTGCTCAGGTTTCCCTCCTGTAAGTGAAGCAGCTCAGGACTTTAGGCTTAAGTTTGAACTCAGTCACTTACTGGTTCATCAGCTGTCTTGGGCCCTGGAATGACTCTTGTGCTAATGGCATGCGATGACAGGGGAGCCCATACAGTCCACAGCGTGCGAGATCCCCAGCAAGTCTCACAAGCTAAGAGAGTCAAGCTAGGTCAGTACATGGGTGGAAGACATTCAAGAAAAATCCCTTTGCTGTTAGGTGTGGCATGGGTAGCTTAGTCACTGCTGCTTTTCCTTCTGAATCAGTGCTGAGCCAATGCTGCAGCCTGGGGCTTAGGGTCTTCTCCGCTGAAGCTTCCATCTTTAAAGCAGTTTCTAAAATTGAAGCCTAAAGACTTGGGGTGCATTAAGGATCCTCTAATGCTTTCCATAGGAGTCGGGGTACTGGGATTACGCTTCTGGCAGAACCCCAGACTGAGTCATTCTGTTCTCCCTTCCCTTTGTTTCCATTTTGCTTTCAGCCTGATGAAGTATTCACTTCCACTGCTCGGCTACAGCTGCCTTCCACTCCAGAGGTGGCTGAATTCACCTGCCATTTCCCTCTTGAGTCTAAAATGAAGTCGTGGCACCTCATATTTGTAAATTTCTTGGGCGCAGGGCACACGATGGGCCAGCAAATAAGCTGCTTTGTGCCTTAGTAGGAACACTGCAAACAAAAACAAAAAAATCAGGTTGTACACAGCCTGGCATATCAACAAAGGGGAGAAATGCCACAGACCTCCCCTGGGCTTTGCTAGGTGCCTGTAGAACTGCCTCTTGGTAATTACTTGGTCATGACTAATCCAGATGTACCGTCTCTCTGACTCAGCCAGGACGAGAGTTTTCTGGATGGAAAGGCATGAGACTCTTGCTGCTGAACATGTATTGCTGACAAGTTCTGCACTATCAAAATACTGTAACAGTTGATTCCACTTCTGATTAGAACGTCCTATCTGACTTCTCTGGCTATTAGCAGTCAGGAACTCGATCAAGTTCATGGCTTGTGCTTGCTGCCATTGGAACAAGGTTGTGTTTTATCAGTTGCAGCTGCATCTACTTGGCACAGCCCTTTTGTCATGACTCATTTCATGGCGATTACTGCAAAGTGGAATGTTTTTCCGAGATGGTGCGGGTTTTGAGCGCACTCACACATGAGCCTGCTCTATCCATGTTCAAACAACTGTGAACCTTCTCATACGGGAAAAGATTTACATTGGGAACTTCTGGATAGTTTCATGAATTGCAAATATTTTGGTTCAGCACCACTTTGTTTTCAAAGCTGTAGGCAGACCAGGAGCAAGCTCCACACAGAGTGGGGCCTAAGCAGGGGTCTGCCTTCCCAAGTGCAAGCCCTGCACCTGAAGCCTGCAGACTGTCACAGACAGCCTGTTTACGCTGGCCGGGAAGCTGGTCTGGGTTACATACACAGTTTAGAGAGAGAATCCATAACCGTGGGAGACTAGAGCTCTGCTAGGAAGAGGGGGCATCTCTAGGCTACATGCTAGGCCTGTGCAAAGACATCTTGTGTGGTTCTCTGCAGTGCTGGCTCCTAACTTGCTCCAATTCTCTTTGTTTTCCAGCCCCCGGCTCAGCAGTGGACTTGCCGCATCAGAGCGTTCCCCTACCTCCTCTCTAGAGCATCATTCCTCTCTGCTGCCAGACCTGTGGTGCCATCTACTTACCAAGACTAACCTTCTAAACTTCTGGCTGGTCAGCATCCATTTTGTGGCCTGTGGCAAGCTTTAAGCAGTGGGATCATCTTGTTCGTTTCCATGGACAAGGAATGGGCAAAGTAAAGCTGTTGCTCTTCAGCAAGTGAACTGGGCAGTTCAGCCCAGTGGGAAGCAGCTGTTTCCCTCCCCACCAGTTAAATCTTCCGACACATCAGGCTGCAAGTCTGACGTCAGGGAGTCTGTGCCAGAAACAAGGCCCGCACTCCAGTGCAGGGCAGAGCAGCCTGCAATACACTCACTGCACACAGTGCCTCTGCCTAGCAGGAAGTGACTCGAGGCACAGAGCAGTCTCAGGTTCCTGAGCTGATGCTCACCGGGAATTTAATGCAGAAAGGTTTTTCTAATGATTTAGTTGTTTTTCCTAACCCCCAATAGCTGGTATTGTTACTGGGTGCTTTGCTGGTGCCCTGGGAATCTACTGCTGTCACTGGAGTTCTCCACGCTCGCGGGAAGAGACAGTCTTGCTCGTTCCCTTCAACTGTGTCAGTACAATAAAATGGATGCTGAACCAATACATGTAGCCATCCCTACTCCTCCCCTGAAGGTTAATATGTAAAATGTAATGAACTGTTTTGTTTCTCTATGGATTTATTATATATAATTTATAGCAAAATGTTGATTTGATGGATTACTCAATAGTGTATAAGTTGGTTTCTTAACTCCTGCTGCTGGCAAACTGCTGAAGAGCAGAGCTGTGCAGTATGTTGTATTTCCCATGAATTAACATTCCTCAGCAATACCTGCTACGCTACCTTGGGCATCTTCTGAGTAAAACTCCCAGCAAACAAAATTGGCCTAATATTTTCTGTTGTCTCCCTCTCCTGTATAACACGAGATCTTTACTTAAGCTGGGTTAAACTAGCACGGCCCCCCTGGTTGGAGAGCCACTGTCCATTGTGGGACTTGTAGAACAAGACAACTGCTGCAACTAGGTGGAGTGTCGAGTTTTCAGTGATACTGTAGGTGCTAATCCTGGAGTGGAGATTCCAGGCTTCCTGTTCAACCACTTCTTTCTTTCTTTCCCCCTCCTCTTTGAGATCTGTTTCCTGTTTTAATTGTACAGAAGACTTTTTCTTTGTCTCTCTGAACTGTAAAAGTGCATTTGCCTTTTGCACCTGTTGCAATAATTTTGCAGAATTATTAATGGATTAGTAAAATTTTCTTATACTGTGTCTGTGTCCTGTTTGGTAGCACTGGCCTGAATAAAAGTACTGATTTCCTCTAAAAAAAAGTGATGGCTGGTAACCAACTCTAAGCCATGTGTAAGTGCACACCTTGCTCTGTTTCTGCTACAATGACTGATGCAGTAGGGTTGGGTTTTATGCTCTTTGTTGGAGCTGGGGAGGGAGGGGTGTGCTTGTGTGCATCAGCAACAACCCTGATGAAAAACAGGGGAAGCCCTCGCACTGAAGGGGTCCTAAATCTGAGCCAGAGTATTTACAGGCTGGGGCTCTCCATAAGAGCTAATATTTCAGTTTGGAAAGGAGCCATTCATGAAGGGGGGAGGTTCCTCCCCTACACACACATCCTAGTGTGCAGTCCCTCCCCACAAAGGGGAATGCAGAGGAGGAAACAAGACTAGCAGCAATAGCAGTCAACTCCCTGAGTGGGCTGGGAGCTAACAAAATCTCCCATCCAATTGCTCTTTTTTTTTTTTTTGAATCCTAGAAAGGCCTGGAAGGGACCGATAAGACCATCAAGTCCAGTCCCCTGCCATGGGCAGGACATAATTGGGCTCGAACCAACACAAGAAGGTATTTGTCCAGCCTCCTCTTAAAGACCAGCAGAGCCGGCGACTGCACCACCCCTGCTGGAAGCCTGTTCAGAGGCTAGAGATTTTAAGTGACCCAAGCAAGGTGCAAACACTGAGAGCAGGTTAGAGCTGGCCTGGGTGGCGCGCAGCACTGCTGGAAGAGGTGGAGCGCCCCACCAGGAGGGTGTTTGTGCCCGAGAGCTTGCAAAAAACTTCTCTCCCGCTCGTCAGTAGGTGTAATACAAGAGATTATATCTACCCCCAAAAAACTACCCCCTCCTCCACGTTTCCCTTCCACTGGGCACCCCAAAGGAGAGGGTCCTGCTGCGGCCCCGGCCCTTGCTCCCTTGGGAAATGCTGGAGAGGACGGCGGGGCCCATGCCGAGGGTGTCTCGGCCCGCCCCACACCCAAGGATGCGCACAGGGCAGCCCCTTAAAGCGAGCCACGGACCCGTGCAGCCGATCGCGGTCTGTCCGTGCCCCTGCC
Organism: Alligator sinensis; assembly: GCF_000455745.1. Taxonomy (NCBI): domain Eukaryota; kingdom Metazoa; phylum Chordata; order Crocodylia; family Alligatoridae; genus Alligator; species Alligator sinensis. The sequence continues at coordinate 2,379,228 of NW_005842058.1, forward strand.
CCGTGCCTCCGCCCCTGTGCAGCTGCGTGCGCGTGCATGTGCATGTGCACATACCCGCTCTCCCCCACCCCGGCCCGGTGGTTGCGCGGCAGCGGGAGGCGACGCCCTTTTAAGCGCTGGAGGAAGCCGCGCGCGGGTCCGGGGGCGGGGCTCATGCATATGCACGATGCAAGCCCCGCCCCCTTCACGTCACGCTAGACGTCAGCAGCAGTTGGCGGGAGTTCGGTCGCCGGGATGGCGGAGAGCCCTGACTCCCCCGATCCCGCCGGGCACGACTCGGACGGCGGCAGCGAGGAGCTGGTGCTCACCCCGGCCCAGCTCATCCGCAGCCTGGAGCAGGTCGGCGGGGCGGGGCGGGGGGCGGACGCCGAGGTTACCTCCGGGCCGGGCGGGAGCGGTGCCAACCCGGGAGCCGGCTCCGCGCTCACCCCTGCCCCCCGCCAGGCCTGGCTGAACGAGAAATTTGCCCCGGAGCTGCTGGAGAGCAAAGCGGAGGTGGTGGAGTGCGTGATGGAGCAGCTGGAGCACATGGTAGGTGGCAGCCTGCGGAAGTCGCCCAGTGCTCCACTGTTGTGGGCGCTGCCTTGCAGGGTCCGCACCACTGCTGGCCCCGGTTCCTTCGTGCAGAGTGGGTGCAAGTGTCCCGCGGGCAGGGAGAATGGCCCACCCGCGCTCCTGGCTGCTGCCTGTGCCACTGGACTTGGGGCCTGCGCTCGGATTCCTGTGCCGGGTCCCTGTGCAGGGAGGGACATGGTGCCTCGTACCCCGGAGCCACGTGGCCTGCCCTTTCCTGCGGTTACGCCTTGTGCTGTGCCCGCAGGAGTCCAACCTGAAGCGAGTCAAGGGCGTGGACCTGAAGGTTGGCATCCACCGCATGGAGATAGAGCGCATCCGCTACGTGCTCAGCAGCTACCTGCGCTGCCGCCTGGGGAAGGTAACGCCAGGAGGGCAGGGAGCAGGGGCTCCCCCCTTCCCGGTGCTCTGTGCTGGGGAGAGGCACCCCGAGGCTGGGGGCTCAGTGCTGCTGCGAGCGGGCCTGGGCAGCGACGGGTCCTGTCAGCGGGCTCCAGACTCTGGGCTGGGGGAGCTTTGACGGTGGCAGCTGACGGTCTTCCTCCCCTGGCAGATCGAGAAGTTCTTCCCCCATGTCCTGGAAAAGGAGAAGTCCCGCGCGGACGGGGATCCTTCCATCCTATCCCCGGAGGAGTTTGCCTTTGCCAAGGAGTGAGTTCAGCAAGGGCAGGCAAGCCTGGCACACACCTCCTCCCCATGGCATGCACCATACCTCTTCCTAGAGCAGCCTCGGCACCCACGAGTCCCCTGGGGCCCACCAGACTGCAGAGAGGCCGCAGCCTGGACGGCTTGCCACCTCCCTCTGGCGTGAGGCAGCGGGAGCCTTGCCTAGGCCCAGGGCTTTGAGCAAAGCCAGTGGCCCAGAGGGGTTGGGGAGGCAGCATCACTTCTGCTGCTCACTGCCCTGTGCCACGGCAGAGCCCCTGGCAGTGGGAAGGGAGGAGGCTGTGCCCACTGCAGCAGGTACACCGAGGGGGACTGCATCATGGGGCACTGCCCAGTTGGGGCAGCCAGGCTGCTGCTCCTGACCCCATGGGCACGGCTGGGCCCAGGGATACATGGTGCTGGCTGCTGGCACCTTGGGCCGGTTGTGCCAGGGGTGGAGGTGCCCATGAGCCACTCGTTGCAGGTACATGGCGAACACGGAGAGCTACCTGAAGAGCGTGGCACTGAAGCACATGCCGCCCAACCTGCAGAAGGTGGATCTCCTCCAGGCTGGTACGGGCGCGTGTTGGTGACCTCGGAGGTTGCCAACACCCAGGGGCCGGGGCTCCGGGGAGATGCTCATGTCCGAGCACCGCCCTGCTGGTGCGTGCTTGGCACGGGGCTGCCACCCCAGCATCTCTCCTGTGCCATGGACGTGCGCGAGGGGAACACCGCTAAACCCCCTGCCAGCCTGCCTGGCATCTTGTGGGGGGAAAGCACTGCTCGGAGGGGCCAATAGGGGCGGGCTGGCCCCTCAGCGCCCTGCTTCCCACGCAGTTCCCAAGCCTAACCTGGACTCCTTCGTGTTCCTGCGCGTGCTGGAGCGGCAGGAGAACATCTTGGTGGAGCCCGAGACTGACGAGCAGAGGTGGGGCGGGTCAGGGGCTCGGGGCATCCCAGTAGGCACAGCCAGGCCAGACCCCTGCCACCCCAGCGGGCGCCACCGCCTGCTGCATGCTCCGTGGCCGTAGGCCTCTGACCAGGTGTCTGCCCTGCAGAGAGTACACCATCGACCTGGAGGAGGGCTCCCAGCACCTGATCCGCTACAAGACCATCGCGCCCCTCGTGGCCTCAGGCGCCGTGCAGCTCATCTAGGGCAGCAGCGAGCCACAGCGCTGGGGGGGCACCCAGGGGGCCCTGCAGGGGGCCGAGGGACCGCTGGGCACCATGCCCTCGCCTGCACATCATCATTACTATTATTATCATTATTATTGTTATTATTTGTTTTGTTTTGCAAACACCGAGTTAATTTAATAAAAAACGTCACCTCAGCGCTGGCCGAGCTCCGCTTCGTTT
>NW_005842058.1:2382662-2387838 GCF_000455745.1 Alligator sinensis
GGACCCTCCGCCATGTTCCTGCTGCTCCCCTTTGACAGCCTGGTGGCTAACCTGCTCGGCATCTCCCTCACCGTCCTCTTCACGCTGCTCCTCGTCTTCATCATTGTGCCAGCCGTTTTCGGGGTCTCCTTTGGCATCCGCAGGCTGTACATGAAAACGCTCTTGAAGATCTTCCAGGTGAGTCCGGTAGGGCAGGGGGTGCGGGCCGGCAAGGGGAGAGCGACTGGGAGATCGACAGCCTGGTGGCTAACCTGCTCGGCATCTCCCTCACCGTCCTCTTCACGCTGCTCCTCGTCTTCATCATTGTGCCAGCCGTTTTCGGGGTCTCCTTTGGCATCCGCAGGCTGTACATGAAAACGCTCTTGAAGATCTTCCAGGTGAGTCCGGTAGGGCAGGGGGTGCGGGCCGGCAAGGGGAGAGCGACTGGGAGATCTCGCTTGCCGAGCACGTGGCACGCAGCGGAGCCCAGCTTGTAGGGCGCCGAAACGCACGCTGCATCTGGCATGGCCAAGTCCGGAGCTGTGCAAGAGAGGGGCCCGGACCCGGAGGGGTTAATGCCCTGTGTCCAGCAGAGCCCAGGAGAGCTGTGACGCTCCAGGGAGCAGCCCAATGGGGGAGCAGGGCACAGTGGAGGAGCGGGTGTGCAGCTGCTTCCCAGCAAGGGTTGGCACCGGCTTGGGCACAGGGCAGCGGAAGCAGCTGATCTCCAGCGCAGGTTTGGGTGACAACACAGGGGCATCATGGCCAGGGCTCTCTGCCCTGCAGGCCCCCGTGTCCCCAGCTCTCTGCGTCATAGACTCACCAAAAACAAGGGTTGCAAGTGACCTCAGGAGGCCACCGAGCCCCGTGCGTGCAGCATGCCTGCCTGGGGGTCGCCGGGCACCCTCTGGACCTGCAGCTGCCATGGAGCCCCAGCTGCCCTGGCTGTGTTTCTTGGCACAGAGAGGCCAAGTGGAATTTTCCAGCCTAGGCCACGCTGTTCTCTGCCTGCCCTTGGCCGGGGGGGATTGCCGGGGCTGCCTGACAGCCAAGGCTGGCTGCGGAGACGAGTCCCAGGCGGACCAGGGACTGTGCTGTGCCCCCGCGTTACCCGGGAGTGGAAAGGCAATAGGAACGCGCCTGTTGCAAGCGCCTAAAGAGCTCTTCTGGCGTTCTCCCAAGCCTGCCCTTGTGGGAACAACCGCTGATGGGGTCGGGTCAGGTCACCAGTGGTGCCAATTGCAGATTTTGCTCAGCTGTGCTGCGGCACAGGGTAGGAGACTGGGATACCTGCCCCACAAGGGGTAGTGCCTCCCCTAGGCCCAGGCAGGGATGGGGCGACTGGCCGAGTTGTGTGCGTGGGATCCTCTTCGGGCACAATTGCCAGGTCTGTTCTGAGGGCGGGTGCAGGACCTGTTGATCACGCAAAGAGAGCAGGCCGAGCGGCTGAACTCTATCGTGTGTCCTTGAGGAGCGGTGGAGGGGAGACATTCCTGGGAATCGGAGGCAATCTGGGCACCGTTGCCGGAGCTGCTGGCAGACAGCTGCCCGTTGCTGCTGCCTGCAAGCACATGGGGCAGGGGGAGCAGCTGCTGACTGTAGGGGGAGGGTCCCACCACGCGCCCGGCTGTTTCGTCAGCGACCTTGAAACACAGCACGGAAAAAATGAGAATTGGAAATTTGGGCTGGGCGGTCACCTGCTCTGCCAGGCACTGAATGAGCCCATCTCTGCATCCGCTGCCTGTGCCCAGGAGGAGGGACGCAGAGAGGCAGAGCTGCAGGCCCCAGACGTCCTGCTCACCCTGCCTCTCTCTTACAGTGGGCAACACTACGGATAGAGCGTGGCGCCAAGGAGAAGAACCACCCCGTGTACAAGCCCTACGCCAATGGTGAGGGCTTGCAGTGCGCATCCCCATGTCCTGGTGTCTGTACACAGCCGGGGCACTCCCCTCTCAGGGCAGGGGTCTGGAAGGGGAGCAGGTGGATACTGCTCCTCAGGCGCAGCAGGGGAGAGGAGGGGAGCAGGGGCACTCTGGGGCCAGGCCCATTACCGAGGCTTATGCCTCGTTGCAGGCATCATTGCAAAGGAGCCCATGTCCCTGGAGGAGGAGATCAAGGAGATCCGCCGCAGCGGGAGCAGCAAGGCCCTGGATGCACCCGAGTTCGAGCTCTCCGACATCTTCTACTTCTGCCGCAAGGGCATTGAGACCATCATGGATGATGAGGTGACCAAACGGTTCTCGGCCGAGGAGCTGGAGTCCTGGAACCTGCTCAGCCGAACCAACTACAACTTCCAATACATCAGCTTGCGCCTCACCGTGCTGTGGGGGCTGGGTGTGCTCATCCGCTACTGCTTCCTGCTGCCACTCAGGTGAGCCATGGCCCAGAGCCTGCCTGCCCAGCACTGCCCAGGCTCACCAGGACAGGTGTGGCCACAGCCCCAGCCAGGGCCTGGGGGATTCTGTGCTCTGCCTTTGGCTCTGGCAGAGGGAGCTGCAGAGTTAGTGTGGTGAGGGCCAGGAGATTTCCAGCAGCCTCTTGGCAGCTCTAAGGAACAGTGTTCCCAGAAAAGTGCCCCAGTCTCTGGGGCACTGCCACACACAGGAGGGCCAGGCACCAGGGCCACGCTAACCTCCTCTCTCTCTGCAGGATAGCCCTGGCCTTTACCGGCGTCAGCCTGCTGGTGATCGGCACCTCAGTGGTGGGACTCCTGCCCAACGGACGGTGAGCTGATTGAGTGCAGCTTACTAGGGTGCTGGCTGCCTGCAAGCGAGGGCTGTGGTCCCTGGCGTCTCTGGCCCCAGCCACAGGAGCTTTCATGAACAGAGCGCAAGTGGTCCAGCAGGGCTCGCAGCCCTCGGCTCCAGAAGCAGCAAGGCACTCAGCCAGCTTGGATGTGTGAAGCGTGGTGGCCTCTACTGCCTGCCCCTGACTGGTGTGCGGGGGGAGTCACAGTGGAGCAGTGGGAGCCCCTTCCAGCTGGCACCAGACGTGCCTGTCAGGGGAGGGGGAGCTCTCAGCCCCTCTTCCTTGGGGTTGGGGGCCATCAGTGCCACTGGCCACAGCCCAGTCCATGCGCCACATCCATGTTGTGCTCCTGAGTGCCCATGTCCTCCCTCCAGGTGCAAGGAGTTCCTGAGCAAGCACGTTCACCTGATGTGCTACCGGATCTGTGTGCGTGCCCTCACCGCCATCATCACCTACCATGACCGGTAAGGAGCCTGCACCAGCCGCAGCCCCAGGTCCCACCATGCTGCCACTTCCGGCGGGCTCGCTCCTCATTGCTCTTCCCCATCTGTGCTCTTGTGCTCCCCATAGGGAGAACAGGCCGCGGAACGGAGGCATCTGCGTGGCCAACCACACCTCCCCGATCGATGTAATCATCCTGGCCAGTGATGGCTACTATGCTATGGTAAGGGTGGCTCCAACTCTGGCTTCCTCCCATCACACAGGGTCCTTTTCCACGGTGCCAGGCCTGGTCCCTGGGCCCGTGCCCCAGGCCCCTCTTGCCTGGGTGATTCAGCTGCTCCATGCTCCCCAGCTGCAGACACCTGTGCTGCCTTGGCCCTGGGCTTCCCCATTGCTGTGCAATGCATCCGAGCTTCAGTTGTGAGGGGGGCAGCCTGGCACTGCGGCTGTAGAGCCGGGTAGCTGGTGCATGACCTGCATCCTCTTCCTGGGCGGGCACAGGTGGGCCAGATCCACGGAGGGCTCATGGGCGTGATCCAGCGGGCCGTGGTGAAGGCCTGTCCCCACGTCTGGTTTGAACGCTCCGAGGTCAAGGATCGCCACCTGGTGGCTAAAAGGTAGGGCTACAGGCAGGCGGGGGCAGGAGGCTCTAGCGAGGAGGCCGGGGGCAGGAGGGTGACCGGTGCCCACTCTTCCTGGCAGGCTGACGGAGCACGTCCAAGACAAGAGCAAGCTGCCCATCCTCATCTTTCCAGAAGGTGAGCACCGAGGCCTGGGCAGTGTGATCCGAGCTGGGCAGGCTGGATCCCGATCCCGCAGCATGGGGCTGTCAGGTGGCACAGTGCTTCCTGCCTGCCCCCTAGGCTAGCAGCTGGGCGCAGTAAGCAGTCCAGTCTTGCTGTGCACAGCCGAGGGCTTAGCATGCATCTGCGAGAGAAGCTAAGAGCCAGCACTTGTCTCTTCACAGGGACCTGCATCAACAACACATCTGTGATGATGTTCAAGAAAGGAAGCTTTGAAATAGGAGCCACGGTGTACCCTGTCGCCATCAAGGTGAGAGCACCGCCCTCTGCCTGGAGAGGAGTGCCCTGAGCATGGTGGCTTGGGGCCTCCCACCCGCCTGGGCACTGCAGGAGGCAGGGGACCCAGCAGCTCTGGCCCATTCTAGATCCCCTGTGCTCTCGGCGCTGTCCTGCATGGTAGGAGCAGGCCGTGCATGCCTGGGGGTGCCTGCACCCGTGCCCAGATGGCGGGGGAGCCTGGGGTGCAGCCTTGCTGGGGACACGGGCCTGGAGTCACAGACTCTGTGCCCCCCGTAGTACGACCCGCAGTTCGGAGACGCCTTCTGGAACAGCAGCAAGTATGGGATGGTGACTTACTTGCTGAGGATGATGACCAGCTGGGCCATCGTCTGCAGTGTCTGGTACCTTCCCCCCATGACCAGGCAGGTGAGTGCCTAGCCCACCTGTGTGCATGTGCACGCGAGCCACCTGCCCCCCAGGCCCATGGCGCTCAACCGCTTTGCTCTCCCGCAGCCCGACGAGGACGCCGTCCAGTTTGCCAACCGGGTGAAGTCGGCCATTGCCAGGCAAGGAGGCCTGGTGGATCTGCTCTGGTGAGTCAAAACCAGAGCCCGAGCTTCCTCTGGCGGTGGGGGGCCCTGGGCTGCTACAGCCACCCCCTGCGGATGGGGCACGTGGGGGCACTGCGGCCGCCTGACCGTGTCTCTTCCCCACCCCCCCAGGGATGGGGGCCTCAAAAGGGAGAAGGTGAAGGACGCATTCAAGGAGGAGCAGCAGAAGCTTTACAGCAAGATGATTTCGGGCAACCACGAGGACCGGAGCCGCTCCTGAGCCCCGCGGGGCCGGGCCCTGCCCTCAGACTCTGGGTGCTGCGGGGGCTGCCTTCCCTGCCTGCTGCGGGGCTGAGCGGAGCCGAGCACCGGCAGCCCGGGCCGGCGCGGAGCCCGGAGCGCTGGCCCCGGCCCCGGCCCGGCTGCTCGGAGCCG
>NW_005842058.1:2388748-2392601 GCF_000455745.1 Alligator sinensis
AAGAAGCCAGCAAATGGCTTTAATTGGCCCTTACTTGCTTCCCCACCCCCCTTCCCCCTGCTTGGGGCTAAGGGCTGACTCTGCCCCCCACTCCACCAACACACAAGGCTGGGCTCGGTGCAGCTTGGCCGTGCCCCCACTTCTCCCTGCGCTTGGACTGCTCTCCAGCCCCTTTGTGCAGCCCTGCTACCCTTCTTCCTCTTGTCCCGGCACAGCACTAGAAGGGGACACTGCTGTGCCACCCCCCCACCCCACTACGTGAAGCGTGGGCCCCGGCTCCAGCCCCACAGCAGCAAACAGCCCCAGGGCTGGAGCCGGGCTCCAACCAGTGCCAGGTCCGGGTGTGTGCACTTACCCCATGGACCAGAGCCTGTGGGGGCTGCGGGCCAGGGCCTCCCAGCACAGGCTGGAAAAGAGGATTCAACCCCATGCTGCAGCCCATCCTGAGCAGGGCCCAAATACCTGCCATAGTAGGAGCGGGCATGGGCCCTTCTTGCTCCCAGGGCTCCAGCTGCTATGGGCTCAGGGGCTCCTTGGTGCTAGGAGGAACAGGGCAGCCTGCCCCATGGGGCTTTATCCTGCACCCTACTGTGGTGCAGCACAGGGCCTGGGGCTGGATGACGGGAGCACTGTCCACCTGCCACGTTTGCGGGGGGGCAGGGGCAGCCACAGCAGCCCCATGCCTGGCCTACACCCTAGTCTTAGGGGCTGGGGCCCACACCCCAGGGCAGGGACAAGCTCTGGACTGGCATGGGCGGGGGTGGCAAGGGGCATTCCTTGGTACCCTAGCAACACATTCCACTCGCCAGGCCCCAGCGCCCGGGTGCTGAGCCGTGGGTGGGTGGAAGCAGGGGCGCGCGACGGCCTGCAGCGTGGCAGCTCCAGGGACAGAGGTCAGCTCCAGGTTAATGAGGAGCGAGGAAGGCAACGCCCCAGTGCAAACTCCAGGCACAGGCAAAAAAAGAAGGGGCCCCCCAACCCCGTGCAAGTGCCCGTGCCAGGAGCTGCCTGCAGCGTCGGGGCTGTGAGCTTTGCCACGGCAGTACTGCCTTCTGGGCCCTGCTTGGCTCTGAAGTGCAATCTGCAGCCTCTCGGCCCCACTGATTTTGGATCTTTGGAGCAGATTTTAACACCTCGCAGCAGCAGGATGTGGCTACCATGGTCTAGCGCTGCCCGAGTCTGAAGCTGCATCAGGGCTGGCTGTACGGTTTTGTTGCACGGAGGAGTTATACGGGACAGTCCGGGCAGGGGCTGGCCTGGCCTTGCCGGGGCGGGACCAGCTGTGACCTCTGGAGCTTCCCGCAGCCCTGCTCCTCCACCCTTCTCCCAGCGCCGGCAACGAGCAGGGACCTCAGGAGCCCCAAGCGGCTGCGCTGCACCCTGCTCCCCCGTGCAGCCTGCTGAAGCAGAGCTGGCCCTGTGCCCCCTCCCTGGGCAGCGCCAGCCCTCCTGGCTGCAGCCCCTGCCGCGAGCTGCGAGCTACACCGGGCCCCACGGAATCACCACCCGGACGCCTGGCTGGGACCTTTATTTCATCAATGCTGACGGCTGGCTGCCCCGAGACATGCTGAGGCACGGCTTGCCCCCCCCCGTCGGTGCAGAGCTCGCGGGGAGCAGAGCCCCTGCCCCTGCGCTTCTGGCTGCCGCACCCTGCAGCTGGGCCGGGCTGGCCATCCGGCAACACTACATGGGCAGCCCAGCCCTGAGGACATAGGCATGGGCTCTGCCTCCCACGCATCCCCCCACCCCGGCAGCTTCTGGTCGAAGTGAGGGCTGGTGGCAGGCTCAGCCGCTGTGGGCACCCAGACCCAGCACTGAGAAGGCGGCGCGGTGCTTGCGCAGCAGCAGGCGGATCTTCTCGTCGTCTGAGTCGGGGTCCAGTGGCTTGTTGTACTCATCGTCCTCGGGCTCAGAGGCACCGTGCTCCCCGCCGCCAGCCCGCTGCGGCTGCAGCTGCGATGACGATGAGGGCTCCAGCGCGCTCTTCTTGCGCCACTTGGTGCGGCGGTTCTGGAACCACACCTGGCGTGGAGGGCACAGCGTCAGGCCCCCGCGCCCGGCCCTGCCTGCACCGCCCAGCTCCCGGCCTGGCCCGGCCTCAGGCTAAAGGGCACCAGGCCATGCGCCCTGCCCCCAGGCACCCTGACCAGGCCTGGCACTCACCTTCACCTGGGACTCGGTCATGCCAAGGGAGTAGGCCAGCCGCGCCCGCTCGGGCCCCGCCAGGTACTTGGTCTGCTCAAAGGTCTTCTCCAGGGCGAAGATCTGGTGGCCGGTGAAGGTGGGGCGCGTGTGCTTTTTCTTGTGGACGCTGTCTGTCAGGTGCACGGGGGCTGTGGGAAGAGGGGGGCTGAGCTCCGGGACTAGCCCTTGCCCCTCCCAGGCAGCCACCCTGCAGGGAGACGTGACCACAGCTCCCCATATGCACCCCCCAGCTCCCTGCTGCCCACAGCTGCCCAGGCAGGGCTGCCCCAGTGTAGACCCCTGCTGCCCACCCCCCACCCCCGCAGGCCACCCATGCCGCAGCTGCCCTAGAGAAGGCGCTGCAGCTCCCGTTTCCGGATTGCTCCCACAATGGGGGGGCACAGCCCTGTCCCCTCTTCTGCTGGGGCCCTGTACAGCAGGGGGGCTCGGCCAGCCTAGGATGACACTCCCTGCCCAGAGACGCGGTCCCTGCCTGCCACCAAGAGCTCCCAGCACTGCACCGGGCAGCACCCGGAGACATGGGTGCCTGCCTTGCTGCCCCTGAGGTCAGAGCTTGCCTGCTGGGGCTGTCTCCACACCCTAGGAGCCCGGTGCTTGCCAGGAACCCAGTGTGGGGGATGTGCACCTGCTGTGGCACCCAAGTCCAGGTGGCCCCTGCGTTGGACCCCATGCCCCCCTCAGGGCTGGCTGGGTCTGAGAAACGTAGGGAAGGTATGAGGAGGGGGCTTAGGGCTCAGTACTAGGGGAGTCCTAGTGCTGGTTTGGGGCTGAGCCCACTGGTTCAGCACTGAAGATGCTTCCCAGGGACCCCACCCACTGCTGCGGGGCCCCCAGCTGGCGGCTCCCTTGTGCCGTCCCGGGGCCAGCTGGGGTGCACAGGGCTGCAGGGAGTGGGAAGTGGTGCTGGGCTCCCACTCCCAGGAAAGCAGGGCTCCTCTGCAAGGTCCCCAGAGCCTCCCCCTCTCTCCCAGCGCAGCAGAGAGTCTGCGGCTGTCGTGCAGTGGCTCCCCGCGTGCCCACAGCAGCAGTGCAGGAATCGTCCCCTCAGTCCCGGGGGACCCACCGTCATGGCTGGGGGGCAGGGCAGGAAGGTGCAGCCGCTCCGCCTGGCCACATCCCCTAGGGACCCGAGTCGTGCGGCTCCAAGCAGCACCGGTGCCGTGCTCCCCTGGACAGGGCAAGCTGGAAGGTGGGGGGAAAAATGCCGTGCCAAACCTGGGCCCCCTCTTGCAGTGCCCTGGGCTCCTGCAACTGCCCCCCATCCCCCACCCCATGCTGCCCTGCCCATGGTACTCACTGCTGCCACACTGCCGGCCGCCGCGCCAGTCCTGCCCGGTGTCTGCCCAGCAGCTACGGCCCCGGGGCGGGTACTCGGCACCTGCCTTGGCGAAGCTCCCAGCCTGGGGGCCATAGTAGACACCCTGGGAGCCCAGTCCGTTAAATCCTCCCACATGCGGGTAGCCCGAGAGGAGGCTGCCGCTGGGCGCCGGCACCGGCCGGCTCAGAATGTCAGTGATGCCGTGGGGCGTGCCAGCCGCCAGCTGGGCGCCGAGGGCTGGGGGGTTGAGCTTGTAGAAGGAGTTCTGCACCGAGTACTGGCACACAGGCGCCTTCACCTCGGGGAAGGGGCCCAGCGAGGGGCCGTTCA
>NW_005842058.1:2392616-2412915 GCF_000455745.1 Alligator sinensis
CTGCAGGTTGGAGTCCATGGCTCCACTGCCACTGCCGGCCGGCACCACGCCCAGACTGCCCTCAGCGCTGCAGCCCTGCGCCGTGCCGCAGCACGCCCATCCCCAGCAGCCCGGAGCCTACAGGGCAGCCATGGTCCTGCCACGCCCTAGTGTGCCGCACGGGCGCCAGCCACTGCCAGCAAGTGCCGCCACGGCCAGGTGGCACACGCCTCCCCAGGGAGGATAGGCAGGCAGGAGCGGTGCAGCGCCAGGCGAGGTGCACCCATGCGATGGTGGCGGTGGCGACGGCGCGGCTGGGGTCCTTGCACCGGAGCGGCTGCGCCCCAGCCCCTGCCACCCAAGTTTAACTTCAGGCGAAGCAACATTTCTCTGATAAAGACGTGGTCCATTAGAATACCGGGCCCCCATTGGCTAGGCGGCCACGGCTCCCGCGGCCATTGGCCGGGTGACAGGCCCGGTCCAGGATTGGCTCACCCTAGACAAATTGCAGTTTGAAAGACTGGCTGCACAGGCCCCATGGCTGCCGGCTCATTAGCTCCAGCCGGCCTGGGCTGGTGTCACCTGCTCTGTAGGTGCTGGCCCCAGGCCTGGGCTGCTGCATGCAACGCTAGCCACACACGAAGCGCATGAAGCTGGGGTGCCAGATGGATATAGGCCCGGGCATGGGTGGGACAATGGGCCAGGGGCTAGATGGTGCCTGGGCTCTCACCCCCTGGCATGCACCCCCTCGCCTGGGAAAAGAAGGGGCAGAGCCAGCAGGCTGCACATCACCTGCACGTCTGTGAGTGTATGTGCACTGTGGGACACGCATGCAGAGGAAGCGCACTTGTGTGCACATCAATGCAACATGTCTGTGCTTCCTCACCTCTGGCTTTTGTTTGTTTGTGTGTGTGTGTGTGTGTGTGTGTGCACGCGCATGTTGGGAGGGTCAGTTGCTCTGTGGGGTGGCCGTGGGGCAGGCCTGAGTCCTGTGTGTGGGGCAGCTGGCTGGCAGGTGTGCTCTTGCCCACACATGCCACGGTCTTGCAGATGTGACAGCTGCCGGGTGCATGGGGACTGCTCAGTGCATGTCCGCAGCAGGTCAGCTGTGTGCACGTCTGGCCGCGCCGCAGCTGCCTGGTGGGACTGGCCCCTGGGACGTGGGGCAGTGACTGGACAAAGCCTGCTTGCAGCTGGGGCCGCCCCTGGCCAGGAGAGGCAGCTCACAGCTTCTGGGCTGCAGTCCCCGCAGCATCTGCGGTGCTGGACAGCGCTCGCCCCAGAGACTGCGGGGGACAGAGTGAGCAGGAGCTGGCTGCACCAGGCCCACATGCACATGCACGGACACTCGGCTGGACAGTGCGTGATAACAAAGGACTGCAGGTAAGAAGCCATTTCCCAGCCCCCGCCTGGTACGGCCTTCTCTGCCCAGGCCCCATGGCGGGGCCAGGAGTAGCTGGGGAACAGGCTGCCGTGGCCACATAGGGACCTGGGCCTTGGCCGGATGCAGTCACCTCCCTGTCCTGGCCCGTCACCCGCTTCCAGCTCCCCCGCTGGCACAAGGGACCCTTAGTCTCTGCAGTCCTCCCTCCTGCCACAGCACATGTGCAGCCAGGGCGCAGGAGGGGCTCCTACTTGGCGCCTGCTGCCCCCTCCCTGGGGGCTGGATGTGTCCTGGAGTCCCCCTCCCACCCCCCACCCCCGCCCTGTGCACAGAGAAGCAGAGAGGAGGCAGAGCGGTGTTGTTTCTTTATTAAGTCATAGTCGGTAGCTGGTGTACAGGGAATGGTCTATACATCGGGGCTGCGCCGGGGACAGGGTCCCCGAGGCTCGTTCCCATAACAATAAAAAAGGAAGTTAACAGAACTGTAAAATGTCTAAAAAGCGTCTAGTGCGCGGGCGGTGGCGGCATGCCCTAGGGGTCAGGCCAGCGCGGCCCCTGCGGCCCTGCCAGCGATGCGAGCGGCGAGCACATGCCCTACGAGCACGCGAGGCCGAAGCGCGGGACCCACACTACACTACGGGGCTGCCGGCGGCCTTGGCGGGGTGGGGCAACTATGCTGCAGAAGGAGGGGGAGGATGGACGTACTGCGGCCCTGGCTGTGCACGCGGCGCTCCCCAAGGCCAAGCCCTGCCCGCTCACTTCCCTGCACTGACACCTCCGCCGGCAGCAGGGGCAGGGGGTTCCCTGCCTGATGCCTCACGGTCCGTGACAGCAATGGCGTGTGGGCTGTATGTGGCTGCCAGGGCCGCATCAGCCCCCAGGAAGGAGCAGAGTTGGGGATCCCTGCAGGCCGGGATCCCTGTGCCTGGGGGCGGGTGAAGGACATGGGGGCAGGGAAGGTAGCAGCCACTGCCCCTGCCTGTGACCTGCCAGCTGGGGTCATGTATCACAGCAGACTCCATCTACTAAATGCCTTAAAATAGCCCAGGTCTCTGCATCTGCCCCGGCTCCTGCCAGGCTGGATACAGGCAGGGACAGCTGGGCTGGGGCCAGGGTGGGGCAGTGGCTTTACCATCCCATGGGGATATGCAGGGGCAGGCCCCTGGGAAACGCTGCTGTGCCGGGGCACGGGGCTTGGTCCTGCAAGGGTCAGCGTTTGCTGGGCTGTGCTAGTGTGGCCGCCCGCCTGAGAAGGCCAACGGGGGCCGGCGCAGAGGGGAGGGCTGCAGCACCATGACCCCTCCTGCCTCTGAGCTGACATTGTGCTGGGTGGGTCGGCACCACCCACGGTGGGGGCTGACAGAGGTGGGAGGCAGCCAGCGCCCCTGCCCCTGCGTGGGTGGCAGGGAGTGAGCAGGGGCACATGGGCAGCGGGCCTGTGCCTGGCCACTCCTGCAGGGCCCCGTGGGCTGGAGCTGTGGGCTCACAAGCCGCCCTGCCCTGCCACTGGCCGAGGGCCGAGCTGTTGGTGCTCCGTACACATGGCGGGAGCATCCCGGGTTTGCATAGTATTTATTGTTCATATACACAAGGCTGAGTACTGTACAGTTTACACTTTCAACACAAGCAGCGGGCTTGGCCCTCGGCCCAGTGCCCTCCCCTCACTTGGGGGCTCGCCCACCTACCCACACTGGGCGGCTGCTGCAGCCTGGCCCTCTCTGCCTGCCCCTCCTGGCATGAGGCGTGCTCCCCGCGCCCGCAGCACTCACAGGGAGGGGTGAGATGGCGAGGCTGGCAGAGAGGCCAGGGAGACGAGTGGGGGCTGCCTGGCCGTGGGCGGCTCCGTGTATCTGCAGACACCCCACGGGGCTTGGCCGTGGTGCCGTCTCCACCCTGCCCACGGTACCTGCCACCGGCCTGGCCCACACCTCCCCGGTGGGGCCGGGAGGCCCCAGGACCGGTCTCCTGGGTTCCTGGCCGTGCAGGGCCCCCAGTCGGTAGTACGTACTGTAGCTCATGCGTCTGCATCAGTCAATCATGCGAATAGGACGGTAAGTAAGTCTCGTACAGAAATCATGCCGGTAGCCTATAGAAACACGTACGGCCGGCCCCGCTCCCGCCGGCGCTCGGCTCTTGCCTCTCCTTGTGGGGGTCAGGACGCGTGTGCAGATCAGTGGGTTGGTGTTGAGGTGAGGTCCTGAGGAGGGAGGGAGCAGGGAGGGGGTTACTGGGGGCCAGGGCAGGGCTGTGCTCACGGGCAGCTGGCCAAGCCACCTGCTGGGCCCCCGCAGCACCACGGGTCCTGTGCCACGGGACACGGACTGCTTGGGCCCAGGCAGCAGGGCCCAGGCCATGCCACACTGGCACACGGAGTGACATGGACACATCCACACACACCAGCCTGCCATGGAGGCTGGAGGGGTAGCTGTCCTCCACAGTGGATGCCCTGTTCCCAGCTGCCAGAGCCCAGGCCCCACGCAGACACCCCTGGGGACTGTGCTGGAGCCAGACGGCATGTGGGCACATCCCTGCCTGTGCACAGGCACGCATTGGCCTGCTACGGCTGTGCCTGGGCCGTCCTCTCAGCTCGCTGGGTCTGCGCTGCGGGTGAGCCAGCCTCCCTGCTGCCCTCTGGTGCCCGCAGCCCACTGGGTTACTCCAGGAAGGCTGGTGCAGGGACTGGCTGTGTCCGGCCTGGACGGGCACTAGTTTTGGCGTGGGGTGTGCAGCACACACAGCACCCCTTGCTGGCAGCACCAGGCAGGCGCTCAGCCAGTGCATGTGCCACAACAGCATGGCCACGGTCTCTGTCTCTCCAGGGTGCCATGGCCAAGGTCATCCCAAGGGGCCCCCTGCCGGGCTGCACAGGCCCGCAGGCACTGCCAGGTGGCTGCAGTAGGTGTGGGGACAGGCAAGCATGCTGGTGGCATTACCTCGACAGAGGCCACTCGGGGTCACTGCTTCCCCCGCTTCAGGCTGGCGCGTTTCACTATGTGAGCCCCCATCCTGCCCCCGACAAGCTCCGCATTCAGGCCGCGCCCGTGTACCTCCTCCTGGCACCACAGCAGAGACAGGAAGCAGCACGCCCAAGGACAGACAGAGAGAGAGGGACAGATGGACAGAGAGGACAGGAGAGGGAAAGGAGAGTCAGAAAGCAGAAGGTGCTGAGCCAGAGCTGGGAGTGGGTGTGCAGGGCAGAGGAGAGGAGAGGAGAGAAGAGGAGAGGAGAGGAGGAGAGGAGAGGAGAGGAGAGGAGAGGAAAGGAGCATCGTGGGTGGAAGCAGAGGCAGGGGCAGGGGCAGAGCGGTACCTGGCTGCCCAGGCTGTCGTGCTGCAGCAGGCCATACTTCATGAAGTGTTCAGCCTCGGCCTCCAGCTCCTGGGCCTCCTGCAGGGAGCCCTCCAGGATCACCTCCTCGCGCGCTCGCCCGTCGTCCTCCTCATCTGGGCCCAGCCGCCGCACCACCTTCCGGATGATCTGCGCAGAGTGCTGGGTCACCATGGCCAGCCTGTCCCACCCTGCTTGCCCACAGCGTGCCCAGGGCATGCCTACCTCTACCCTGGGCTCCCCTGCAGGCCCGTGGCAGTCCCCAGAGCAGAGGGGGGCCCAGAGGTTCCCCCAACTGCCCTAGGGCTGCCCCCACTCACCTTCTTGGTGACTATGTTGCCCTGCTCATCTGTGAACTGCTCCTCGGTCACCTGCTCCCCGGGGATGTCCTGCACTTCGTTGCCCTGTGGGCAGAGCAGAGTGAGGCAGGCCGAGGACCCCCGCAGCCCAGGACACTTAGATGTGGCCTGGGAAAGCACCAGCCCCTGCGGGGCAGCAGAAACGACCTGCTTCCCTTCCCCCCACCCCGGTGTCAGCACGGCACCTCCCGGAGCAGCCCTGGCTGATATGCAGGGGTGGGGGGTGGCAGGGCCGTTGCTGTGCTCTGTGAGCACAGGGGACGGAGGGCAGGGGCATGGGGCCAGGACAGCTGGATGGGGGCCTCAGCGGGCCACGGACAGCCCTGTTACCTTCACAATGACACGGCGGCGGACCACCCTGGTGGACACTGACTCCTCGTCGTCCGCCAGCCCCTCGCTTTCGCCCAGCTCCTTGTCCAGCTCATGGTGGACATGCTTGAGCAGGAAGCGCACGGAGCCCTGGATGATGTGCAGCACGTTCTGGCAGCTCACCAGGAAGAAGCCCAGCAGCACCAGGGTGATCAGCAGCTGGGTCACGAAGGCCAGCATTCTGCCGCTGCGCCCGCGCTCACGCCCTGCGCCCACGCCCCGGCCACGGGCGTCCCAGCCCGCAGCAGCCCAGAGCGCTGCCTGCTCTGCCGGCTGCCCCGTTCTGCACAGGGGCCGTGTCAGGCTGTGGTAATTTTAGCTGCCGCATACCAGCTGGCTGCAGCCACTGGCTGGGGCGGGCAGGTGGGCTTGTCCTTTGCACTCTCAGCTCCTGTCAAAGTCATCTGGCCTGGAGGGGCACCCACGGGGCCTGAAGCATGGGGCAGCCCCTGGCCCCGAGCTCGGCAGGAGGGGCCGGGGCTGGGCCCCCGGTCCCCAGCCGTCTGCCTGCAATGCTCTGCAGCCCATTGAGGGGTGCCCACAGCAGGCCGCCCGCGTGGCTCCAGAGTGTGGGGCTGTGCTGGCAGGGCCCAGCCAGGGGCCCAGGGGCTGCGCATATGGAGAGGCATAGCCTGAGGGAGCTGCCTTCTCTGCCTGCCGTGCTGCCCCCACCCCCTGCCACCCCTCGCTGCCTGGCACAGCTGGCTCTGACTGGGTGCCCAGTGCCAGACCCCCATGGCTGGCCAGGTCTATTTCTGGCCGTGGCAGGCTGGCGCAGGGGCGGGAGCCCTGGGAAATACCCGATTAGGAAGCATGCAGGGTGGCTGCCGGTTATAAATGGAGAGTGGAGGCAGCAGATTGGTGCTAAATAAAACCCTGGGCCTGGCTCAGCCGTGCTATTCTGGGCCATGCCCTGCAGAAGCCATGCGGGGGATGCCGGCATCTGGCAGGGTGGGCTGGTGCCGAGGCAGCTGGGCCCCTCCTGAGCTGGGGGCAGTATCTAGCCTGGCTGCAGAGCTTCTGCCAGGCCCGAGGGCAACGTGGTGCCAGCACCCAGGGACAGCTCTTCCTGCTGCCACCCCTTACCCTTGTCTGCCCGAAGAAGCTGCTGTCTGCCTCCTCCAGCCATGAGCTGAAGGTCTGGCTGTGCAAGGGCGGTGGCCGGGAGTCGCTCTCCTCTCCGGAGTCGATTCGCATCCGCTCAGCAGGCGGCATCAGGACCGTGCCCTGGTCCTGGCTCCAGGCCCCAGAGGCTGAGCCAGGCCCCATCACATTCAGCAGGTGGGCACTCCGGGCCACCCCCTCCTGCCAGGAGCCCTCGGGCAAGTCCTGTAGGCGGGAGACAAAGGAGCCCTCTGCATTCCAGTCCCGCAGCCTGGGCACCAGCCAGAGGGATGGGGGGGAGAGACAGACAGACAGACAGACAGACAGACAGACAGAGAGACAAAGAGAGGCGGTCAGCTTCTCCACTGAGACCACCCACGCGGCACATGGCTCCTGCCTTTGCCCACGTGCCCCGGCGCCAGGCGCAGCTCCATCCCCCTGACCCCCGCAGGCTGAGCCGCTGTCACAGCCAGAGCCCCAGTCTGCTGGTGGGCTCCACGCCAGCCCCAGCCCAGCCTAGCCCAGCACTCATGCAGTGGATGAGAAATGGGCATCTCCAGGAGCTGGCAGGCAGTTGGGCTGCACAGCCATGCCCTTCACCACCCTGTCCCCGATGCAGGGTCTCGGTGCCCCTGCTCTGGCTGCCTGCCTGGGCCTTGGGCTGTGGTACCTGTCCACGCTCCTCTCGATGACACGGCTCACACTGGGCGACTCGGTGATCCGGGCCTGCACCCGCTGCTGGCCTGAAACAACACAGTCTTCACTCTCTGTGCCCTGTGGCCCTGCTGGGCATGCCCCGTCAGGCCTCCTCGCCTCCAACCTCTGCCCCTCCTCTTGCTCCAGCAGGTCAATGAGGCCATTCATGGCATCTGAGTCCACTGTGTCATCCTCCACCAGGTCCATGGAGCCCAGGTGGTCGGGGCCAGGCATGTCCTCTGGGGGCTGCCCCGTGAGGCGGCCATCGCTCGTGGCGTCCGAGTCCTCGGCCTTGCTGCACTCCAGCGAGGAGTCCTCGGCCGTGACCAGCGAGGGCGTGAGCCCCGAGGACCACACCTGCATGTCGGACATCTCCAGGAGCGCATCCGGCTCGGTGGCGGCCATGGGGATGGCATCCAGGATGGCCACCTCATTCCAGTACTGGTCGGCACGCAGAGGGGACGGCAGCGCGTAATGCAGGGAGGCGGGCGAGAGCAGCTCGTCCGGCAGCGAAGCGTAACCTGCAGGGGCAGACAGAGGCGACATCTCTGGCAGCCGTTCCGCACAGACAAGCATGGCGGGGCAGGGGTGTGGCAGGCAGCGCGTGCTGAGGGGACAAGGCTGCAACTGGGCAGAGAGGCCCTGGGGGAGCTGCCTGGGGTGCCTTGCAGGTGGCCTGACGGAAGCAGGGTTGTACCCCCGGGGCCTGCACTCCTGCCAGGGCTTGCAGGGGGCAGGTGGGAGCAGGCACCAGCTAGGTGCCCTGAAATACTCAGATGTGCATCCGAGACTGTGCGCCACAGCGCTGGGCTCCCTGGACAGCTCTGCTTGCACATGCCTCTCCTCCCCTCATTTTTGAGCCCCTCTTGTGCCCCTGTCCTGCCCTGCAGCCCCTGCCCTTGTCCCTGCTCTGTACATCTGTGTGTGCTGTCTGGCTGTGGCCCTGTCCAGATGTGCAAGTGGGGAGGTCAGGCCCTGGGGCCCTGAGGCCAATGGCTGCCCAGCTCCAGCCTCTCCTGCTATGCCCAGCTGGGGAGGGATGTGGGGAAGCTGTGGGGCCCAGGCAGACTATGCACTTTGCCTCCAGGTATAGGCACAGGGTCCTGCCTACCTGTTCCCAGGGCAGGGGCAGCATCGCTCTCTGTCTGTTTTGGCCCGGGTGTGGGGTAGCCTCTGCAGGCTCCCAGGCTGCTGAATCCCCAGCCTGGGATCCCCATCTGGCTCCCTGCTCACTGGCACCCTGGCAGGTAGCCATCCTCTCTTCTCCCAGCTCCATGCCACCCTCGCGGTGAGGGGGCAGCTGGTGCCAGCACCAGAACCTGCTTGAGGGTGCCTGGGACTGCTACTGCTGACTCAGAGGCCCAGCGAGGGGTGCTGGCTATTAAACCCAGCTGGGTTCAGAGTGGGTGCATAGGCTGGGGGGCTCTTCCTCTAGCAGCAAAAGGGTGCAGGGAGGCTGTGGTGCAGCTGGCAGCAGCAGGGCCATGCAGGGAAGGTGGAGGCAGCAGTCCAGGCAGGGGTGGCAGTGAGCGTGCAGGGGCATGCACAGACACGCAGCCGCGAGCGGGGTGCGAGTCCCTTGGTGACAGGCAGCAGCTCCGGCAGGGCTTGGCCCAGGTGGAGACAGTGGAGATAGGCAGAGGAGGATGAGAGCAAGAGGTCAAGATGAGGCCAGAGGAGGAAGGCGACGGGCAGCGATGGCAGGGGCGTGCCTTGCCTGACAGCGCCGACGGCGTGTTTGAGAGAACACAGAATGGAGGGGAGAGAGCCTTCAGCAGGCAGCATCCACAGCCACCCAGGGACTGGGACGCCAGGCCTCAACACTGGCTGCAGCATCAGCCCAGAACTGGCGCCCTGCTCTGTTGCAGATGCCTGGGTCATGCCCAGTCCCCAGCCCTCATTGCCAGGGCCAAACCCAGGCACCTGCTGGTGCAGAGGGTGACTGGAGCCAGGCTGCACAGAAGGTGTAGTCAAGTGTGCCCGGCCAAGGCACTGACCAGCCAGGAATCAGGGGCATGTGGGTCTGGCCCCATGGGGAACCGCAGTCTCTGTCTGTGGCCAGCTGCTGCTGGGCTCCAACTCCCATCCCAGACCCCATACGCCAGGCTGAGGCTCCCATGTCCTTGCGCTGGGGGAAGCTCCGGTCCATCCCTGGCAGGAGCAGAGCTGCCTGGCCAGCTGTGGGCTGTGGTGCAAGTGGGTGGCACTGCCAGGCCCCACGGCCTGCCCAGGCCCAGGGACTCACCATTCATCTGGGAGGGTGAGAGGGAATAGTCCCTGTCGGTGTAGCGCCGGTCACACTTCAGGCCACGGCTATGCCACCCAGAGCCTTCCAGCATGTTGACAATCTCACTGCGGTCGATATTCCTCAGGGCCGTGTATAGGCTCTCCACTGCGCAGAGGGAGCTGGTGTCAGAGCAGGGCATGGGGCCAAGCCCTCTAGGCACCCTGGGTGGGTGCCGATGGCCCCACAACAGCACTGTCTACTCCCCAGCCACATATGAACCCACAATGGCAGTGACACACCACACTGCGACTGCACATGGGACAGCTCCTTGTGCACCATAGCTGGGCGACTCAGCCAAGCCACCCCACCCATGCACACGTGTACCTGTGGAGCATGGCTGTGCGAGTGTGCAGGGCACCTCATATCCCCATTCCGCTAAGTGTAGAGATGGCTCCCTAGCTCAAGGCATGGGATGTGCCCATGGTCTCTTTCCAGGGAGTAGCTTGAGGGCCCAACCCCAGCAGTCAACACAGCAGGGGCTGCCAAGTAACACTCACCCTTGGCATTCTTGCCCTCACGATTTGCCCACAGGTTGAGCAGGGCTGCGCTCTGCTCCAGCAGTGAGTTGGGGTTCTCCACCCGGATTCGGTTGATGTCTTCCACCCCGAAGTGCAGCTCTCGTGCCAACTCTGTGAGACACACACCACAGGATGGGCACTGTGCTGTGTACCTGGCCAGGCCTCTCCCAGCCCCACATGCCCACCAGGGGTAGCATCAACACCAGAGATGCCCTGTGCACGCTGTCCTCGTGATGCACAGACGACAGGCTGATGCCACTGCCATGTGCAGCAGCTCAGTGCTGGAGACCCTGGTTGGGTGGAGCTGGCTGGGCACTGGGCTGCCCCCTGCTCAAGGCTGGCTCTGGAGATACAGGCATCTCAGGAGCCCTGCAACAAGGAGGCCTTGTGCCCTGGGACCGGACTGACCTGCCCAGCTGAGGCCAAGGTGCTCAGAGATGATGGCCATCTTCAGGTCTGCCTTGTCCATGCCACTCAGAGAGCCTGGGGGAGAAGAGGGAATCACAGCACTGCCTGCCCCGTCCCCTCTGCTGCTGTTTGCACTGGCATGTGGCCCTAGGCATCAGCTTGAGACAGGTGTGCCAGGGACATGCTTGGCCTCAGCTCAGCCTCTAGGCAAGGTGTCAGGTGCAGCAGCGGGGCCCCCAGGGGCTCAGGGCACCACCAAGGAAGAGAAGTGACTAGGTCCCCGGGTGAAAGACTGGGGCAGGTGCCCCTCTATACTTCCCCCTCCCTGCCCGTGGGGCAAAGTGGCTGGACAGGGCCAGCAGCACATACCCAGACTGCTCTCGCTGAGGATGCTGTATCTCTCCCGCAGGGCCAGTGGCGTCAGCGTCCTCCTCCGCTCCTCACTGCCTGTCCCCTGCAGAAGCAGAAAGGACCACAGGTCACACGGGGCGTGGACGATGACCAGCCCCCAGCCGTTCCAATGGGGCCAAAGTCCCTGCCCCAGCCATGGACACAGCTGGCAAGCACCTGGCCCAGGGATGGGGAGGGTGTGGGGAGCCGGGGCATGGCGCCGCATGCTGGGAAAAGGCTGGGTGCTGACCTTGGTGCAGGGTGGCATGGTGATGTTGAGGTGGCAAAGCGTGTGCTGCAGGTCTTCATACTTCATGGCCTTGCGCAGGAACGAGAGCGAGCCGCTTGCTTCCCGGCTGCTGTCCCGCACCTGCATGACGGGACACGGTTGGTTGGACCAGGGAGCAGGAGGACACCCGCCCCCAACCCCACCCTCCGTAGCCGAGGTCGCTCCTCACCTTGACAGGCAGGGCCAGCCGGTTCTCCCGGAAAGACTGGAAGAGGAAGCTGCGCTGCTGCGTCGCCTTCTTGACTGGCACCAGGTTCCCCGAGAGCTCAGCATGCAGGGGCATCCCCTCCAACACCTGGGACAGAGCGCAGGCTCAGAACCACTGCAACCTGTGGGCTGGGTGGCTTGTGCTGCCTCACCCAGGTCTGGACACTGTCCCCCTGTGCTGTCGCCAGGGCCCCATCATCCACACACCGGGAAGGGATCCCTACCCGAGCACTGGGGGCTGCAGGCTCCACACAGCCGTCAGCAGCGCATCCCACTGGCCCCAGGGCCACCTCCCCAACCTGACCACGAGGGGAAGGGTCTGGGCTGAGTGCTACCTCAATGTCACGGCTCCGGGCCACCTCAGTGAAATTCTCGTGCTGCTCCAGCGTCTTGTCCACCTTGTCATCCGTCATGCAGTAGCAGCGCAGCCGGCCCTCACGGGCATCGTTCATCTTGGCGAACACCACGAACTTGGCCATATAGGGCACAGCTGCCAGCTCCTTGTACAGCAGCGTGGCAAAGTGCACCGCCTCGGCCGTCCGCGGGCAGTCTGCCAGCCAGAACCTGTGGCAGGGGCCACGTCAGCAGGGACTAACCGGGCCCTCTCCTCCCCAGGCCCCCACGGCTGGCATGGTTCACTCATGGCAGGACGGGTCCAGGCACATGCACACGCGGCATCTCACCTGGCTGAGACGTTGGTAGTGAAGTTGGCACACTCATTGGTGTAGACCAGCTTGGTAGTGCCCGTAATGTCCTCCCACTGTGCTTGGGCTGTTCCTCCTGCAATAGCACCATAGGGATTGGTGCCTGCCCAGAGCCCGGCCTCAGCCTCCCTGTCCCCTTCTCCCTGGGAGCCGCCCCGGTCACAAATGCCCTCAGGCCCTGCCCCGAGAACCCCTGTCTGCAAAGACCCAGCCCAGGGTGCTGGTGACGCTGACTCATGCTCTGGCCTGAAACCCAGTGAAGGTACAGTGCTCACCGATGACACTGCAGAGCAGGCGCAGGCTGGTGGTGTCACCCTCACCACTGTCCCGGGGGCTGTCCTTCCAGGACGGTGGCAGTGGGATGCGCAGGCCGATAGGCCGGTGGAACTTCCTACGCCGCGGTTCCACTGTCACGATGGGGCTGAAAGTCGCCTGGTTCCCCAGCAGCTTGGTCACCAGCTCATCTGGCACCGGCTGCGCCTGTGTGGTGGGACAGAGAAGAGTGGAGGTCTGCACTGGCCTGCGCTTGCCCCTGTCCCAACCCGTCTGTCTGTGCATCATCCCCAGTGGGGGCCTGGTACCTGCAAGGCCAGCTTAACCTTCTTGGTGACGGCGGTCTCGGGGAAGGTGGCCTGCACCATGGGCACCAGTGTGCTTCGCAGGCTGCCGCCCTCGGAGCCAATCAGGTCACAGTCCTGGCAGATGCGGGACATGACCACGAAGTAGAGGGGGAAATCTGTGGTGATGATGCGGCAGATCCGCTTCTTCTCCAGCTCCTCCCGGCTGTCCAGCTCTGCAAGGCAGCGCCACGCTCAGGCCATGGCCCACCATGTCATGGCCCGGCTAGCCACACGCCAGCCATGCCCCTGCCCACCGCGTCACCCCAGGGCCCAGCTCACCCTCGTCCATGCCGCTGAGCACCTGCTCCAGGTAGCGCTCATCATACCGGTTGCGATGCTCCTTCCACACAGAGCCGTTCTCGCTGCGCAGCACGACCAGCTCCCGGTCACCCCGCCCGTAGGAGGCAAAGTGTGGGATCTCCACGATCACAGGGCTGCAGTGGGATGTGGGCATGAGAGGGGCTTGAGGGATGTAGTCCCAGGGGTGCCAATGTTGTCATGAGGGGGCAGGGCAGGGGCAGTGCAGGGCCTGGGGTTAAGAGCCATGAGGCATCCAGATCCTAATACCTCGTGTCCCAAATCCTGTCCCCAGCAGTCCCCAGGCTCCAGCTTTGCACAGGGCATTGGCAGAGACTCTGGGGAGCAGCTGGGCTATGGCTCACCTGAGGAACTGGGCACCAGCAGGGCCCAGGGCGATGATCCTGCTAGCCAGACCCTCCTCTTCGGCTAGGGGAGGTGGCGTTGTCAGCTTCTGGGGCTTGACCAGGCGGCAGGTGATGCGGGTGGGGGCGGCGCAAGTGCGTGGGGGGACAATCACCCGCAGCCCATTGTGCCGGCTGCCCCGCATGGACCCGCCCCGGGCATCCACCATGAAGCTCACCAGGAACCTGCAGTGACAGACAGATGCTAGTGTCATGCAGGGGCTGGCCCACACACAGGAGCAAGTGCGAGCACAAACCATTCACTCACCCTGTGTGCACGGGGCTGGCCACTGGGCTGATGTTGTCTGAGGTCTCTGTGGCCGGGCTGCTGGGGATAAGTGAATCCTCATCAAACTCCTTGGATGGCTGCAGGAGGGGAGGGGAGGGCAGTGAGGCACAGCCTGGGGAGCCTGCAGAAGTACTGGGGACAATGCGGCTGCCCTGGCCCACAAAACCCCTGGGGGGAGTGCCCCAGGCCTCAGCGATTATGCAGCATGGTCGCCTTGGCTGGGTTGCCCGTTTCCTGCCACGTGGCTGGCTACAGCCATGGGGGCTCCTACCTGCTCAGGCTCCTCCGGCTTGATCACCACTGTCTCAGGCGTGACACAGGGGATCCGCGGGATGGCAGGGGACTCCACCCTGTGAGGGCAATGCAGACCATCACAAGCAACTCTTGTGCAATGCGGGCTGAGAGCTATTTCTCCATCGGGGCCCTGTGGGCAGGACCCCAACGAAGGAGGAGCCCAGTACAGGTGCAGGGCCTCACTTGGCATCCACGCCCACACTCTCGGCACCTTCCTGACACACCCGCCTCCCGCCAGCCAGTGCAGTCCTTACGTGTGGTCCAGCTTGGGCATGAACTCCTCTTCCTGCTCCCTGGTCTGTGGCTTCTCCAGTTTGGATCCAACCGGCTCCTCTCCTAGAACCAAGAACTGGCTCAGCTCAGGGATAGCAAGGGCAGGGAGCAAGGTTGCCAGGTCCCCTCCCTTCCAGGCTCTGGGTAGCGGGAGCTGAAGGAGGGTGGCACACCCCGCTCTCAGCCTGGTGTCTCTGCTTCCCAGCCACGGCTCTGGAGCGGGGTCTCTGGTGCCAGCCGGGACCTGCTGCCAGGGTGCGTGGCCCTTCTGGCCAGGGCTCTCTCTGCCAACGGGGCTTCCCGTGCTCAGATTAGACACACATTAACCCGGCTGGAAGTGGCTCTGGCTGTTAGGCTGCTCCAGCAGCAAGCCAGCCCCATGGCCAGCACCCCAAGCACAGCAGCGGAGCTGCAGGGCAGGCAGCACGCTCTGGCTTGGTCCTGAGGCAGGCCCATTCAGTGCACACACCTCCCAGGAGATGCACCAGCAGGGGCCAGGCCTGCCTATTCATGGCCACGTGGACACCCATGAATAAGCCCCTGGGGGCCAGGAGCTCTACCGCCAGGGCAGCAAGTCAGTGCCCAGGCAGGAGAAGGTCTGGCCACCCTCCAAACCATGGGGCAGAGAGGCTAGAGCCAGGGCAGTGTGGGGACCCATGGTGGGAAGGGGGAATCTGGGCTCCCACTCCAGCTCCAGATGGACAGTCCCTGCCAGGCAAGACTGTCAGAGACCGGCTCAGATCCTATCTGTTGCATGGCACAGGCTTGGGCCCTTCCCCACCCTCAGGGAGTCCTCCCTACCCCGGGCTTTGGCATCCCCGAGTGGCCTGGAGCACCCTGCCTGGCTGAACGCATGCCCGTTCATGCAGTATCACCACAATGGCAGCACACGGGACAGACACAGAGATGGGCAGGGTGCAGGGACGGGGGCAGGGCCAGGCCAGAGCCGGCTCCTGCCTGGGTGGCACAGGGAGGATGGGAAGCCATGGAGCGTGGGATGGGTTAGTGACAGTGGTGCACGGGGGTGAGATGGGCGCACGCCCGGGCCACGGTGACACACATGGTCCATACCCATTAGAGTGACATGAGCAGTGCCTGCAAAGCAAGAAGAGTCAGAGTTGAGAAGCCCTGCACAGCAACCGCTGCCCAGGACCCTGTGGCAGGAAGTGTGGTACCGGGGACCCCAGGAAGCTCCAGGCACCATGGCCAGAACCCTCCCAGGGCTGTGTTGGTGACAGGTGGCTCTGTGCTGGACAGAGCAGCTCCAGAGCCATCCCTGTGTGTGGAGGGGAGCTCAGGGACCGTGACCCCAGGGACAGACTGCTGGGCCAGGTCCTGCCAGGCAGAGCACCCCAGTCCCTGCAGCTCCAGCCTGGCCTGGCCTGTGGGTTGGGGCAAGCCAGAAGGGAGAGAGGGATACAGATCTCTAACTGTGCACAAGCTCTGCACTCCTGCCCCTCACCTTCATCCTCAGACACATCCAAGATTTCATCCACGGTTTCAGGGAAGCTCATGCGGTGCTTGTCGCCGATCATCTGTGAAAGACAGAGAGAGTCAGAGCAGGGCCAGCCACCCCACTCCAAAGCCCTACCCTGGCTCAGGCCCACGCTCTGAAACCCTGTGGGCAAACCTCCCTGCGGCTAACCCAGCCAGGGGCACAGCCAGCAAATGGCAGCATGGGGCACAGTCCCGAGGGGGCAACGCTAGGTGGCAGCAGAGCTCTAAGTGGCTGTGGCTGAGACCCCTGCCCCCCACCTCTGCCCCAAGCCTGGACCCCAGCCCAGAGCAGAGCAGGCTGCCTGCAGACAGGGGGGGGCTGGGGGCTCACTGGGATGCTGGTTTCCTCCGTGACGATTTTCAGCACGTCTGTGACGGAGATGTAGCCGAGCCGCTTGGCGATGGCCAGGGGTGTGGTGCCATTCTGCATGAGGAAAGGGCATGGGGTTAGTGCAACCAGGGGAGCTGATTGTGGAGGTGGCTGATGCCAGGGCACAGCTCCAGCAGCCCTGCCCACTGTGTGCCCATGTACTCACCGTGCTGACCTCGTTGGGGGAGGCGCCATGCTTCAGCAGCAGTGTCACAATGTCCGTGTGGCCCTGCTGGGCTGCCTGATGTAGGGGTGTGTACCCCAGCTGCAAGGACACAAGGGACGAGGGTGAGCCTGGTCCATCACCCCATGCAGAAGCAGCCCCAGGGCCCCACCCCACGCCAACCCACTCTGCCTACTTTGGTCTTGGCGTTGACCTCGGCTTGGTGCTGCCGCAGGAATTTCACCAGCTTGATGTTTCCGTAGTGGCTGGGGCTGCAAGGACACAAGGGACGAGGGTGAGCCTGGTCCATCACCCCATGCAGAAGCAGCCCCAGGGCCCCACCCCACGCCAACCCACTCTGCCTACTTTGGTCTTGGCGTTGACCTCGGCTTGGTGCTGCAGCAGTAATTTCACCAGCTTGATGTTCCCGTAGTGGCTGGCCACGTGCAGTGGTGTGTAGCCCATCTGGAAGGCAGCACCAGGCATGGTCTCATGTACCCCTTGCCTTGCCCCCGTCTCCACCAGCAGGTGTCCATGGCTGCCCACCCTGTGCCAGCACTCCTAGCACCAGAGCATGCTCAGGCAGTGCCTCAGTCAACCCACCCTGCACCACCTGCCGCCTTACCCGGGTTGTTGCATCCACCGTGACTCCATGCTTGATCAGGACATCAGCAACTGGCACGTGCCCCTCCTGGGCCACCAGGTGCAGTGGGGTGAGGCCACTCTGCAAGGAACGGAGGGTCACAGATGGAGCAGGAGGTTCAGTGACTCAACCAGGAGCTGCAGCTGTGCTCAGACATGGCACAGGCTCCAGTGCCTGACAGGGCACGCAAATGCAGTCCGTGTCCGAGGAGGTGACCCAGCAAGGACAGAATCCCAGGGAACCCAGTGGCCCAGTGAAGTCATAGTTTGTGGGGGCTGGTTCCTGTTCTGCACCTCACTACCCCCTGGCTCCCAAGGACGCCTGGAGACCTCCTGGCACATCAGGACCTCCAACCCGCAGCCCCCAACCAAGCAGCCCACGTCCGCTGGCCCCATGAGGCGGCTCACCTTGCTGCCCAGATTGCTGTTGGCCTGCTTGGAGATGAGCAGGGCCACCATGTCGGCATGGCCCTCCTGAGCAGCCAGGTGCAGGGGTGTCACACCCTGCGCAGACTCGGCGTTGGCAGAGGCACCATATTGCAGCAGGCTGCCGGCCACCTCCAGCTGGTTCTGCTTGGCTGCAATGTGCAGCGGGGTGTAGCCATTCTGCTGGAGGGGTAGGGCTGTCACGTGTGTGGCCTGGCAAGGAAGCCCCTTCCCTTTTCTCCTCCCTTCCCCTACAGCCACTTGCAGCAGAGCTCCCCAGCCTGTGCCCACACTGCACTGGGGCCTTACCCAGGCCGAGCTGTGTGGGGACCCGCCTTTGGGCAGCAACAGCTTGACGATCTCCAGGTTGTTGTGGTACACGGCCACGTGCAGGGGTGTCAGGCCATTCTGGGGGGAAGCACCCACTGGTCAGAGGGAGCCCAGCCTTTTGAACGCAGCACAGGCAGCCCCAGCCCTGCCCCGGCCCTGGGCAGCACTAACCTTCCCCGCTGCATTGGGGGCAGCATTATGCTCCAGCAGCACCTCGGCTACATCCACCTTCCCGTACTTGGCTGCAACGTGCAGAGGGGTAAATCCTTTCTGAGGAGAAACACAGAGCCTCAGGGCTTGGCAGTCAGTGGGCACCAACTGGGCTGCTGCACGGAAGAAATCCTGCCAGCAGGGACCTGCCTACTGCCACCACAGGGCCCAGTCACCCGGCCCTGTCCTGTCAGCATCGCCTGCCTACCTTGGTCATGCAGACCTGTGAGGCACCTGTATTCAGCAGGGCCAGGGCGGTGTCCACGTGCCCCTCCCGTGCAGCGATGTGCAGAGGTGTGTGCCCTGCTGTGGTGGCCAGGTTGGGGTCGGCATGATTCTCCAGCAGCAGCTGCACCATGCCTGTGTGGCCGATGCGGGCAGCGCAGTGCAGCGGGGTCTGGTCATCCTGGGAGGAGCAGAGAGGGGTCATGGTCTCATGGGGGTGGGGAGGGGCCTGAAGACCCTCCCACAGGCAGACAGGGGTCCCGGCATCCCTCCAACACCTACTTTGGCCTTGGCGTTCACTTTGGCCTTGTTCTGCAGCAGGTACTTGGCCACCTCCATGTGCCCAGCTCTGGCTGCCATGTGGAGGGGCGTCTCCACCTTCTGCGCCCAGGACAAGGGAGAGGAGTGAATGGGGGGCGGTCCCTGGTGCGGGGTCCCTCCCTTCCTCCAGCTACCCCCAGGACAGGGCAGCAACTGCAGCTCCAAGCTGGCTCGTGCTCTTTCCTATACACCTTCCATACACCCTGTGGGGAGCACCCTGGCCAGGGCAGGGCAGGAGGGGGTGGGAGGGAAGAGGACTCTGCAGGAGGCAGGAGCAGGGCCAGCAGAGCTCCTGTGCAGGGAAGGGGGGCTGGACTCACCACATTGGAGACATTTGGGGAGGCTCCACGCTGCAGCAGGGTCTTCACAATTGGCAGATGTCCCATGAAGGCAGCCACATGCAGTGGGGTCAATCCAGACTGGGAGACACAGGGGGCGTGGGGAAGGGGGCATCAGCGCCGGCACCTGGGCATGGGGCCTGGCAGGTTCTGCTCTCTGGGCATTAAGCCCACTGGGCACCACAGCACTGTGGCCAGAGGACCCTGCCACCCTGCATGGCTGCTGTGGCTCCGGGAACCTGCCTCTGAGAGGGGCAGTGGGACACCAGGGGAACATGGCAGGCCTGGCCAGGTCAGGCTGCGGCTCCCACCTACCTCTGTGACTGCATCAATGGAGGCCCCAGTCTTCAGCAGCAGCTCCATCACCCGGATGTGGTTCTTCTTGCAGGCGATGTGCAGGGGCGTGAAGCCATTCTGCAGACAGACAGATAGACATATGGACAAACATGAATGGACAGGTGGACGTGACAGACTGGTGGTTGCTCAGACCCTGCCCCTGTCCTGTACTCACCAGGGCACGGGCATTGGGCTTGGCCCCTTTGTCCAGCAGGAGCTTGGCCACACGATGGTGCCCACAGTGGGCAGCCACGTGCAGCGGGGTGAGGTGGTCCAGTGTGATGTCATCGATCTCAGCATTGTACTGCAGCAGGAGCCGCACACAGTCCACGTGATCGCCCTGCGCTGCCATGTGGATGGGCGACAGCCCGTTCTGCCAGGGACAGTGCAGGCATCAAGGGTCGGCACAGCCTGGACCCACCCCAGAGCAAAGCAGGCTTTTGCACCCCTGAAACCCAGAGGGAGATGGGACCTGCCCCCCTCTCCACACACACACACTCTGGGGCTCCTGGGGAGGGCTGGAGAGTGTCCATCACTGGGCAGAGCCAGGCACTAGCCACAGTCGCTGCAGGGGCCAGATAGATGCTGGGCAGTGTCCAGGGAGCAGCCCCCTGTGACAGAGGATGCCCCAGCCCCTTGAGCCCATCAGGCAGGTGCTGAGCAGTAGGGCAGAAGCCCACATGCTCACAGGTGAGATCACAGCAGCTTTTGGACCCCGGGAGAATGACAGCACCCCACCCCTGGCCTGCTCCAGGCAGGCAGCACACTCAAGAGTAGCCTCGGGGCCCCAAAATGCTGCAGCTCATGTTCCTGCCTGTGCTTTTGTGAGGCCTGGCAGGCACCTTGGTTTTGGCTTGGATGGGAGCCCCGTGGTCCAGCAGGATCTCCGCGATGCGTACGTGTCCATTGCGGGCTGCACAGTGCAGGGGTGTCAGCTCATCCTGGGGGACAGAGTGTACAGTCAGGCCCTGCCCATGCTTGCTGCCACCTGGGCACAGTGCAGGAAGGCTTGGTAGGGCTCCAGCCCTTGGCAGAGGATCTCACCTTGGTCCTTGTCTCAATTTGGGCGCCGCGGTCCAGCAGCAGCCGCACCATGATGACGTTGCCCCGGCGGGAAGCGATGTGTAGGGGGGTGATCCCATTCTGGGGAGGAATGGCCACTGGTCAGTGCACATGGGGCAGGGGCAGGGTGTGAGGGGACAATGCCTCTATCCGCACAGGCAGGAGCCAGGTGGGGCCATG
>NW_005842058.1:2412925-2424738 GCF_000455745.1 Alligator sinensis
CTGTGGCGTGAAGTTGACACTGGCTCCTCTGTTCAGCAGCAGCTGGGCCACGTTGAGGTTCTCGTAGTGAGCTGCGATGTGTAACGGGGTGAACCCAGTCTAGGGGAGACAGGAGGGTCAACACAGCCCCAGGACCTGGCCTGAGGGTAAACACCCTGTGGCTTGTCGAGAGCAGTGCCCAGGAGACTGTGCCTGGTCACATGGCTCCATGAGCCCTGGGTGTCTTGGAGCACACCAAGGCCAGGACTGGCAGGAGCCTGGGCTGGCACGGTGTGGGCAGGGAGGAGCAATGTGCAGGGGGCCTGGCTGTACCTTGGAGAGCACGTCAGCGTTAGGGTCATTCTGCAGCAGGACAGCAGCTGTGCGGGTGTCATCGTTGCGGGCGGCAATGTGCAGGGCAGGCAGCCGAACCTTTCCTTTTGTCCCGTAGTTGATAAGGTGGGCAACCACGTTCTCGTGCCCCTGCTGCAGGGCCACAGCCAGTGGCGTGAACCCATCCTGCCAGAGACAAGGGGCTAGGGTGAGATGGGATCACGGGGGCCTGGGTGGCCCTGAGTGCACATGCTTGCAGCCGGGCCGCGGAGCCAGAGGAGCCTCCGCGGGGCCTCACCTCAGTGGCCACGTTCTGATTGGCACCATTCTCCAGCAGAAACTTGACGACTTCCAGGTGATTCTCTTGTGCCGCCATGTACAGGGGAGTGAAGCCTTTCTGCAAATGCAGTCCCCCATGCCCATTGAGTGCAGCCGCCCTGCAGGGTCCAGGCTCCACACACGTCTGCCAACACTCTCCCTGGCACCTCCAAGGCTGCTGCATCCCCTCAGGGATGGACAGCCAGGCTGCGCCATGGGCATGGGGAGGAGGGGGATGGGAAAGCTCCAGGCCACTGGCTAGGGAAAAGGGCCACCAATGCTCGTCCCCTGACAGCGGCATGGCCCTGCAGTTGCCGATGGCTCAGGAGCCCAACAAGGGGCTGGTGCAGCTGCCAGGCACTCAGGGCAGGACTGGTAGCTGTTGGGCCCAGGGGCACTATTGGCTTGGGCACCACTCGCACCTGGGCCCAGAGGACTCGCTGTCATGGCTAGCAGCAGCTCATGTTACCTGTGACTGCGCATTGACATTGGCCCCATAGTTCACCAGCTCCCGGACCACGTCCTCCTGTCCAGCCAAGGCTGCGATGTGCAGAGCTGTGTTCCCCTTCTGAAAGACATCAGGCAGTAGCAGTCAGGGCATGCACCGAGTGGCCAGTGGCATGGGAAGGCAGGCAGCAGGGGTGGTTAGGAGCAATGGGGAGCCTGAGGATGAGCACACACTTGCACTGGGATCCAGACCAGATGCCAGCCCCATGCAGGGCAGGACACTTTCTCCCTCCATTAGGGCAGAGTCAGGCTCTGTGCACCCCAGGGCCTGGCCAGGTGGATGGAGGGGCCAAGGGCCCCTTCCTGCGGGCAGTCCTGAGCCCCTGTGCAGGCCCTGTGATGCACTATCCATGTCCATGTGGATAGAGGCTGGCCCAGGGTGCAAGGTAAGCAGCACAAAGGACAGGCCCAGGGGCCGGCTGTCAGGTGAGAGAGGCAGTGCCAGTGGCTCTGTGCCCAGGGCCAGGTGCTTGGCTGGAGCAGGCAGCCAGGCCCCGCTCCCCCAGCGCCAGAGGCTGGTCATTTATCAGCCCGCGCTAGCGCATTGTCCCGCCTGTCACGGATCGAGCGAGTGCCGCTCCCTCTGCAGGGGCTCCAGGAGGAGACGCGCGATGGTGATTTATGAGCGAGGGAGCCAGAGCCCTGCGCGGCACTGTGCGGCGGCCCCTCGCAGTCAGGCTCTGCCGCAGTGCGCGGGGGGCTGCCTCAAGCTCCAGTGCTGGGGCTGGAGACAGTGCTGTGCTCATGCTGTGCACAGGGTGGGGGCGCAAAAGCTGTGACAGCTGTGGCAGAGGTGAGACCAGTCTGCCCATGCCAGCCCAGGAAGCCAAGGCTGCCTCCGCATCCCCGCTTGCCCCCAGACCCAGCCCCAGCCTCACCTTGGTCGTAGTTTCAAGAACGATCTCCTTGTGCAGCAGCTCAGCCACCATTTTCACGTGGCCCTCCTTGGAGGCCAGGTGCAGGGCGTTCAGCCCATTCTGGAAAGAGCAGAGTCGGGAAGGGAGTTACCCAGAGTAGGTGGTGCTTGTGGGAGCTGGGCGCTGCTGCGGGGAGTCCCAGCACCCCGTGCCTGTGAAGACCAGGCTGCAGCAGGCGGCCCACCAGGCTGCCCAGGGCAGCACCAGCACCTGGCGCCAGCCCCCTGCAACACTGAGCACCCCCTCCCCAGCTGGCACGGTGCCCCCAGGGCAGACACATGCCTGGGACCAGGCTCGACTACAGGCGCCTGCCCATCCGCCACACCCTGAAGGATGAACACTGGAGGAGGGAGTTGGTTGTCTAGGGCTCTGGCCCCCCTTGCCCAGGGAAGGAAGCCAGGCTGCCAGCTCCAGAGATCTGCTCGCATCACCGCCCAGATGGAGTCCATGTTATGAGCCTGGCAGTACCAGGCAGGCCCCAAAATACCATGCTCCCGCCTGGCTGCTGCACAGCCAGAGAAACCACCAGCTGCCCTGCCTGCAGCACAGTCTGGGTACTACATCAGCACCACTGGGCGTGGGCACCCAAGAATGCCAGCACCATAGTGCCACCCGCAAGCCGGCTGCCAGTGCTATTGCAAGAGGCAGCCATCCCACAGAGCCCTGGGGACAGGTGACAGCAGTGACAGTCTGCCTAACCCTTAGGGACATTCAGCTTCTGCTGGAAAGAGAGTGCCTCCCTCCTGCTGCAAGCATCAGCTTGCAAAGCAGCAGAGCCAAGGGATGCACAGATTCCTTGGAAACCCCCTTCTGCTTGGCTCTGGCCTTCTCCCTGGCTCTGGCACAGGCTAGGCAGAGCAGGGCAACACCTGTGAGCCTGTACGCAGCTGCTGAAGACCTTCAGGGCTCCCAGGGGAGAGGGATTAACCAGGGGGTGGAGGAGCAGCACTGAGCCTGGGAGGTTGTAAAGCTCAAAGCAAGGAGCTGTGGAAGCAGAGAGGAAGGCTGTGCTGAGGAGCCTGTGGCAGTGCACACATGCTTGGCTTACGGCCACACTCCTTGACACACCAGGCACATGGCCATGCACGCACACAGTCTCTGCAACACCTGCAGATGCATGCACTCAGCACATGTGACCACAGATGCTCTCTTGCCTCCCTGCACACACACCAGGGCAGGATACAGGGGACAGCAGGCACGCTTGGTTTCCCTCCTTCGTGCACACATGCCTTTTCCTCCAGGACTGATGAATAGTCCATCGAGCGCTTGAAACCTTGGGAGAGCCCTTGTCTCTGGCCTGACTGCGACACACTCAGTGTTTCCAGAAGGCTACATCCGAGCGCCAGGCAGCAGCATATTCTGTGTGCCTGCCCAGCCTGACCCAAACTGCCCCAGCTGCAGCCTACTTGATGTCCTTGCCTGGGAGCCCTCATATTCCCACTTGTATCCCACTTCCAAGGAACCCCAGGGACGCAGGACGGATGGAAGCGCAGGGATGGGCAGAGGTGGGGACAAGGGCCATGGCCCAGGTGACAGGGAGCTCTGCCTGGGATCTCCTGACTCTCGGGATTAAGGTGGTGGCTGCCAACTGTGCCCATTGCTGGGCATCCTGCGGCGCATGAGGACAGGAAAACATGGGATGGAGTGGATGATGGAGATGACGATGGTAGTACGGTGATGGCGGTGGAGTCACAGAATGAGGATCAGATGGCAGGTTAAGGTCTCGGCATGTGTGCAAGAATACAGGGCCTGTGGGATAGGTCTGACCACATATATCCCTCCTCGTGACATACAGGACATGTGAGGTTGGACCTTTCCCACGGGTCTGATATTCCTCCGGGTGGAAACCCCAAAATGCCATCTAACCAGGGTGAAGACGTCGTTGCAGGAGGTGCCTCTGGCTGCCGCTTGTGCCCCCAGGTCCTACTACACCTCAGTTCCTCCCGACAAATGGATTGTGCTGTGGGTCCAGGCCAGGAGCTCCACGCCCCTCACTTGCCCTGTTCTGCCCCTGGGCTGGCATCCCTTCTCTGGGGGAATGTGGGGTGGGGCAGCTCCCTTCTGCTCACTGGGACCAGTAAGCCCCTCACCATGGCTCCTTCTGCCCTCTGCATGTGTCTGGCATACAGCAAGGCTCTGAGGATGCCTGGGCAGGGGCCTGGCCTGTTTCCCAGTGAGAAGCTCCACAGAGGTCATTACCACCATCACTGAGGGGTAAGTGAATGTGCCCAGGAGTGCTGCCAGTGCTCAGCACAGGTGCCCAGCACCATGGTGCAGGTACTGGGGCTACTGATGCTGCCCACAGACTGTCAGAGGTGCAACAGCTGGTGCAGCCAGCAGCCAGGCCCCGAATGGCACACAGTCACTCAGAGGAGCCTTCTTGGGTTTGGAAGGAGCTGGTGGACAGGGCCAGGTCGTGCTGAGCCCGGAACACAGCAAGGGCGAGGGCGAGCCACGAAGCTTCTGCAGTCTGCCAGCTCTGCACCGCTGCAGCACCCACCAGTCAGTCCCATGGCTAACCTATTGGGAGCCGTGCACCCCGCATCCCCCTGCTGCCCCCAAAACAGCAGCTGGGCAGGGCAAACCCACAGAAAAGCTCTTTCCAGGGAAGTAGAGCCAGTGCCAGGCTCAGGCTTCCCAGCACCGCATAGACAAAAGCATGCACCTACATACAAACACACAGGGAGACCATCCACAGGCATGTGTCTCCACATGCAAGTTACAGCCCCACCTGCTCCTGCCACTGCAGAGCCCTGGCTGCCAGCTGGGAGAGGCAGCAGAGCAAGCACTGTTACAGAGAGGTGGGGCCCGGCTCTGCTTGCCCCCAGGGAAGGCAGCACAGCCCTGGCACGCCTGTGGACAGAGGGCAGCTTGCGACGTGCTGACCGGGCACAGCCAGCCTGCAGAGGCTGCGATGTGCTAGCCCGGGGTGGGGCAGCTGCAGCGCCTGGATCAATAGGAGCCATGGCCAGGAGCGGAGGAGACTGCGGGGCCCAGGGGTGGCAGGTTTGGGTGCCATCTTCCAGGTGGGGATTGTGCCCCCCTGCAGCACAGCTGCCTCCACATAGTCACTGCAGGCTGAGCCCAGCGCCTCCCCCGGCTCAGCCCGAGCCACGCACCATTGGCAGTGGCCCAGATACGAGATGTTCTGTCGATTAAGTGCGCACAATTCCTCTGTGACTGCAGCTCCCGGAGCCGGCAAGGCCCAGGCGGGTCTGAGTCAGCACTGGAGCGGCTCCACTGGCCACAGGCTTCTGCGGCTGGGTGCCTGCTGGTGAGAGGCAGGCCTGTCCAGAGGGCCAGGGGCTGCACCGACCTCTAGTAACTGCCCCCTGCCCCGTGACAAGTAGCCCACACTCTTCCTGCTTCCTCAGCTGCTCTTGCTTGCAGCAGAGCCACAAGCTATGACCTATACCCACTTGAGACCCTCCACTGCCACCACCTGTCCCCAGCTGTCCCTGCCGTGCCCTCTGAGCAGGCTCCCATCCCTGCAGACATCCCACATGCCCTCAGCCCAGCCTGCATGCCAGAGCCCCTCCCTGCACCCGGCCGTGGTTGGGCCTGCAATCCCCAGTCAGCTGCTGGGGAAAGGACCACAAGTCCCCGAGCTCCAGGGGCTCATGTGGCAGAGGCCAGGGGCCCGAGCAGCCTCCCAGCCAAAGAATGGGGACACGGGCCCTGTACTTGGGCTCTCCCCAGTGCGTGGCACAGGGGACCCAGGGACATCACCTACCTGGTTGCAGGTGTTAATATCTACCCCATTCCTCAGGTGGTCCAAGGCTTTGTCCAGGTTCCCAGATCTTGCAGCCCGGAGGAAACTGGTGGCAGCATCAGCCTGGGGAAGAGGGGACAGTGTGAGTACTGGTGCCTGCCCTGCCCCTGTCACCATGCAGCCGGGCACAGCACAGGCCCTGCTCCCTGCGCAGAGCTGAGTCATGCCCAGCCTCTCAACAGCACCCGTCCCTGTGCTGGGGGGAATCGCAAGGCCCATGTAGCTCCAGCAGGCTCAGGCACACAGACCCAGCCCCACCTGCCTGCCCCGACTTGCCTAGGCCCTGCTACTGGCACCAGCCTGGCTCCCCTTCCACATCCCTGCACACAACTAGACACATCTGCCCCAGGCTGCCATCCCTGCACTAGTGGGAAATTGGTGAGACACCCCTGGAAACAGTGATGCAGCAAATCCCCCCCCTCCCCCATGCTGCTGAGACAAGCTCCCGTGCCCCAGGCTGGGGAGCAGCATGGGCCCCCCATGCACTGATCTTACTAATGGCCTGGTGAGACTGGGCTCTTGTCATGGGGGCATGCTACAGCCGGACCCTGGCACCAGGCAGTGCTTGTGTGGTGCACGGGCCCAAAAGAGCACCCCAGAAATGGCATGCAGGAAGTGAAGCCGGCAGGTGCCCGCCAAGGGGGAGCACGGCCGGCCCAGACACTCAGGCTATTATTAACTGTGCACTTCCTGTGCATCTGCTCACAGGGCTGGGGAGGAGGGGGACGGAAGAGCTTCTGTGGCAGGACGGACACAGGCAAGGGGCCCACAGGCATCATCTCTGTGGCACAGATGTGCACTCCCTCCCTTGGGGGCCAAGACAGGGCAGGCAGAGCCAGGGCCATAGCACACTGTACTAGGCACCTTGCAGCCAGCAGGGACACAGCAGGAACGAGCAGCCACCTCCGCCCCTGGCATGCAGCCACCCCTGGGGGAAAGCCCAGTGGCTGCGCCAGCACCGCTACACCACAGTGCAGAGCAGCAAGGGACGGAGGTAGCTGCGGCTGGAGCAGCGGGTGACCGCGGAGGACCCCCTGCCGATCGGAGCAGCAGGACCCGGCACCAGCCCCCTCGGGCACATGTGGCTTGGACGTCACGGGTGCAGAAGCCCCATCTGGAAGCGCTCCTAGTGTGACAGCGCTCGGCGCTACGGGAACAGGTGCGGGGCCACCACTGGGGTGTCATCACAGCCATGCGGCCTCATCACGCCCAAGGAGCAAGCGACGAGTGCACGACGGCCCTCCGCCCGCTGCCCTGCAGCCCCCACTGCTGGGGATGGACCGGTGAGCTCCGTGGCCTTGAGAGGGGCTTAGCCCTATGCTGTGAGGCGCCGAGGTGCCTCCTGATTGGCTGGGCTGACCTGCTCCACAGGGAGGACCTGGGCTGTGCACGCTGCACCCCGTGAGCTGACCCAGGGCCATGAGAGCGGTGGCAGGGGGAGCCGACAGCCTCCATCAGCTGGCTCAACGCAGAAGGACCGAGTGGCACTGGATCCTGCTGGAAGGCTCCCTGTGGCTCAGTCGGGAGCAGCGAAAGGGCAGAACTTCAGCTATGCTGTGGGCATGCCGGCCCCACAGAGAACCCTTGGCCAGGCAGTCCCAAGAAGCAGGGAGCTTCCCCTGACAGAAGACACGCAAAGCCGCGGCGTGAGAGCGGTCTGCTGCTCCAGCAGCAAGGGGCTGGCAGCACCCGGCAGCGGGGAGGCGGGGGCCGCGGGGAGAAACCAAACAGCAAAGCAGCGTGGAGGGGAAGCGCAGTGTATACTCACAGCAGTATCTGGACCGGACCTGCCCTGTCGTGCTGCCATAGTCCGGCACTTGAGCTGAAACCTGAGCCCGGTCTCCCCGCGGCCCCTCCTGGGCTATCTACTCCCCAGCTTGGGGAGAGCCAGTAAGTTACATTGCATCTGGCTAAAAATACAGGCTCCCTCCTCGCTCCAGCGCAGCCCTGCAGGGATCGCCAGCCGCTAATGGAATTTGTTCATTTTCTCTCCATTATTATGTCAGATGGGATATTTAATACCAGCCGCCTCCGGAAAGCAGCTGGCAGCTGCCAAGGGCAGGGTGCGGGTCAGGGCTGCTGGTGCCATCCGAGGAGGGCAGAGAGGAAGTGCCAGCGCACATGCCAGGGCGTCAAGCGTTCCATGGGCACCACGGGCCGTGGGCAGGGGGGCTGTGGCAGCCCTTGTGTCCGCCGGGTGTCAGGAGGAGGGCCCTGGAGGCCACGCCGCAGCCGGGGAGAAGCCTAGCATGCCGTCCCTCTGCTCGCCAGGCTCCCTGGGCGCATTTCAGAGATGCACGTCGCATCCTCGGATGGCAGACAGCAGCAGTCAGACTGCGCCGGCAGCCTGCGAAGGGGGATGGCTCAGCTCGAGGTGGGGGGGCAGCTGAGGAACTGGCCTGACGTCAGCGTGCAGGTCAGGCTGGCTGCCATGCTTGGGGAAGGGGGGGCATTCCAGGGCAGATCCCCAGCTACTCTGGCACGTGGCGGTGGCTGGGGGCCAGGGCAGGGCTGAAGTAGCCAAAGGCAGGTCAGACATGCCCCTTCTCCACCCATGCTTCCTTTCTTCCCATTTACTCTGCCCCTGGCCCCTCCATCCACCCCCGAGCTGAGACTCCCTGCCTGGCCCTGGCCTCTTGCCTGCACTCGAGCAGCCAACCTGCAAAGCACCCTGTGGTCCTGGGCTCCGCGCTCTTTCTGCTCCCGGTGCCGGCTTCCTACCGGTCACCCAGAGGGAGAGAGCAAACCGCGCTGCAAGCCACTGGGAGAGCTGGCGTTGGGCCCTGGGCCCCAGCCCCTGGCTCAGCACGTGGGACACGGGCTCTGGCTAGGCCTGCTCTTATTTTGACTTTGCTAGCCCTGTTTCCGGCTGCTGCCCAGGGAGTGGCGGCAGGCAAGAAACTCTGGGCCCTACTGATAGATGGGGCGGCTCTGCACCCCACCATGTGCTGTGCAATATAGACAGTTGATCAGAGGCGGGCAGGCAGATGCAGGCATGGGCTGCTCCTGGTGCCTCGTGTTGTGGTACAGGGACCCCAAAGCTGCAGCTGCTGCCCCAGGAAGGACCCTCTGGCAGCTGGCCCGAGCCTGGGCCCCCCTGCTCACAGCCTCCTATGAGGGTGGCAGAGCCAGGCTGTTGTCAGGAAGCAGAGGCCTTGAAAGCAATTCACCCCAAGGAGGCTCTGGCTGGGCCGCCCTCTTCCAAACTCCAGCATTCTGGTAACTCCATCATGGCACGGCCCCATCCCGCAGCACCAGGCTCACTGCTCCTGCCACAGCGATGTCCCCAGGGGTCCCCCTTGGGTCCTGGTGCCGGGAGCAGCCAAGGAAGCAGGAGCCGGGAAAGGGATGCTAAGAACAACTGAGCAGAGCCAGGGACCAGGACGCAAAGGACCAAGGCAAGATGCAGGAAAGAAAGAGCATCAGCGTTGCACTGCCCCTGTGCGCAGAGGTCAGGGTGGGAGACTCTGCCCTGCCACTTCCCTTCCCTTTGTGTCAAGGGGAAGTCTTGCATTGAGGCTCCTAGCCCAGATCCCCAAGCCAGACCACGCTGGCTTCTGCTGCCCATTCGCATGCCTAGCATGGGCAGCACAATGCAACGTGGCACTTCTGAAGGTCCAGGTTTCAGTGCGTGGCAGGATGGTGGCTGAGCTGGGATGCAGTGGCAGTGTCACCTGCTTGCCTGCCCGCCAGGGAGCATGGGATCACTGGAGGCAGCCACCTTGTGCTGGCACCAGGCCTCAGCTTTTACTATCAGGGAGAGGCACCTGGAGCACAAGACAGCCCACAGCCCCACCATTGAGCTGGAACAGCCCCAGGACCTAGACAGGCTGTGAGCTGATGCAACACTCTGAAGCCCAACAAAGCCCTGGCTTACAAGGAGGAAAGTGCTGCTCTGCCTTGGCCCCTGACACCTCCCATGGTGCTGCTGCCAGCATCCCCGCAGCCTGGATGGGCTGGGCCCCCAGGGCAAGGGCACCTTGTTTCTTCTCCTGGGACCACACGGCAGGGAGCAGCCATCCCTGCAGCATGTCAGCTCCAGTGTCCGCAAGCACCCTCCCATCTCCCCCCAGAGCCAGGGCAATCGTGCCGCCCGCAGCTCAGGCTAAGGCCCTTGTCGACCATTAGCCATGTCTGTGCTGTTCCCAGCTGAGAAGACAGCATGTGCACCTCCAGCTCTGAGCACTCGTTAGGTCAAAGTGCAGAGAAGGCAGGAGGCCAGGACAGCCCTCGCCATGGTATGACCAGGCTTCAGCTGTCCAGGTTGCAGGGGAGAGACCAGGCCTGGGAGGGTCCCATAGAGAGGCAGCCACAGAGCCAGGGCAGAATAGGGGCGCTTGGTGCCTGACACCCATGCCTCGTTTTTGCGTCACCCACGCCCATCTCTGAGCTGCCCCAGGAGGGATCTTGCCTGCTGCACAGTCCGACTGTCATGGGGAAGGGCCACGAGACGCCTGGTTGAGGGAGGCCGCCTGAGCACAGTTCTCAGAAACGCTCCCTGCCCATGCTTATCGGAGCAACCAGGCTGGGGCCTTGCACATAGCCCCAGGAGCAACGGCAGCGCATCTCCCATGTCCAGCTGCTGCAGTGCACGTGCTTTGTGAGCAAACGGTGCCCCTCACTTGGTGCGTGGGGCAGTCAATGCTACACTCGGTGTTTATTTCTAGCAGCACATCTACAAGCTGAACCCTGCCGCAGCCCCAGGACCTCAGCTTCGCAACGTGCCCGCAGCAGCAGGGAGACTGGGGCGGGGGGAGCCATCTGGGTTCAGCACTTGGCTCTGAGACCAGGCAGGTGCCAGAAGGGCCAT
Source organism: Alligator sinensis (assembly GCF_000455745.1). Lineage (NCBI taxonomy): Eukaryota > Metazoa > Chordata > Crocodylia > Alligatoridae > Alligator > Alligator sinensis. Next base: position 2,423,562 of record NW_005842058.1, read on the forward strand.
GAGCCCCACTCCACAGCAGGGGTCTTGCCCAAGGCAGAGGCAGAGCCTGGAGCTGACCCCAGACATCGCTCTGTGACCTCCATCCTGTCCCTACACTGCTCATTGGCTGCAAGCCCCCCGGAGCAGGGCCCCCTGCTCTAAGCAGAGGTCATGGGACTGCTTGGATGGGGGCCATTGCTGCCCGCCCCTGTACCTGCCCCATTACTCACCCTCCTTTGCCGGCACAGTATCCCCATGGGGGTGTCAGGCCTCCCCTTGCGCTGTGGGGATCTGCAGAGCAAGCACCGCTCAACCGTACCCAGCACCGTGGCTAGCACCAATGTGCGCAGCTCGTGATGGGCTAGTGTTTATCAACACGCACCCATGCCCTATCGGGGTGCACATGTGCCTGCAGACCGGCACCAAGGGTGGCTCCCATCTGGGAGATAGGAGATTAGAAATGTCACTCGGCGAGGGCTCATAGTAGAAAGCAACATGCCAGCTCCTGGTCTGGGGCATAAACATGCCTGCAAGATAGTAAACAGGGCTGGGCCCAATGTCCAGCCTGGCCCTCCGCACCCTGGCATGCAGGCAGGGCCCCAGACCCCAGGGTGGTGGCTGCTCAGGCCTAGGACCACCATGGTCTGTGTCTGCATGGAGCCAGCATGTGCCCTGCATAACTGTGTCCCTATGCAGTGACAGCCCCTTCTGTCTTTCCTGCCCACCCCCACAGCCCCTGTATGCAGAGACAAGGAGTTGTACCCCTCAGCCTCAAAAGCCCAGGCCCCAGGGAGTTAGCTAGAGGCCCTGGCTCTTGGGGCCCTGCTCCAGGGGCTGGTGAGCACAGACAGTGTGGCTGCTCATGGGGCAGCCTGGCTGGGAGGACAGATTTCCTTTCTCTGTGGGAGTGTCAGAGCCCTTGCAAGTCCTTCTGCACTTGCTATGGAAGCAGCTGCTACCCTGTGCCTATGTGGCCATGGCTTCTGCATTCGGTGTCCTGAACTGCTGCATGGCGCAATGCACATATGGCTTCTGCTCTCTACCAGCAGGTGGCCAGCTGAGATAGGGCCGTTTCCAGTCCCAGTGTTGCCCCACACAGCCACCCCTGCCAGGCCATGACCCTTGGGACATTCTCCAGCCATCACTCAACGGCCCCCATGGACAGGCAGTGCACACGTGGCACCTGATGGGGCTTTGG
>NW_005842058.1:2424748-2429664 GCF_000455745.1 Alligator sinensis
ACCTGGTAGTACATTGGGTGCTGCTGTGCCAGCTGCTCTGGCAGCATGGTGCAGGCAGCCGCAGTCCGCAGTGCATGGAGCAGGAAGTGCCTGCAGCAACGGGTGATAATTCACTGGCTATCGCAGGATGTGTTTACAGAGCCCTACAGAGTGGATGGTGGCACCGGAGGGGGGGCTTACAGGGGGTCCCAGCTCATCTTTGGAAACCAACAGGGGGTGGCGGCACTAGTCAGACCTGCCTAGCAGGACCATTTGCGACAAAAAGCCCTCCGAGAGCATGATAGCATGGGTTGTCCTGCGATGGGCTGCAGCAGGTGCACTGCTGATGTAGTCTCTTCTTCTCTGGCTTGCTCCATAGACCCCTTAGGACAGCCCCTCTCACTACCACAACCCCGTCCCTAAGCCCAGATGGCCATGGGTGCAAGAGACCAGAGTTGAGGACAGCTTTGGTTCTGGGGAAAATCACAGCACAGGACAGCAGTTGTAGGTCACTATGCTACTGCAGACCCCAAACTGCAGAGTGTTAATTAACCATGGGTGTTACTCTCTAGGCTGCCACAGTGGGTGCCTCCCTCTGAGCAGGGCCTGAGCACCTGGAGTCATCCTGAGCAGGCCCCTAGAGCCCCATGGGTCAGCATGGGGCCTGCCAAGGGGGAGCTTCAGCAGAGATAACCCATTTAGGCTGCACGCAGGGATGCCCTTGAAGGAAGGTCGGAGCTCAGGCAGGGAACAGGAGACAGACACAAATGCAGCTGCTAGCGTCCAGCCTCTAGCTGATGGTGCACCTGCTCCTGTGGGCCCCAAAGCTAGCTTAAATCCAAATGCTGTCCTGAGAAAACCCGTGGAGCTCCTCCAATCTTGGCCGGACCGCCAGTGCTAGGACCTAGCTATTCCCTGGCCCTGTACAACATAGGTGCTTGGAGAATATCCCTGCCCCCCCAAGATGTAGCCCATCTGCCAGCCTGCCCCTGCTATGCTGCAAGGCAGTCCTGGCTGGAGAGTCTGGAGAGCACTGCAGGGCAAAGGCACAAGTACAGTGACCCTGGTGGGACTGCTCAGGCTGCCAGAGCCAGCGCTGGCTGCCATGGCAGGCACTGGGAGGCAAGGGCGACCTGCCACGGGGAACTCTCCTCCAGCTACAGAGAGCTTCGCCAAGAGGCCAAGTCGTGTCCCTGGCTTTCTCCCCGAGCGGCTCTTCAGTTGTGCCATGAGGTAGCTGTGAAAGCACGCGTCACTCCTTCCCTGACCCTGCCACTAGCTCCCCTGTAACTAGAGCAGGACGCTCCGCACAGTCACTGCACTGGAGACACTCCTCAGCTGTTCTCCTGTCACTCGAGGAAAAGGGGCAGCCATGCAGCACGCTGCCCTGGGCCAGCTCTGCGTGCAGTGGGTTCCTGGCTGCTGGGTTCACTGCTGCCAGGTGACTGCTAACAGACAGGGAAGCTGCACAGAGCTGTGCTATTGGCCTTGCTCCTCCCTCTCCTTTCCTGAGCAGTCAAGGCCACTTCCCTGCCTCCCAGGACAGAGAGACACCCTGGAAAAGACTGGACCCAAAAGGTGCACCTGAACACCTCTTCCCAGCTCCCTGTACCCTGTCGCCACCTTACACCCATGCTGGGTTGCATGGAAGCTCCCCCAGCCCCTTCCTAAAGTACCCTAGGAGTCCTGGGCAATAGTCCAGGAACTAGGCTTGAAATCAGCCTTCCCTATGCAATGGTCACTCCTGGGCCTCTTGTGGCAGCACAGCCTGGACAGCACAATATTCATGTGGGCACCTGAAGGATCCAATAAGCTTGTGTGGCCTGACATCCTGTAGCTACAGACTGGAGGAGCCACCCCATGGCCATGCAGTAACAGAGGCAGACAGGGGAAAAGCAAGGGGGTTGAGAAAGCCCCTTAAAATCCAGAGGATTTGTACCCAGGCTCGCAGCAAGCTCTTGGTGCTGGTACCTCTACCCAGAGAACGTGTGCCAGCACTCACTACAGCACACGCACCGAGTGCCCCGGTCATGCTTGCAAGACAAAAGCACATTACAAAGTAGCCGCGAGGTCCCGAAGAGTGGTAATGACAGGGAGCCCGAATAAAACTGCAGGCCAGAACTCCCATCCAGCTGCCCAAAATGTTCCAAACTGCACAATTCAGGCCAATATCAGCAGGCTGCTGTTTAAATGGGAACACCTTTCTTCACCTCCTGCTAAGCAAGCACCCTCTGGAAGAGCAGAACTCAGGCAGGTCCACCCTGACACCGAAGGAGGAGCAAGATGGTGTCATGCAGGCCAAACATGGAGCCTTCCAACAACTTGAACCCAGCAGGCCGTGGGCCTTGCAAGGAAACACTTTGCCTGGAAATCACACAGACTCTTATGGTGCTTGGCACCATGGGGCAACCTTTGTGAGCAAACAACAGCAGCAGCACTGTACGTGAGTGGCAGGAACCTCGTAGAGTCTTGGTGCCAGACGCAGAAAGCATTGACAGGGTTGAGTGTGGAGGCTTGCTGCCGACAGACAGACTCCTTGTTTCCTTGCCCCTGGCTGCAGTGAGCCCCACCAGCTTAACTGCCACTCAACCATCAGCTACGGCGCTGGTTCTGGCAAACCGCTATTCACACCAGACATGGGTATCATCAGTCACTGTAGTAACAAGCACCCAAGATGGACACGCACAAGTAAAGGCTTGGAGCATCAGCCTCTTCCAGGGTCTCACTTGTAACCAAGCTCACTGTTGCCTGAGCACTATGCAACAACAGATGTTATGGCAGAAGGGGAGAAAGACAGGCCCAGACGAGGGGATGGAGGCAAGCTACTCGATAACATCTGGCTGGGAAAGAGGTTGCTCCCAAGGAACTGGGCTGCTCCCTCCTTCCCCTCTACCTAACACCTTGGCACAGAAGTAGCCTGCCTTCCCAAAGGCAGAGGCCTGCAGCTGGTCAGATAGCCGTGTCTCAGGGCGTGCTCGTGACAGACTGTCTGGGAGACGTGCACCTTGTGCAAGAGGCCCTGATCCTGGTCAGGGTCTGATGCTGTAAGATGCATAATCTGTGAGAACACCGAGCCACCATCTGACCAGGCAGACAGGAGATCCCCAGATACAGGCAATGCTCTGGGCCAGTCACCAACTCCCTAGCTAGTCACACCTGGTGTGTGGACCAGGCCCACCAGCACGCTGAGAAGGGGTGTTACGGGGGCCGGGGTGAGTCGTGTGCTGCTGCTGGCATTCCCTGAAGGGATAAGCGATGCCAACTAAGCCACATGCCCACGTGTGTGCTGGAGCTGCAGATGAAAGAGGGGTGCCTGTCCCTGCCCCCCAGGTGTACGAGGTGGCATAGACAGCCCCTCATGCTCCACACCCTCCTGCCCCTATACTGATTGGGCACTCCCATGGCCCCTCCACCTGACTCCCTCACACCCCACCCCCAGGGCAGGGGCACCCCATGCCCAGGTCCACCTCCCACCCGTGTGCTAGCGGCCAGGCTGCTTTGAGTAGTGTCCCTTGAGCCAGTCTGAGTCTCTGAACACTCCCAGCGCTGGGAGCTTGCAGAGCTTGGCACTGTGCCCAGCCGTGTGGGCCAAGGGCAAATTGCTTCTTAATTACTGCTCATGGTGCAGGTTCCTGCTTTTGCTTGGGCAGCTGCCAGTCTGAGAGCCACGCCGGGACCCTCGTCAGCCTGCTGCTAATTGATGCCAACCATCGACCCTGTTGTTACCAGAGAGGCTGCCGCCCTGCAGGGAGCTTGGCTGGCAGCCCGTCCAGGGGTCCGGAGGCAGGTGGAAGTGCAGGAAGCCCTACTTACCACATGCGGTCCCAGCCCACATCAGCCAAAGCCACACAGGCTCCTCGGGGCCTTTCTATGGTGCTGTCACCGCAGGGCCAGCCATTAAATGAAAGTGTCTTCACAACTTCCAGCCACCTCTTCCTGAGGCTGGGGCCCTGGGGGTGCTGGATACCTCCACAGCCAAACCCCCATCCCATCCCAGCACGATCACCTTCTCCAGATAACATCCAGCTGCTTTTACCCAGGGCTGTACCTATATCGCATGGTACAGATTTTAGTGCTGAAGCCTGACCCATGCACTGTGTTAGCACGTTCCTCCCACCAAGTGCTGCAGTGCTCCACAGGACAGCACTGAGCCTGAGCTGGAGAAACAGCTCCTTGAAAGCCTGTTAAGTCTACAGGTTTTGTTTAAGAGTAATTAGTGAAGCATCTGCGCAACCCAGGTATTTCCACCTTCTACCCCCAACCCTGCTCCTATGCCAGCATTTAGGACGATTTCCTCTCATGGCAGCACTTCCCAAGGTCTATCCAATGACAGGAAATGCCTCTGGATGAGAGGAGCAGGGTCCCAGAGTCCCTGAAACACTTGCGCCCGCTCCTTCGGCAGGTGAGGACTGGGCTGCCCTGACTCTGCTGGGCGAGCGGGAGGTGTGGCGCTGCTCTAAAATGGAAGACGATCAACGGTTTGACATCCCTCCGGCTGACAGCTTTGCAGCGAGCGCTTGCAGCGTCAGCGCTTTTCCCTGGCCCAAGCAACGCCACCAGACTGCATTCACACTGGGAACACAGCCTCTTCTGGACCCTGCCCCTCTGCACTCTACCAGCTGCTCGCAGGGGGTCGCTTACTGCAGGAAATGGAGCCCGCCCCTGCCAAATGCAGCATGCCATGGCCGCTGCTTCCACGCCAGGAGCTTCCGGATGCATCCTACAGGGGATGGCGCCAGAGCAGCCCAGAAATTTTCCTCTGCTTGGCGCTCACGCAAAATCCCAGCCCAAGGATTGAACTTCCAAGGTCAGGGCAGCGTCCATTGCATGCACGGCCCAGCTGGCAGGAGGCAGGGGCTACTCTGAGATATCCGCCTTAGAGGTACCCCCTCTGGCTTCCAGCTGGGGGAGGCTCTGGTAGCATCCTAATTCCTGCT
>NW_005842058.1:2429686-2433229 GCF_000455745.1 Alligator sinensis
CCCAGCCGATGGAGGTGAGCCAGGGACCAGAGCCTTTGCTGTCCCCTGAGGGTTCTCAGTATATGGGGACCAGTCACCGCCACTCACACAAGACATCAAGGCCCCAGAGCAGGGATGGTCCTGAGCAAGGGAAGTCTGAAGACTTCCATGGACCTGCATGCTGCCACAAGCTCTGCCCCACTGTATGCATACCCTCTTCCCACGAGAACGGACTGCCCTGTGCAGAATCAAACCCGCGGGCCTGCCCTGGGGTAGCCCAGGCTGCACTCAGGTGCCTGAAATACCCTGATCAGAGCCATGCAGAGGGTGCAAACACCAATGGAAACCAGGTTTTGCATGACGGGTCAAGTGCCTTTGTCCACACACCCACCCCTCCCCTCCAGTCCCAGAGGACACAGCCCCTTTGTTTAGTGCAGGGAGCAGTCAGAGCACACGTCCTTAGCTCCCCTCAGGGCTCACATGGGGCCCGGCTTGTACCCACGCTCACCAGAGTCTACCAGACAAGGTCAGCAGTTCTCCTGAATTTGGACTCCCTGACCAGAGCTGCTGGTGCATCGCAATACACGGCCAAGGCATCTCCAACACGCTGCTGCATAGAGCATCCATGTGTCCTGCCCACTGCCACTGGCTCAAGCCTGCTGCTGTCCTGAGAGCTGGACTTGCCTGGGAGCTGCGGGCTGCTGAGCACACTGGACGAGGCCTTTCACTAGCCCCTCTGCTGTGGAGCACCAGGGGCTGCTCGGCACCTGATACAGTGCACAGGTGATGGAGGCACGCTCTGTCAGCGTGACAGTGACAGTACCATGCCATTTCCAGGGGCCGTCTGGGCTCACTGTGGGTGCCCCTGCCAGTGTCAGTGCCACCTGCCTTTGGGGCCAACTGGTGAACCTCCCCCTCTGCCCCCCAATATAGGAGAGAACGAGGGGATCCAGAAAAACAGGCCAGGTTAACAAGGCTGCTCTGCAGAGAAGGGAGGGTTGGTTTCTCTGGACACCCAAAGCAAACTGAGCCCCAGGCAGGCAGCCAAGGCTTCCAAAAGGACTGGGGAAATCAAAAGTGCCACAGCCTTGCTGGGAAACTGGGGCTGCTATGCCTGTAGCCAGGAGGCCTGGTGAAGATGAGCCCACAGAGAAACTTAAGGGTGAAAGAAAGAGGCAGGAGTCAGAGGCAAGAGAGCAGGGAAGCCAGAGATGACAGTCAGTCTCAGAACTGAGATGGGGTCAGGAAGGAGAAAAGAGCAATGGCGGAAACATAAGACAGAGCCTCAGAAAAAGTGGAAAGGCAACAGGCTGAGGGTGCCTATGAGCCGGGACAGCAACAGGCATCACCATAGGGGACCCGTGCACCTTCTTCCCTTGGGCTTCTTCACAGCTGGACCCTCCATGAAGCCAGTAGTAAAGTTACCAAGATCCTTCAAGCTCAAGCTAAGCCCTCCATTTTACTCCCATCCAGTGGGTCCGTGCAGGGTACAGGCAGGCAGGAAGCCTCTGCTGAGCTGCACCAGGGCGCGAGGTCTTTACGTAACGGTTTTATTCCGGTCCGGGTGAACCGGGTCCAGCGACCGAGTGCCTTGCGCATGCAGTCATTAGCGAACCAGAGCACGCTATGGCTTCCAACCCGGCGATGTGCAGAATAATCAGGTTATTTGCGGGAGCGTCTGTCGTGGTGACTGCGCTGTTACTGTTTTAGGCAGCAGTAGGACACCTGGTACCTGGCGATGCTGCTGCCTAATTATTTTCCAGACACTCCAAATGATTCCAGACACCAAATGCGGGCACTTGTAACAGAGCCGGGGCAGGCAGGGGCAGTGGCTGCTCCCCTGCGCAACATCGGGGGCCTCCAAGCTGCTCAGCCGGGACCTCCCAGAAGAGGCTGCCAGCACAGGGCTCAGAGCAGGTCAGCAGCATGCGCAGCCCCTTGGAGGGGCGGTTGGGGTGCTGGGAGCACCCAAAAGAGAAGAGCTCATGAGGAAGTACTGCGTTTCCCAGGGCAATTATAGCCCAGGATAATGAGGGCTGTGCACTGACCCAAGGAAACGCGGTGTTCAGCCGACACCAGGATCCCTCTCCTAACATGGACAGGACCTAGCACAGAACACAAGGGCTCCGGTGGGGAAGCTCCGTGCTTGCAGGTGGGTAGCGCTGGCCGTGGGCGGAAAGGGAGACCTGGAGTGGAGTCCCCCAGGCACCAGGCCTGGCTGAGCTGGCAATGCCCATAGGCAGGGGGTACTGGCTTGGGTGGGGGGCAGCCAGCCCACCCCTGCCCTGCGAGACAGACCACACGACCCTGCTTGAGAAACCTGAAATGCTTGTCAGCTGCTGCTGCCATGGCAACACCGGAGAGGGAATTTGCCGGCTTCTCACGTGTCGGTCTGTTTAAAGCGTGTAACACCATCGGGCAGCCGGCCCGTATGGGTGCACGTGTCCGTCCTGCTCGCGGACGGCGCCATGTGGGCTGGCTGGGGTAAGCTGGAGATCCGGGCACCCCACTGAGATTAATATTTCACACCCGACAAGCTGGCGCTTTGCAGGCTAATTTGTGTTATTAATAAAAAAATCTCCTGCTAAATGATTCAGGAAGAAAGAGACGCTGCTGCAGTTTGCATCGCAGTTGCATCACAGTTTGGAAAGTTGAGTGCTGGTGCCCAAGGAGTTAACTGGGAGCCACGTGGAGACCAGCCCTGAAGGGCCACTGGGGCAGCACATGGGCGCTACCTGCACCCCAGTGCATCATGGAGGAGAAATGACTCCGGCTGACAAAGGGCTCTGTACTGCAGGGAACGCAGGCTGTTTGATCTCCCCTCCAGAGAGCAGCCGGGCTCTGCCGCAGGCCACTGCACTGCAAGGATGCCCTCAGGCCTCGGTGGCCTGTGCTAACCCATGCTGTCACGGCAGCAGGCTCTCATCGCCTTTTGCTCTGGGGTCCCCTGAGGCCTGCTGTGGAGTTGATGCTGTCAGTGCCAAGTGCTCATCCATGCTGGGCCTGTGGGCTGGGCAACATCAAGTCCTTTTGCACAGCCACGCAAGGGGCACAGAGCAGGGGCAGCTGTTTTAAAGCGTCTTGTGGAAGATCTTTGCTCCCAGCTCAGCTGCAGTAAGCATCGAGGCATAAGCTGTGGGAGCTTGCAGCAGGCGCTTCCAAGCACTGCATGCCACCACTGCTGCCAGAGCCCCAAGATGCACCTGTTCTGCAGACAGGTGGCAAGGAGGGGGCAGGAGGCATTCGCTTCCTCCAGGGTAAGGCAACCACCGCCTAGCTAAGAGCCCGCAGACACCAGGAGGCTGTGTGAGCAGGGAGAGAGCTGGTCTCCACGTAGCCCTGCAGAGGAGATGCACAGAGACAAAGGCCGTTAGCAGGGCTGGTGTTTGGGAAGTGTCAGCAGCGAACAATGCTCCCAGACAACTGCGAATGTGCCAGGGGTCACCCACCACCCACTCTGCCTGTGTCCAAATGCTGCTGTGTCTGGTGGCTGAGGGCAGCCAGGCATCTTCACTGTACAAGAGACTATGACTGTTTGAAGTGCCAGCAGCACCCACCTCTGCT
>NW_005842058.1:2433239-2440864 GCF_000455745.1 Alligator sinensis
CTCCCAGCAAGGCCAAGTTCAGGGCTGCAGGATGCGTGCCTCAGGAAGGGGGTGGGAAAACACGTGATGTCATTATCGTCGGCTTTTCTGAGCCTTCTGCTGACCATGCTCTCCGGGCTGGAGCCGGCTCCTGTTGGCTATACTCCTCCCGCTTTTTGACAGGCTGAGAACCAGAACAACATCCTGCAGTTTGCAGATACAGCATCTTCCCTTACCAAGGAGTTCACAGCGTTGCCCAGCTGCTTTGCGAGCTGTGCCGTCATGGTTTAACCAATGCACAGCTTGTTGCTGGACAACGACCGGGTAACCCTGCTTCGTACGCCTGCAGTGCTGGGAGCATGCAGGGCACACACGTGCAAAACAGAAAGCCCTCCGCCAAGCCGTAGCTCAGGGAGAATTTCACACACACGACTCCAGCAACCACTGAGAAAGTTAACATATTCCACTCTGCCCAGCCCTCAGTGACAGCAGACACAGGATCCGAGCTCTTGTCCAGAGCCTGCCCAGCAATTAAAATAACAGCTAGCATGTCCAGTGTCACCTTCCCTTTCTCCAACGTTGCCCTATGGCATGACAGTGTGCTGCTGGACACCCCCAAATGACACCTGCCCTTGGGGTACAACCCTGTGTGCTGTGTGTGTCCAGTGAAGGGCCTCTCTCCCCTTGCGTCCCTGACCCAAGCACCAGCCCAGAGTGCCAGCCTGCATCCTAACCTTCCCCCTTGGAGAGCTCAGAGCGTCAGGGAGATGGAAAATCCCAGCATGTGATGCTCCTTCCTGAAGGATGGGTCTTATCTTGCCTGGGTGCTGGCGACTCCTGCCTTTAGACAGGTCTGCCCCATGCTTGTAATGCCCAGCCTGCATGGGAGCCCGTGCCAAGGCCACGGTCCAATAGTCACCAAGCAGTGATCTGTGGGGTCCCTGCCAGTCAGACTCCCCGATGGTACCGAGGCAAACGGCTGTCTGGCGCACAGCCTTTCCTGCCCGTGCGCTGCCCTCTGGGAGGGGGTCCTGCCAAGTGCAGCTCCATGAGCCGGGCTCTGGGCACAGATGGGCAGCAGGTCCCTCGCCCAACGGTGCTGCAGTTCCTCCTGATGCAGAAGTTTGAAAGCAGGCACAGCGACCTGCATGTTCCTCCAACGTGCACAGAAAGCAGGTGATGCTATCGATCGCTCGGTCGCTCCTGGTATGTGCCAGCCTGTGACAAGTCCAACCTGCTCCTGGAGGGAGCGGCTCTGCGTCAGTGAGCGGCCATGGCTGGAATCAAAATGACCACTACCTCAGGTTAGCAGTGCCCAGCACAAGGGAAGGTGCTGAAAGGTTTGCACAGGGGCAAACCTAGTAGCAAGACTCTTCCTCCTACCTGGCCTGGGCCACTTCAAAGCCAAGCCCTCATGCAGGATGCTCAGTCACTGACAACGTGATGCCATCTTAGCACAGAGGGCAAGAGGCAACCCACAGACCTGCGTCTGCCAAGAGCCTTCTGCCAGATCAGAGCAGAGTCCTACCCTGGCTTTGTTGCACCACAGGGCTGACTGCGGTGTGGGGCGGGGGACCCCACTGCCCTCCCATCACCAAAGCACAAGGCTTATCAAGGAGAGGCAAGGACAGCTGGCAGCGCCGAGCACTGCGCTGTTCAAGCTCAGCTCAGCTTGCAGATGGTTCACGTTTAGTAGCATAATTAGAACGTCCCATATGTCGCCGAGACCGCGATCCGTGGAATCCAGCCCATCGAGACGCTAGAGGCAAATGGGGTGGAGAGAGCCTAGGAAGGGCTGGGGCATGTGTGCAGCAGACTGCAGCTCTGCCAGAACAGGAGCCATCCACCAGTGGCCTGGACAGGGCCAGATCTGCATGCTTGGATGCAGAATGCAAGGGCACTTCTGTGGAGACTTCGGCACCAGGGTCAGGGGTTGCTGGAGCCTGCCATTAGATCTTTGCTTTCAGTGGTACCCAAAACACAAAGGAGTATGCAGGCACTGCCCTGGGAGGTCTGAAGAGCCTTGCTCTGTCAGCGGAGCCTTCCCTGAGCCCCCTTCTTCAGCCAGGATAGACACCTGTGGGTGACCAGTGAAGCCAGGCTTTCTGGGAGCCAGAGAAAACCACAGGGTTTGCACAGGCAGCACAGCCTCTGTGCAGAGGGTACAGGGGGGACCTCTCCCTGAACACAGATACCACATGCACATCCAAATTCCCCATTGACACGTGGCATAAGACCCCAGCCGGAGGAATCATACAGGCAGGCCAACGGAGAGCCAGCCAGTCCTCTGCTCCGGTGAGCCATTAGCAACACACGCTGTCATGGTACGGTGAAGCCGAGCTGCCCCCTGGCACCTGCGTGGCCCAGAGTTGCGTCAGGGCAGGGACAATAGGGTGGTGTTATTCAGAGTGGCTCTTGAGAGGGCTGCAAGGTCAGTGTCAAAGAGGAGGCTTCCCTGAGCTCACCCACGGGCCCTTCAGGGTGTCAATAGGATTCCACTACCAAGGGGATTTCACCGGGAAATGCGATCCTGCTTTTCTTGCGCTAATCTGCAGTGCTGGGAAGAACGCTGCGTGCTCCCCATGAGGGACTGTGCGGAGCAGATGAAAGGGTGCCTGGATGCACCAGCATTAGTGCCAGGCATCTCAGCAGCAAGGGCCCAAGGGCAGAGCACAGGTCCCGACTGGCTGGGGGAACAGCCCCCCACCCACCGGAGAAGGCGGGGCACAGCAGAAGGCGCGGGCCCCCACGCTCTGCATTTCCCGGCAAGCACAGCCTGTTGTTCGCAGGCACGCACCTGGTGGCCCTGCAAAGGCCAATGGCCACACTGCAGCACAGTCCCAAACCCTGTGTCTCTGTTCACTGCCTTGCTGAAGTGACATGGGCCTTGTGATGCCCTGGACATGGGCACACATGCTCTTCCCTGGTTCTGTGTAAATATAGAAACCTCGGCCCGTTCCGAGCTGTTCCCTGGCTGCTGCTCTCTCTCCTGCTGCCTCCCCAGACACTTTGCCAAATACCTGGTGCTTCACTGCTGTTGTCGATTGCATTTCATTAGCAAGCCTGGGGGCCGTGACGTTCAGGTACCCTCCAGTTAACAGAGTCTCCTGACTCCTGCAGCCCCCGAGTGGATTCCCAGCTCTTGCTCAGCTCTATCAGTCACTCACCAGAACCTGCCAGCGTCCGCTCAGGCTGTGCTGCCACCAGCAGCATCACAGCTGAAAACACGACCCAGCTCAGCTCTGGGGCAGGAGCAGGTTTTTGCAGAGCGCTCTGGAGCTCTGTGCAGGCTTAGCCTGCCGAGGCATTTGTCAGACGCTTCCAGGCCCCTGGGATGCTGCGAGCTCCACGCTGTGCTCGGAAGCTGCTGCTCCATGCCCGCAGGAGCCCGTCACATCACTGCTCTCAGCCAGGGCAGGACGCTGTCTGGACCAGCCTGCCTGGAGCCAGAAGCAGGGAGAGCTGCAGAGATGCAGGGGGGCAGAGCACCCATGCCAAGCCAGCAGTGGGGCCACATGCCCCCTGCTTCCCAGCTCCAGTGCAGATGCATTTCTGAAGAACCTTGACATACTTAGGCAATTAAATCAAATTAGCATAATTCAAACAAAACTTCTAATTTTAGCACTCAGGGAAGCTGGTTCCCTTCGAGCTGAGCTCTGCCAGGTCTCTGCAGCAGCAGCCTCCCACTGGCAGCTGGGGAAATGAGCTGGGACGATGCTGCCCCGAGGAATGGCACCTTGGGGACAGCTTGAAGGCGGGGGCTCCTGTGCCAGGCTTCCACCTCTGCAAGGCTCCAGCCACTCCCTCTCCTGCCCTGCCTAATCCCCTCCGCTCTGGCAGGCGCAGTCCGAGCCCATTATTACCTGAATAATTTAACAGCCTGCAGAGCAGCAATGCAGATTGGCACCACCTGCCCCTCCTGATGACCCCCTCCCCAGCCACCAGCTCAGCCCTGTTGTGGGGGTGCCTGATGCCTGCTTAGCCGGATGCCTATGCTCTGTTCCACTCTCATCCAGCAGCACACTCCCCTCCAGCGGGTACTCGCTGGCTGCCAGGGAAGGACACGGGAGCAGGCTCCCGGCCTTGGCTGAGCAGGCTGCGCTGCCTGTAGACAGCGAGCAACAGGGGAAGATTCAAGGTTCCCCAGTCCAACATACCCTTCCCTATGTGTGCCAGCACTGCCAGAGGGTGAGAGGAGCAGGGTCCTGACGGGGCCCTCTGGGCACCCCCAGCCCTGGGAAGGGTGTAGGAGGGGGCGCAGATGAGCAGCAGAGGCCTCTGTTACAACAGCACCAGGTAGGAACGGAGTTAGCCTTCTCGCCACCCCTGAGCAATGCAGCATCCCAACCCCCTGCAACACCACAGCACTACACACCTGTTCCTGCATGGGTCCTAAACACCCTGCTCGGCCAGGAGGCTGCAGTGCAGAAATGCCACCCTGCCCACAGCCATGGCACCAGGCTCCATGCTCTGCCCTCCCTCCGTGGTACTGAGCAGTACCTCCCCTTGGTACTGATGGATATGGCAGGCAGGGAGGGAGCAAGATGCTCCCATGATAACCAGTGTAGGGTGGCACCAGGTGAGACTGGATAGAGAGAGCAGCGGCAGGGGAGTCCGCAGCAGCCACCCCAAGTCCTACCCCCAGAGTATGGGAGCCTGCCTGGGTCAAGCAGCAACTGCCTGCTCCCTGCCTGGGCCTTGGCCTGGGGGGAGGGAGTCAGACTGAGTGCTGATGCTCTCTCTAATCCTGACAGCACTGCTATTGTACAGGGCTTGGTGACGGGTCACATAAACAGTGTCAGAGGAAGTCGTTGCATAGACCTCCCAGCCCAGCACTCCCAGCCCCTCAACATACGGGCTCTGTATTCATAAAGCCTCCCCAGGATGGAGGGCGGCTTCGTTCTGCAGAGCAGCCAGTGACATCATCCCCCAGAGTCCTGCAAACCCATGTCCCAGCAGCCTTGAGTAGTGCTGGGACTGTCACACTCACCCTGCCTTGCACGCAGGATGCACGTCCTCCTAGCAGGGCAAGGACTGCCTCCCAGAGATGCCAGCACCTATCTCCCGGGACACCTCTCCCCAGGCTCACCCTTCGCCATGCTCCCCGGCACCAGGTGCCCGCAGTCCCATCCTGTCATGTCTAGCATGTGCTTGCTGTTCCTGCTGCCGTGACCTAGAGGGCACAGCAGGCCATGCAGGAGAGGGACTGGGAGCAATCCCAGTGTCCTGGCACCAGCAGTGCTGTGAGTCCTGTCCAGGGAGACCTCTCTCAGCTGCACCTGCCTCTGCATCTGCAGCATCAACTCCTGTTGCTTTGGTACCGGGCAGGGTGACCTGCAGGTGGAAAGGAGGTGAGCTGATGGGGAGGACTGCCCCAGAGACAGGAGCAGGGACCCCAGGGACAGAGCTCCTGACTCTTCATGAGCTCCAGATTCTGGGTTCAGCTCAAGCCCGGGTTCCTGTAACCACAAGTCAGCACCAGTCGCCTCCCAGGCAGGCCCCAGCTACACTCTAACCCGAAACCTGGTGTGCGGGCACCTCCACACACATGTGCTGTTTGCTGGAGGATGCAGGGGCAAAAGCCCAGGCTCACCTGGGGGAAGAAGTAAAGGACACTGCAGAGGAACTGGGCTATAGAAATCAAGGAGATTCCAGGACCCCTTTCTGCAGCCCCACACAAGGAGATTTCCTTCCACGGTATCAAGGTAAACAGAACGGCACAGCAGTAACAATAGAGCAACAGTGTTAAGAGACAAGGGAAGAGCCCTCGGCTGCTCTAATACTCCTCTGCTTTTGGACAAGAGAGTCTGAAGCCAGGGCCCGAGGCCGTGTTGTGAGACCGCTCACAGATCTCTTTTCAGATCTCAGCTCCCTCCACTTGACCTGGATAACAGTGGGGATCCTTCATTGTTACTTGACAGAGAGAGAGAGTCATGAGGGCAACTGGGGAGTCAAAAGGCTCCCACCTGAATGCCGTGATTAACACCTTTCCTGTTTCCCCTGATCCTGCAGGCTTCACTTTGATGTGAAGAAGAAACCTTTTGACTCCACAGTGGTGGGATTAGGACCCCGGCCCCGAGGGGTCCGTGCCTCTTCCTAGCTACCTTTTCTGGGTCTGTGGACCAGAAAGAAAAAGTTGCTTCCCTAACATTTTGGCTTGCAACTTTCCCTGGTCTTTAACTCTCCCTTGAAAAGGAGTCATTCCACACGCAGGGGAGGCAAAGCACAACACACAGCAGCAATGCCCAGCTCTCCCCAAGGACTTCTCACCACCAGTGCCAAGAGGCCGCACAAAGAAGGTCAGCTCATTACCCCCTTCCACAGAAGAGACACTGAAGCACACAGAGGTGTGTGTGACTTGTTCCAAGGTCCATCAGCAGAGCCCGCTGCAAAGGCCCTGGTGCTTCTGCTTGGCTCGTGACCACCTCGCCATGCAGCACAGAGGCAACCTGGGAAGGAACAGGCTGCTGGAAACCTGGCTTCCCAGGTCAGACTCCACCACCAGCAGACACTGACCCAAGCGTGCAGCTGGGACCAGCCTGTCCGAGCAGCCCAGCTGGCTCCTGAACAGCACAGCCAGCATCTCTGTGCCGGCCCAGGTGGTGGGGAAGGTGCACAAAGTGCAGGAGGCTGCCAAAGCGCCGCTCAACCCAGACCCCGGTCTCACTCCACTGCAATCACATGCCCAGCTCATCAGCAGGGGGAGGGAAGGAGGGAACCCAGGAAGGGTGACAGCAGAGACGCTCAGCTCCCTGAGGAGACAGACAAGGGCATGCGATGGTATCAGCCAGCGGCTACTCTGCGCCCTGCCTGCCTTAGGACACACAGACCAAAGGAACAGCCCCTGATACAGAGACAGGACTTGATGATCTGCTCGGGTCCCTTCTGACCCTACCTACTATGAAACTAAGAAAGCTTCCCTGCCACGTGTCACCGAGCTGGGGAACGACTTGGCACTGGGTCTTGGGGTCTGCAAGGGCCCTGCAGAAGTCTGCTCCCAGTCAGGCCTTCCTGTATTTATCTGTATCACAATAGGGTGGATGGGTCCCAAGCACAAACCAGGGCAAGCCATGCCAGCCTCTGTGTATGCAGCACGGAGACAGCCCTGCCCCAAGAAGCCTACAGATTCAGGAGAAGAGAGCACAGGGACACAGACAGACAAGAGGTCCAACCTGCTGCTGAGTACTTTGGAGGGCAGTGCAGTGCCTTGCAGCCATGTGACTGGCATTAGATGCCCCCAGGTACCATGAACCCCCTGCTTCCTGCAGCCTGTTCTGAGAGGCGTGGGAGGCCCTGGCCTGGCTGCACCAAGGTGGAGCTCCCAGGGCTGCTGGGTGCACCTCTGCTGGGAAGGTACCGATAGATTTTGCATGCTATCGAGACTCGCCAGCCTCCCAGCCACCAGCTAGGACAGATGGACCTTCCCGCCCTCCCCTAACCCATGCAGAGGGGAAGCAATTTGTTCAAAGCTACAGAAGCAAACGGGGTCTGGAAACAAGAGAGGAACCCGGGAGTCCCAGCTCCCAACACCCACCGCTGGGCAACACTGTGCTGTCAGAGGTGAGTGGAAGGCTGGCCAGTGGGGGAGCCATGGAAGTTGAGCAGTCCACCGGATAGGAAGAAGCATGAGACTGCCCCTCATTTCA
>NW_005842058.1:2441061-2450872 GCF_000455745.1 Alligator sinensis
CAGCAGGACAAGCCCCCACGGGGTCTCTCCTGGATTCACCTCCCTCCTTGCTGCCTCTCTGACTGGTACGGCACAGATTCCCCAGGGCTGGGCCCTTTCCCCCAGGCCCCCACTGTTAACACATTTCTGAGGGGCAGCAAAGATCTCCCGACTGAGCTCCTGCCCTGGCAGAAGGCGGGCGGCAAGCGCAGCAACTTTGCAGAGAGGAGCCGCAGCCTGGTCCCTCAGTCCCCAGAGCCAGGGCTGGCTGCCGAGGCATGTGTGGTGGTGGCAGGGGAGCTGGTCCCAATCCATTCATTACACTTCCTCCCTGCCACTGCGCCCAAGACCAGCCACTGAATATATCTTTGCCTTGAGGGACAAGGGGGTGTGGGATCCCCCCCTGTAAATGCCCCCTTCCCCTCAGGTGGTGCTAGAGGACACTCAGGGCCCCATGCTTCTGCTGTAGGTTTGGCTAGGGGCCCCTGGCGACCCTTCCGTGGGTCCTAGGGTGTTGGCAGCCCCCTGGGCAGAGCTGGGAGAGGCACAGCACAATTACAGCCCCCCCATGTACACCTGGGAGCTCGGAGGTGCCTGCACACAGCGACCAGCCAGAGCTTGTGCCCTGGAGAGCAAACCTGTCACTGGCAGATAATTAAGGGCTTGATTTGGAACCAAACTGAATGCGACTTGCCTGGGCACCCTGTCCCTCCTTGGAGCCCTCGAGGCAAAATGACAGATACCTGTCCTCAAAGTTGCTCTGTGCTTGGCAGGCTGCTCCTGCAGCTGATGACACGGGGGTCCG
Organism: Alligator sinensis; assembly: GCF_000455745.1. NCBI lineage: Eukaryota > Metazoa > Chordata > Crocodylia > Alligatoridae > Alligator > Alligator sinensis. The sequence goes on from NW_005842058.1 coordinate 2,441,846, forward strand.
AGGAGAGCTGCCTGCCCCCAGCCCCTCTCACCTTTTTCTTTCGGTCCCGGGAGCGGTTCCTGCGTTTGCGGTTGGTTTCCTCCTTCTCCTTCTGCTCCTGCAGAGCCTGCGCCTCAATGTCCTTAATCTTTTTCAGTTGCTTGGCTGCCTGAGCCATGGTGGGTCAGGGCTGCAGTCCTCCTTGCACAGTTCCCCCGGTCCCCGCACAGAAGGTCCTTTCCCTCACCTCGGACACTGGTGACCCTGACCAGCAACGATGGGGAGATGAGGAGCAGATTGCCAGCCCCGAAGGGCAGCTGATGCCTCCAGCTAGTTGCTAGATAAAGTCCAGGACACCTTTATGAAAAGGCACGAATAATCCCAAGCCCGGCTGCTCCAGGGGTTCTGTGCACCATTGCAGCAGAGCCCGACCGCACTGGCTCATCATTCAGAGTCCTCCTGGTGGGACGGGAAGCGTGGCTGGTGCTGTGTGCTCCCCCCTCACTGCCTCTCCTGCCGCATCGGGGCAATGCAGACAGCTGGCCACCAAAAGGAAAATAACTCTCAGCAGTTAGTGCCTGATGACAATAGCGAGGCAGCGAGATGAGAAGGCCAGCGCATTTCCTCTCGGCTCCCCGTAGCAAAGCCGTAGCCTGTACAGTCAGGCAATGGCTTTACCACTGCAGTGCTGCTGATGCAGGCACATTTTCCAGTCTCTCCCATCCTCTCCCTCTCACTCACTCTCTGTGCAGCAGCAGCAGCACCAGCACCAGCATCGCTTGCTTGCTCTCTGGGCTCCAATTCGGTCTCCTTTCAGGGACAGTGATGGGGAATTGCTGCTCACGCTCGGGAGACTGGCAGCCTCTCTGCTTGGAAAACAGGCACTACTGCAAAGGACGTGCCAAGTACTAGAGCAAAGTGCAGCTCAGCAGCATCTTCTCCACACGGTGCCTCTGCTGAATGAGAAGCCTGGGGAGGGGAGGGATCTTGGCTGTGAATGGGAGACAACAACCCTGGGCTCAATCTCCCTGTTGGCAGCCCCGCACCAGAAAAGTCAACCGCAGTTCCCAAGCTGGCTTGTGCCTGCTTGGTGCCACCTAGCAGAGCCTGGGTTCTGGCACAAGGTCCCTGGGTGAGCTCCAAGCAGGTCAGTGCCCCTGCCCCATGCCCCCCATTTCACCTGCATTTACCTGTCTGAGCTGCAAGTGCTGATATGTGGAGAGCTATGTCTCTGAGCCAATCAGCCTGTGGCCAAGGTCACAGGGGCTCTTTGACCTGGGGCCTAGCTGCCTCCCCCAGTAGCGACTCACTTCTCACTGGGGCTGGTGTCATGGATGTGTCTGCTCCCACACATCTGTCATGTCCCCTCTCCCTGGCCCTGGCCCCCTGCCTCCACAGGCAACTCTGTCCATTGCTTGCCCCCTGCCACCCAGCCATTTGGGTCCCCACCCATGCAGACTATCTCTTGGGCCACATGCATTCCTGTCACCCACCCCTTCCTGGTTTGCAGAGGCCCCAGCAGAAGGATGCAAAGCACAGAGCAGTTGGAATGGTCCCTGCAATGCCCAGGATCCAGCTGCATTGGCCATGTGCCCAAAGCCTTGTCTCTGCTGCACAAGATCTGTGAGGTGGGGGACTGGGGGCAGTCTTGGAGTCAGGGACAGGATGCACACACGGTACAGCCCACCGAACACCATTCCTGGTGCCATGCCTCTGCATTCCTGGTGCCATGCCTCTGCAGCTCCACACACCACCACTGCTACACCCTGCAAGCCCACTTCAAAGGGAGCCAGCCCTGCCCCGGGGATGAGCTCTGTAGTGTGGCGAGGGTCCTTTCAATGTTACTCATGGGACACGTCCCATGTTACTCACCTGTGGGGAGTGATGGGGGATCCTTCAGAGATCTGCCGAGGTCCTAATGCACAGGCTCTGCCTCCCGGAATACCTGCTGCCTTGGGCCCTACTGGACACACTTCTCTGCACTGACCTCTTCTCTGCCAAGTTTCCTTGCTCCACACACAGCAGTGCTAGAAGCAGAAAGAGCAACTTCACCCGAGGGGCTTGCAGAGACGCCTGGGAGGCCAAACCTTCTGGGGGTCCAGCAGATGGTGAGGAATGGGACACGCTCTCTGTGCACTGCTTGTGTCACATGCCTGATGCCCAGGAGGATAAATGACACACTTAATTCCAGATAAAGCCAGGCACCACAACAGAGCAATGCAGTGCAGCAGGGACACACACACGAGAGCCTTTACACAAAGGGAATGTGTCAGGTTCACAGAAGCCCTTGTACCCACAACCTTGCCCCATCCTGGGTGAGGGGTTTGGCCACGGCCTCATGGAAGGAGAAGCAGATCACAGGCAGTCCCAGGAGGACTTGCACAAGGGCTGGGTGAATTGCCATGGGATCTGTGCATCAGGCTTCCCTAATTCCGAAGGCCGGCTTGCTCCCCCACCTGGAAATGCTGGAGGAGAACCCTCCTGAGAGACCGGCAGCCCCTCCCTGCACTCTCATCTTGGGCCAGGGACAACATCCCCTGCAGCACCAGGCTCTGGGTCCTGCAGTAAGAGGCTGACTCACCTGCAGGATGGAGAATTAACTCCTGGATGTCTCTGATGGGCAGGGAACAGCCCTTGGGAAACTCTGAGCAGGCTGCACCCTCCCTTGTCACTGCAGGAGCAGTACAGTTGCAGGGGGAAGCCTGAGCCTGTGCCCTCTTGAGGGAGCTGCTGAAATCCACCCTGGGCCTTGGCTAACGAGCCCAGGAGGCACCCTGCAGCTCTGGTCCTTAGAGCTGTCCCTCGGCTCCCAGTGCTCCAATCACCAGGGACCTCCTCCTCCCAACGCAAGTGTGGAAAAAACAGGAGCCAGGACCTTGTGCCCAGGGCCCCTCAGTGCAGCAGCATATCACAGTAAGCAAAACCCTGCAGTGCTGCCATGACACCAGCTCACCTGCTAAGTCAGGATACTCAGCTGCAGCCCCATCAAAGCTATTGCGACCCATGACATTAGGGAAGCTGGACTTCTCGTCTCTTCTGGCGATGCAAAGGAGGAAGGAGACATACTGCACACCGAAGGGATGGCTGAGGTCTGGCCGGGAGTGTAGGGTCACCCGTCTCCATCACCAGCCTTGCAGGTTATCATGTATCCTTGCAGCCGTACCTCCTGCACTTGAGAGGAAGCAAGAGAGCCTCAGCTTCTCCTCTGATAATGCACAAGAACTTCTAGCTCTCATGGCTGCAGAGAAAAACCTAAAAACACGGTGCGACAGTGAACCGGCGGCCCAGAAATAATGGGAAACAAATGCAACCTCTGGCCATGCTAGAGCCTGGGCCATGAGAGTTGAGCTCCAGGCTGGTAACGCTGGGTTTGCAGCCCAACTGTGTCAGCGCTGCCTCAGCTTCCCTGGCCACAGGACAACAGTGGATCCTCTGGAGCAGCCCAGGAAAGCCTGGAGCACGGGGTGAAGGGTGGCCAGTGCTACACGAGGAGGCCAGGCAGGAGCAAGCAGCTCTCCAAACACAGCGGGGAAGCAAACTAGGTCAGGAGACAAGAATTCTTCAGGCTTTAAATGTATGGTTCAGGCCACCAGCCCTGATCTGGGCACAGAGGAGGGGGAGGGCTGGGCGTAGAGGCTTCTCTTGGCTTCGGGGCGGGTGCCACAGCATCCCCAGGGCCCACAGCGGCTGCTCTGGAGTCCTCTGCAAGCCAGAGTTAACCAGGCACAACCAGCCTCTTCCAGAGCTCCAGGCTGGGGCTCTTAGCACAGTTGCCTGTGCAGGGCCAGCCCGGGAGTGGGGGCTGAGCAAAGCACCTGCCGGTGGCTGCAAGGATGCAGGAGCCTTTTGCAGAAGGCAAGTGGCGCTGATTAGTCTCTTATCGACTCAGTGCCTGGCGTGCTTAGCGAGCGGCTCTGACGTGTCCCTGCAGCAGCCGCTTCCTGTAAGCCACATAAAATGAGAGGGGGAGCGTGGAATTGCTGTAGCAGCAGCTGCTGTCTCCCCTAGGCCCGCCACATGGAGAGGGAGCCTGGGCTGCACCTTACGATGCACAGGCTCACCCTGTCCCTGACTGTGGGGTGGCTGGGCAGGCTGCTGCTGCTCTCAGCAAGAAGGCAGGGATGCAAAGAGCACCGTGAAATCCAAAGAGCACCGTGAGGCTGGGCTGTCCCCTGCCCCTTGGGTCCCACTACCCAGCTCCCTCTCACATGACAGCAGCAATGTGGATGGGAATATTGATTACTGAGCAGCCCCACAATGCACCACTCCACAGTCACTGAACCAGAAAGTCACCTTAGCTGGGTTCAGCTGGAAACAGAGCATGAGTCCCACAATGGACCTGGTGAGCCCCAGGCCTCACCGCCTGGCACACTCCCAGCCCGGTGGCACAGGTGCACTCGAGGTGCTCCTAGCACATGCAGAAGATGGCTGTGTGAATGCGGGGAAGAGGGTCATGTCTGAGCGTGGACAGAAATAGACTGGTGGAGACTCAGCAGTAGCCAAGGTACAAAGTGCTGATGTCAGAACCATGAAACTCCAGATTTTTCTCTGTAGTGCTTGTCCTCGGCTCTTCCTTAACTGGCAAACAACCAGGGAGTGATGGATGACGTGGCGGCAGCAGGCTGTGCGCGCACGGCCTCTCCCGGGGCTGGCTCGTTATGCACACTCATCACATCGCCGCAGCTGCAGAGCCGGCTCCTGGTGCTGGGACGTGCTCCCAGAACCGCTGCAAGGAAAAGGCCCAAAGCCTCTCCTGGCTGTGACGGGGAGGCAGGCATGGCCCCCCGGCTCAGGGCAGGAGTCAAGGCAAGCATGCCTCTGCGGACACCTCTGCAGCCACAACAACGGGGCGAAGGCAAAGCTGGGCTCTGGGGAAGGATGCTGCTCCCACTCACCGGCACTTGGTCAAGACCAGAAATTCCCTGGAAAGCTTTGGATTTTGCATCTCCCTTTCGAGGGCTGTTGGCTCCTGCACTTCATCCCAGGGGCCCGGCACCATTGTGCCCCTGTTCTGCACGAGATAGCCTGCACCACTCACAACACTGCTGGCAGGAGCCTGAGTGACCTGGCATGACCTGAGGAGCCAAGCGTCCAGGCTCCTTCTGTGGAGCTCAGCTCAGGCAAACCTGCCACCCTCCGCCAATGCTTCTCTCTCCCCCCCTTCACCCCAGCCTCTGGCTCACAGTCCTCCCTCTCCCAACCCCTCATCCTGCCTGCTTACCTGAGTCCGTCCTGCTCTTAAAGGCCCTGCTTCCCAGCGAGGCAAGGCGCCAGTCCCCTTCTCCCTGCACAGCCCACCCTTAGCTGCTCCAGCTCCGTTCTTGCTCGCGGAGTCCCACGACTCTGGGCTCTCCTGATCCTTGCCCCATGAATTCTGCCAGGGTGGGGATGGCTTGTTCACCTCCTCAGGACAAGCAGACAGCAGCATGTAATGAGTTTGATAGGCAGCCTGTTTAAAACACAGAAGGAAACACTTATTTCAAACTCAGCCTACCCATAGAACTTGCTTCCAGCAGGTACCAGATGCTCGTAGGGCTCAAGGAAGGTTGCACATTTAGAGGGAGGATGAGAACCCTTGGGAGGACATGCACAAATGCTACTGTCATGATGCACATCTCTTACCTTATGGATGGGTGATTGCATGACCACAGACTGCAGCTCCTTAAAGCACCGCTGAGGCTGCCCACTGCAGAGACTGGACAAGCCACTGGTGACTGAGATGGCAGTTCCTGTACACATAAGCAGCACTGCTCCAGGGTATTTTATGCATCTTCAAGGGCCTCTTCACGTTTCTCTTGCCATGCTCAGCTCCCAGCTGCACTTCCAAAAAACCCCAAAATACTGATGACAATAGAGAATGGGAAAGAACCACTCCCCTAGCCCCATCATGCTCCTTGACTTGTGCAGAAACCACGAGATCAAGCTGTTGGCTCTTCATTGGCCCCAGTGACATCCCTCTTTGCCTCAGGTTCCCATTCCAGAAATGGGAACATCACAATCCTGCCTCAAGCTGAGGCAGCAGGGAGGGGACACCTCAGTGCCCTTAGCAAATGTTTGCAAAGTGCTTTGTGCTTCCTCCTTGGGGAAGGGCTAGCAAAGGGGAAAGCCCTGCATTACTGCTGTTCTTGGAGCCCTTGGGGCTGGCAAGCTCACTAAAAAGCTCTCACACATCAGTCTGAAGCCAGAGACGGAGGAGCCCTGGTTGCTGGGTGACAGAGCTAGCGATCCTTACCAGACCCAAGGCTTCCCCATTTCAAGACCCTGAGTGAGGAAAAAGTAATCCCGATGCCAACAAGCCAGGCACGGCAGAGAGAAGTGTCTCCAGATGACAGCCATGTGTAAATATCATTGCCATTACGTGGGGTGGTTCCCAGCAAAGGTCTGTGCTACCTCCAGCCAGCACATGCAGGGGTGTGCACACTAAATCTGACAGCAGCTTGCGTAGAAATATTCCCCCAGTAAGCGCTGCCCACAAAGCCAAGCTCGACCCGATGAATGACTAATGTGGTCCTGGCACTACTGTCTGGCTTCTCTAATTGTTTTTCTATGAAATATCCCATTCATTTCCCTTCTGAGCCAGCTTTATTTATTACCACTTTTCAGCCCTGGATCACTCATGTGGACAAGAAGCAGGCGTTTTGGTCCTGGCTGGCAACGTCCTTGCAGTTCCTGTTATTGCAAATCTTGCCCACCAATGCTTGCAATCAAGCCCAGGGGATTTTTGTTTTCTAATAACCCTTATGTAGAGGCAATGCCTGTGAGAACCATGGACCATGTCTACCCACCCCTATAATTACTGCATCTGCTAATGTTGTGATGGCAAACAGTTTTCCAGGAAATAAAGTTCTTACTACTATGCTTTCCAGCACTTAATGAATGAACTAAGTAACTACCATGTTCCACACAATGCTGCATTAAACGCTTGGTATTTCAATGCCCACATGCTGCTGTCAGATACAGACAGTCCATGTAGACGGCTCACATCCTGGCACTACTGCACAGACAATTTTCAGTCCCCTTGGCAGATGCTTCACACACTTCTCCAACCACAGAGGGGCAAGGAAGTCACCTAAAAAACCAAACAACACAAAGCAGCTGGTCCACGTGCCCAGGAATCAGTGCCTTTCTGGACGTACCCCTGCTCACAGGGCTGATCGTCACTGGACCTTTGGGCACCAACAAGATGTCAACCATAAGCTGTCAATACTCCCTGTCTGTCCCCAGATGTGCTGACGAGGCTCCAGCGGAGCCACAGCTGGACTGGCCTCAAGCAAGGCCTCAGAACAGGCCCAGGAGGCAGGACATCTAAAGACAAATGACACTTGTCTTCCAGCCCCATTTCTCATCCCAAGCCTCACTATGCCTCACCTCATCCTACTGGGCACAGTGCTTGGCTGACAGTCAGGGCTGGGCGAAAAACACCCAAGCAGCAGAGGGATTACACAAGGAGTGGCTGTGGGGCCAGTGGTTTATCGCTGGCACTTCCATTTGCCTCTGGACTTGGTGTCCAGAGCTCCTTGCCCTGCTGTCACCCCTGCCCCAGTGCAGAAATTAGGTTCAGCCTAAGTCAGTTCTCACAGAAGTCTTAGGAAAACCAGGCTCCTGCAGCCTTCCTGTGATATCTTGTTGGCTCAGGCTGTGCACCAGAAGCTTATCAAGAGGTGACACTGGCATGACTTCAGAGAACTGTTTTGCTCTGGGAATCCGCCCTCGCAGTGGCCCCATCTCTGGGAACTGCCTGACCAGCCACAGGTTCAGTCCACCCCGCCCCTGGAACTGGGGATGGAGTCAACAGATCAAGCGCCGTGACCAGTCCTGGCCGCACACTTGGTTCTTCCAGTTCTGTCGGGGAACAGCATGCTCACCAATTGCTCTTCTGGCTCACCAGTGGCTGGGGTTGGAGCCTCTGGCTTGGCACCATGATATGACGCACCGTGCTCTCAGCTCTGCTCGTCCCAATGCCATCATCACACCCCAGCCCCTTCCTGCACTCCCCAATGGGGCAGGCTTCTCATTCCAGATAGGAAGCTCTGCATCCTGTGAACTGGAGAATTTCTTCCGGGCTCCAGCACCTGGTCTGGCAGCAGGGGGCTTGGAGGAGCTACTGTTTGCGAGGGGCAGCTCTCTCCTTGCCAGTTCTTGCTATGCCATCTGTTGACAAGGACTAGCGAGGGGAAGGCTGGGAGAATATGGAGATGGGCTTGCCAGTAACCGTCAGTCACTCCCTATCCTGCCCTTCAAGGAAGCTGCACCCGGAGCATATGGACCAGTAAGAAATGGCATAGAGCAGGAACTTCTGGTGGATCTAGACTGGACCATTCAGCTGCTTGCTTCCAAGGTAGTTAAGAGGAGCAGCACAGAGGGGGCTGGAGGAAAAACTGAGGCAAACCTCCTGCTTTTTGCCACACGAGTGCACAAAATAGTTTAGGTGCACATGTCCTCAGGACAAAGGGCTGCTTAGGAATAGTCCTGCTCACCTCAAAATAAAACTTTACCACTGGTCCCTCCAAAACAAAATTTCTGGGTTTTTTGCGTTGTAATAGCATCAAGGGACTTGATTAGAAACTAGGATCCCATGGCCATGGGCACAAGGTGAGCAAAACAGCCACAGCCCTATGCAGCTTGCAGTCCAACAGACAACAGGTGAATGTAGACAGAGGAACTTTAAAAAAAAAAAAAAAAAAAGCCAAAAATGAGGCCTTTTTTTTGCTCCTCCTTGAAAAAAAAACCTGCTGGAGAAAGGAAGAGGCAGCAGAAATCCAGTGCTGTGTCTGCAAGAGGCTGTGCAAAGGTTGGATTTGTAACCATGATGGACCCCACAGCTTGGGGGAGCTGGACAGGCAGTGAAATGGCCAAGTCCTGCATCAGAGACAAGAGGATTTTTATCTTCTCAGCTGTTTCAGACTGTTATTTTTAGCCTAAATTATCCTGCTGGGCATGCTGTGAAAATAAAAAATGCTGCAGGACACACCTTAGTCACCAAAGGCTTTGTCGGACTCCATCTATCTGTAATTGCCAGTTGCGATGATGGCAGGACCTCAGCAGAGA
>NW_005842058.1:2450882-2468106 GCF_000455745.1 Alligator sinensis
GATGGTTTCATTCTTTGAGTCTTCCTGTAATTATTTTACTGATAAGACTTGAGAGCTGTCATCCCCCTTTAAGATCATTCTTCCCTTTGATTAGCCTCTTTCAAAGCCACGCTACTTATCCCCTGGGTTGAAGTTTGTACACCGCAGTGCGTTGCAACCTGCCTCCCGTCTCCTTACTGAGAGCTGGAAATGGTGGGTTTGCTCCACATACCAAAGCAATTCAGAGCAAATCTACCAACCTCACACAGGGTCTCTGACCATCCCCACAGCATACATTTTCAATTTGGCAATCCAAAAGGTCTGCACAGCCAGCTGATCACTCCAGCGGAGCTCTATACTAACACGCTTTGCACCGTATTAGTATCCGATTTCAGCTCCATGTCCCATGCGCAATTCTGAAAAGCCTTTCTGTTTTTGCTCCCTAACGGATTTGATAAATCAGTTGCATTTCAAGGCCTTTTAAGGAATGGTTGCTTTGGGGAAACGTCCAGCCCTCACTCCCAGTTTTCCTGGCTCCCAGGGCCCCTGAATGCACTTAATATCAAGTTAACAGAGTCCACTTAGATTAGAGTCCATCATAACAATATTCAGAACTACTTACAGACAGAAGACACCACAACCTATTGGAGCAAATGCTACTTTTTAAACATTTCCTAAATTGCAGTTACTGCTTATCAAATCATTCATTTTGGAAACATTTTCATAATCCCATTTTAAAGCTATCCACACACACAAAGCTGAGTGCGCCCAAAATTGCTGCCCTCTATTATGTCAAATCTAGACACGTGCTTTTCTCTTTTGGAATCAACTCAACTACCTTAAGACTGGGAGATGCTCAAGAAGCTTCATTTAAATTTACCTTTAACACTGATCCTGCTTACCCCTTTGTAGCGTCTAATTAAATATTGCAGGGTCTCGTAAGATGAGACGTAGAGCTCTAAGTACCAATGTGTGTTGCAATACCTGGGTGCAAGGAAAACACAAGGAAAGGATGCGGGACTGCTTTCTTCATTCAGTTTATGTTACAAACCCATTACTTCAATATAACTGCATGCGTGATTTGCAATAAGTGACGCATTTACAAAAGAGACATTTACCTGGGCCGTTTTAATTTCAAACACCTACTAGAGCAAATGAACCATGTTCTGGCTTAATTGCTCATCATATTTAATTCATGAAATGAAAGCTACGGTGGTCACTGGAGGACAGACAGTGTCTTCAACTGATAATCTACTTTATTTTTAGATTTTACATTGAACCCTGAAAGTGAGTATTTTTTAAAACTGGCAGCAAATAAAAATGCTCTCAGGTACAGTCCTTTGTAAACTGCCATTCAACCCAAGCACATTTTAATGGTCAAATTATAAACTCTGTGAATCCACAGGCTAGAGGCATACAGAGGGAAAAGCCATAATTACTTAAATACAGTTAAACCCAGATATTCTTAAAAAGCAGAGCATTTTGTACCCAACTCAAAAGGGGAGACAACAATTTGTTAAAGCACTTGACACTGGCTGGGGACAAAGTCTGAAATGTTTCCTTTAAGGCCTATTTTTTTAGAACAATACCTATGACTACAAATGAAATTTTAGAATGGAATGGCTCTTTCAACCTTAAAAATCTAGCAATGCTACTGGGATGGGCATACATGGACAGACAGACGGACAGAAACGCACACAATCCTGACAGACCTTACCTGTAACATTGCTGGAGTATCTTCCACAAGTGATTACTGAAAGCTGCAGAGAGAACCCTTGTCTCAAACCTTACTGTATGGTTGAATAACCTAAAACTGCTCGAAGAAAATGAACAAATCATCCTGGCGTGTTCTATTAGATTAGTTTCCAACTGTATCTTTATTAACTCATCTCTTTCGGTCTGAAAAATATAACTGCCTGAAAGACAACAACTGTATTGAGTTTAAAGAGTAATGATCTGACCTCAGGGGGGAGTACAACGGCCTAATCTTACACAAGTCAGCACGTATGTGTTCCTGTGCAGACACTGGAGAGTATACTTGAACATCTGTTTGAATAAAAACAAAAATATAGATATTTTACTCACCCTCGGGGCCCTCTTTATTCATTTTCCACAAATGCTTACACATGAGATTTGTTTTCGTGGAAGATAAACACCTGTGAAAACGTCTATGGAAAGGTTTCCAGTAGAAATCTTTGGGTATCTATTTTACAATCCCAGATCTTCCTATGCAGTCAGAATCCAGAATCATGCTACAGACCACCAGGCATACACTGCTCGCAGCAAGTAGCAAATTGTCCATTAACAACTTGCCAGCAGAAATATCTTCACACTGAATGTCCCAACTCCAAATCAATTAATAAAAGTCTGCTTGTGAATAGTTAGGCAAAAACACTAATAATCAGTTATTTGCTACGTTTACCTGGATGAAATTTTCAATCTAATCTCAAAAGGTCACTGTAACTTGGCTTCCATCTAGTGTCTTAACAGCTCCATAGGACTGCAGAGTGCTCACGTGCAGAATCCTTTCTATCTGGTAGCCAAACCTATTAATAGAGATAGTCATTTGTTTAAGGATCAATAGTCTTGGACTAATCTTTTTCTGCCTTGATGAACTTTTGTGGTCAGTGTACACTGCAGTGGTTTGCTGGCCAAAATCTCTAGTTTCCATATCCACTTTTTGTCAGCGTAAATCAAAGACAAATGAATGTGTGAATAATCCAATGTCTTGCCTAGACAACATCAATGTTACAACCGTTTTCATATATTAGGCATAAGTAATTTATAGGATTAAGACATGATTCCCAATGTGGGCTTTCTGTCAACAGAGGGAACAAAAAATATTTACACACACACACACGTATATATAATTGTGTGTGTGCACGCACGCATGTGTGTATAAAGGTCAGATAAATATGTATATATGTGTGTGTGTGTGTGTGTGTGTGTGTGTATACATACATACACATATACACACACATACATATGTATATAATTATTATTATATAATTATATTATATATTATAGCAGGTTGGCCAGAGCTGTTTTCAAACTTGACTTACTTGTGAGCACTTTGTAGTAGAGACTCTGAGAGCAGGCATGATTTCCTTAAGCAGCCCACATGCCACAGAAAAAGCTAAAGCTATGGGCAGAGATTCTGCACCTAGTTTCCAGGACAGCGTTTCCCTAAGATACTGCACCTCTTCTGGATCAGCAGGCTTCACATGAGGGAATCGCACTTGCTGGTCCCCGAGAGCAGTGACAGGATTCAGTTTTCAACGCCGAGGAGGAAGTAAAAATTCCACATGCACGACAGACATCCAAAATGGCTCAACATAATTTATTTTTTATGTTAAAATGTACAGAGTTCTTTTGAAAGTACTTGCTAGAAAGGGAAAAAAAAGTGATATTACATACAAGGAGAGGAAGGGAGACCAACCGGCCAGGAGCGCATGACATGGAGAGTTACAAAGGCATCTAGGCACCCCTTCCCCTTAGCTTACAAGTCACCATGAACAAAGTACAAAGAGGTTACAAAACAGGAAAAGCAAATATAAACAGACAGGAATAGACTTAGCTTCATTTGTACATGCGGCTTTTAGAGGCATCTGGAGCTCTATTCACACACTCTAGAGATCTCTTTAAAGAGAATTTTTATCTTTCTTAAAATAGTTTTTAATATTCTACAACAAAGATAAAAAATTTTAAAGATGGAATGAAATGAAAAAGCTCTTATTTTAAAAGGCATCAAAGTCACTAACAGTGAGTTTTTTTTTTAATTTCTTTTAGAAGATTACCCAAGTTATCTTGCTAAAAATACATTTTTTTTTTTTAAACAGAAGTGAAAAAATGGTAGGTACCAATATTACTGCGTTGGATAATTTCTTTTTATAATATAGAAAAGAACATTTTTTTTTCTACAATAGTTCTACAGTCACAAAGGCTTGTGGAAAAGGGAGCTGCCCGATTGATTAAAAAAAAAAACAAACCATACAAAAACCAAACCAAACATAACAGCAAACAAACTAAATTCACGGCCCTCATTTCAACAGCTTCTCCTCCTGTCTGGAACTCGACCTGTCCCGTCCCCCCCACCCACCCACCTGTAACCAGGAAGCAATGACACAGCTGAAGATCTAGGAAGGAGAGGGCAGCACTGTGTGCTTTCTACATGGATGATCTGGAACTGGAATAGTATATACAGAGAAATGGGGTCCTACACAGCCTCACACATGCTCAAAACTAAGAGAAACAAGAAGTGGAAGTCCTTAGAATTCTGCCGTATACATCAGCAGTTACTGGAGGAAGGTCCATTTTAGTGCATCTGAAGAAACCCCAACTGTCATCTGGACTTTGACATTTTTTACAACTAATTAGTCCTATTTTTGCATCTGTATCCCTACAGAATATACAGCTAGAGAGAGCTTCCCAAGAAAGGGTCAATGATGCTGTCCCTTTCTTTTTTTGCCTTCGATGACAAGCCAAAAGGTGCAGCGTCCCTTACACTGTCCCAGAGCGGTGTAGCAGGAAGAGAATGGAGCATGGGATGCGGACCAAGACGCCGCAAAATCCTGCTGTCTTGGTCCCACCATGGTGCGATTGCCTTGCTCTCGCTTCCTCCCTTAATGGAGGGGGCCTGAATTGCCCTTCATTTCCCACACGCTGCCTTACAGGGAACGAGCTTCCTGGGAAATTCTCTAAGGATGGTGTGAAAGCAGGGACGTGCCTATTTTAACACCATGACTCCCCTGGAAGAAGAGCACATCTAGCATTTCCGCCCCGCGCCACACATGCCAGAAACGGAACAGTGGGCAAGGACACCATAGGTTTCTTGTCAAGACGCTTAAAACATGCACTTCATCTTCCAAGATTACATAAGCAAAGGAACTTGGAGGCAGATCCCTGGAAACGGCTGCCCTTGAGCCCAGCCAGACTCAACAGCTCAGAACCAAGACCCTCAGCATTTCAAAGTACGTACTAAAGCAGAGATTGGGATCTCAGCGTTACGGCTGATTTGCAGGTTGTCAACACACAAGCCTGTAGCCATTCTCCTCCTGTTTCTGATGCACAGTACCTGGCCTCTTATCTTTTTAGCGACTGCCTTAGGGTGCACACAGCTCTCCTGTGATATGCTTATGCTACTTCAGACCAACAACGCGGGCGTGCGTCTGTGGGTTCTGGATGGGCACATTTTAAAGTTACATCGTACTTTCAGAATGAAACATACAGATTCTTTTTTTTTTTCAATTAACTCACCTACAAAGATATCCATGTGGAAAGAATTTATTGTTTACATATATGGTTTATATATTCCAAATTGTACGGAGGGGTGAGGGAGCCAGGGAGGTTAAAGCTGAGAAATGTTCCTGCCTCACTGAGATTAAAAGCTTCCGCTGTCCTCCACGTCCCCTTCCGAGTCTCCCGTAAGTGCCTCCCGCTGGACTGAAGTAGGGGATGCTAGGTGGGGAGCGGAGGGAAGGGTTTCAAGACCCACTGAGGTGTCAGACATTTTACAGGACTGCAACACGGGGAGCTGTGTGCAGTGGGGTGCGGGGCAGGGAGAGGAACATAGGTTCGAGAGTACAATTTAAAAAGACGATTTCACTGTTACACATGTTCTGTCCGTGTGGTCAGCAAAGTAAGGCTCTTTTTAAAAAATTATGAATAGATTTTTGTGCACGTTTCCCCCCCTAAAACCAGTTTTAAATGATTTCAGCTGTAAAATGTTTCAGGATTGTGAAGGAAACAAAAACCCAAAACAAAACAAAACAGAAAAAAATAAACAACAAACGAACAAAAAGAATAAAAGACCAGGCTTCCTAAAAAATAAAATAAACCAAAGAAAAACCCTCTAAATCTACAGCAATATTTTAACTGGAAAAAGGTCCGTTTTCTCTGGTTCGTCAGTATAAAAGGTTCCTTTATTTATATATATTTAAGTTTTTAGGTTGCAAGTTCATCTCGCTCATCTTCTCATGTACGGTCCATTGAGTGACTGCTTGGGAACCCCAGCAGCATTCATGTAGCTGTGATGGGAGGGGCCAGTGTACATCATGTTTCCATGAGGGTTTGGCTGCATAGGCTGCTGGGTATAGGCCTGGCTCCCCATCATCCCCATCTGCATCTGCATAGGATACTGTGCTGTCTGGTTCATGTAGGCAGGGTTACTATGGTAACTGCTGTTCATCATGGGTTGTGTCATTCGGTAGCTGTTCATGGCATTCAGGTTCATATTCATGGAGTTGACATTGTACGGGGTGGTTGGCATCAAGTTAACCCCCATGTTCATACCCCTCTGAACAGCCAGTGCCCGGGGCCCAGCCTGCATGGCAACTGCTGGCGGGCTGCGCCCGTACAGCTGCTGCTGGTGTGCAGTTGCAGAGGGCAGTGGTGCTGATTTGGAGCGAATGGAAATGTGCCCCTTGACTGGCATCTGCCCCTGCAACCTCTGTGTGTGAGGGATACCAATGTTGGTAGCAGACATATTACACTGGAGCAAGGGTGACGTGAGGTTCATGGTGGGGGATGCCAGGTTTGGTGGGGGGGTCATGGTGGCTTGTGCTTGCGGCGTCCCAGCTAATGGGTGAGATGGAGCTAGCTGGGCCAATCCTGTGTTGGACAAAGAAACACTGGTTGCATAGGAAGTCACAGCAGGAGAATGGCTATAAGGCATGGCATGAGGGTCCATAATGGTATTTGTTAGCTGCTGCAACTTGGCTAAACTGAACGTGGCTGATGGCTGCGAGTAGCTCCCGGCCCCAAAATCCCCCGGAATCCTCTCGTAGATACTGATGTTGCCGGTGCTTCCCGACTCCGGGATTTCCATGATCATCGGTGCTGGGGTGAAGCTGTTATTCATGCTACACTGAGACAGTGGAGGCTGCTGCTGGGGGGGAGGCGGGGGCTGAGGCTGTTGTGACTGAGGCTGCTGCTGCGGCTGCTGGGTTGCTGGTTGCTGATTGCTCGGAGGCCTTTCCACCACGCAGCTCTGAGGCGACTTGATGTTGCAGTTGGCTGCAGGCTGGACAGTACTCTGCTGCATCATGCTGCAACTGTTGCCAATGTTTGCCATCTGCTGAGTGACAACACAACTGTTCTGAGTGAGGCTGCTGGAGGAAGAGAGTCCCCCATACGAGCAGCTGCTCTGGGAAGAGTTGTTTCCACAAATGCTACCTCCCATGGTGGAGTCATAACTGCTGGGGTTCTCGTAGTTCTCCGTGGTGCTCTCAATGCTGCCAAGGTCACTGAAGCCACTATCCACCACCTGCTGGGAGTGGTCCGATACAGAAGGCACATCCATCATGGGGCTGGTCTCCATGTTCTGCATAGAGGGTGCGGACAGGGATCCTTGTTCAGGGCTTATCTGGGTGTAACCACTCTCCAGGGCAGGCACGTTGGGGCTGCTGACAGAGCGCACAGACTGGCTCGGGTGGGACTGGACAGAAGATATCGGACTATTGTGCTCCGAGGCATGACAATCCTCCACCATGGAGATCTGAGGGTCCTCGTCCGCCTGGGTGTAGCTCTGCAGAGTCTGACAAGCAGCTAGCGTTTCCTCGCAGTCCTGGTAGGCCACGTCATGCTCGTTGCTTTCTTCCTGCGTCAGCGACTGGACTGCTTGGACCGTTTCTAGGTCTAGCTCACTGTGAGGAATCTCTTCCTCTTCTTTTAGTTCAATTAACCCTTCTTTATTGTTTTGCTCTTCTTCGTGATCGTCCTCAGAGCCAGGGACATGCTCTGAGCCTCCTGAGGTCTCATGAGAAGCCTGCTCTTCCTCAGAATCTGCCTCGGCCTCATTTTTGCCCTTTGCATCTTCCCTACCGCTCTGTAGGCTTGCTTCTAAAAAAGACTCCTGAACGTCAGGCTCCTCTTTCACCCCTTCCCCGACAGGCTGTTCCTCCAGTTCTTTCTTCTTCGCAGACTCCAGGTGAGCATCATCTTCATCATCGGCATCATGGTCTTCATTTTGATTTATCACCTCCGCAACGTCATCTTCTTCCTCGTGATCGTGCTCAGGCTCTTCTGCTTCTTGCTGCTCCTCCTCTGATTGCCTTTGCTCTTCTGATACCCGTGGCTTTTCCTCTACTTCTTCCTCTATCTCAGGCTCTTTGACTTCTGGTGCTGGACTGCTGCTGTCCACAGGAGAAACTGCTCTCACTTCACTGCTTGTTGTATCTTCCTCCTCTCCCTCTCCCACCTCTTCTGCTTCCATGTGCACGTCCTCCTCCTTCCTCTCCTCAGCCAGGGGCAGCTCTTCTTTTTGTTCAACAGGCTCTTCCTTCTCCTGCATCTTGGGTTTGCGCCCTGGCTTTGAATCAGTTACCACTGCATCTACTCCTTCATCCTCAGTAGAGGCTGGCACCTTCTCCTGGTTCAGTTTAAGCCCTGGTTTCCGACCAGGTCTTTTCTTCCAGTGGACTGGCTTGCGGCTTTTGCCTTTTGGCCATCCCTTCTTCTTCTTCATGGGGGTAGAAGTATCTGGCTCAAGGGGAGAATCTGTTGCTTCACATTTTCTCAGCAGAGAGACTGGCTTCAAGGTAGGGGTGCCTGAAAACAAAACAAAAAACACTGCTCAGCTATTTCCAGTTACTTTCACCTTTTTCTCCCTTGCCCCTGCCTTCAAGGAAGTGCCTCTGCAGAGTCCCAGACTACCCACCCCATTTATTAATCTGTCTCTACAAACATTTTAAGAAAAGAGCAAACTCTTCACCTTCCCCTTGTGCAAAATGCGCACATTAACAGCATGTGACGTGAATCACATTTGCCAAGAACATCACTGTTTTCCAGGTCCCTCTATTCAAAGTTTCAACTCCAAAAAAAATCAAACAACTGACGATGCTGGAAGAACTAGAACCACAAGTAATACCACACGTTTGAGCAGAAAAAAGTTCCACTTAGGTCAGTGTCTTCGGCACCTACAAAGATAGGATGCAGGTAGGTTTATACTTATTTCTGAATCTTGCAGGTCTGCTGAAGAAAGAAATTTTTCTCCTTCCAGTCACTGCTGAAATTTAGTAACATCAAACAATTATCAAGATACTTTAATGGCGCAGTTGGTAAATGCTCGACATCTGAGTAAATATTAAAAGGAAGCCAAATCTGCCCCCTCATCTGGATTTTTTTGGGTCTCTCACATTTCAGCTCTCTTTCAAATTCCTTAACAGCTTCCTAGATTATAAAGCCTAAAAGGACCCCTGTGAGAATCGATTCTGACCTCTTTAACAGCCACAGAACTTCTTTGAATTAACTCCTGCTTGAACAACAGGACAGCAATTAGAAAAACCTCTAAGCATCCCTCAAAAATTCCCAATAATGGAATCCACCACAAGCCCCGGTCAATTGTTTCAGTGGTCAATTTCCCTCATTATTTTTTCCTTTTTAGGGTAATTGTTTCCACCGTGTACGAAGGCCCAGCAGTCCTTATTCCTAGATGTCTTGCTTCAACACTCGGCTGTATGTGTAACATGCAAATTGTTCGCTGCACCCCGTTTACCCAGGAGTCCAGCTTATTTTGTATAACTGACCTGTCCCGTTCATTATGTATCACTTACCCACAATTTCTGGGTCCCCTGCAAACCTTATCAATAATGATCTCCTAGGCCGTGGATAAAAATGTGAAAGGGCAATGGCTCAGGACCAATCCATTGGGGACTGCTCCAGAAAACAAAACTGGCTAGAGGAGGCTTTGTGTTTACAATTACGTGCTGACAGTTATGAGCTAGCCAGGTTCATTCTGCATCATCCTACTTGCTTAATCAAGATGTTGTCTAGTAATAAATTAAATCCTTAAAAGGATGTGTGTGTACTACTGGAGCATCATTACTTTTATCAACCCAGCTTGTAGTCTCATCAAACAGAAAGACAGCCAGATGTCTGACAAGATCTGTTTTCCACAAACCCGTGTTTTGTTTTGTAGCAAACGCCGATTTTAATTCTTTATTCATTAAATCCCCTATTGCCTGTTTCATTATTCAATCAGGATCTATTTCAGGCTGACAGACCTATAATTACAAGATTCATGCCATTGACCCTTTTGAAATACTGACACAACATTAGCTTCCTCCCAGCCCTTTGGAATCTCTCCAGTGTTCCAAGACTTATTAAAAGTCAACATTATGGTCCAGAGAGCTCTTTGTCCAGTTCTTTCGAAACTCTTGGATGCTAGTTATCCAGACCTGCTGATGGAAAAAAGTAAAAGTTTAGCAGTTACTGTTTAATATCCTCCTAAGTTGCTGCCGGAGTGGAAAGTATTTCATCATTGTCCCTGGACATAGGTACTTCATTTGATTTCCCCACACAGAACAGGAATGTTTATATTTCTGCATTTCCTACAGTTGTTTTTATCCTACAAGTTCCCTGCCATGCTATGCAATATGCCACCCAATTCTTACCAGCTGTTCTTACACTAGCCACCCAGTTACAAAGGCAATTGTGTCATCCATTTGACTGAGCAGGGCTGGAGGATGTGGTCTCAGTAGCTCACAAACGTTTCTCATGGGCATGGTCATAGGGAACTTGGCAGAAACCCTGGCCTGTTATGGACCTAACACTTCAAGACAGTGACGGTGATCGACATCCCGAGGAGTTGGCCCAGGCCCTTTAGGCTCCAGTCCTATTGGCAGTAAGACATTCAAACTTTATAGGCCAAACTACGACATTTCTACTAAAGCACTAGTCCCATCTTCACATGTAGATGAGAAAACTGGAAATTCACTAAGTACAAATGGATGCGCAAAAGTCTGTCTACAGGGACATTTAGGACTGACCTTAAGGTCACCCTCAGCCAGGCTGACTCACATAACTCTTTATCTATACTCTACCTAGCTATTGACCCTGGTTAACCAAAACCCACTCAACCTGTACTGAGACCAAATTTCAGAAAAAAATGTGATGTTTTTGAGAAGTTATAAATATTTGCCACATTTTTTTTTCTCAGCTTGAAGGCAAAATCTGGAGAATTTGAACTAAGGCTTGAAAAATCCACAAGTCAGGTCTCAGCAGGGAGCTTTTTTTGGCAAGTGATAAATCCCGGCAAAATGTAGGGCTTTTTGAGAAATGCCCATAGCCAAGCAATTGTGAAGAAAACCTTCCAGATGTGAACTGACTGTGAATGAATATGGCACTATTTTCCTGAATATGAAGCTTGACGCTGCCTGTGCCTTTGCGGCTGCTCGGGGGTTTCCAAAACTGTGGCAGATTAAAAGCTAATCGGAGTCTGCTGAAGCTTACAGTGGTGAAGCTGACAGATCAGGGCAACTTCAGTGAGTAGCTGCTACTCAGGAAATCTACCCGCAACCACAAAAAAAAGCTAGTCACTGGGAACGTAAGACAGAACATTTGGGCGGGGGGAGGACAAAGAGGAGAAGAGAAGCAGAAACAGCCTTCTTGCAGAAATCTGCAAGCTGAGAATCCCATGATACTGAATTATTTCACCAAAAGGGCCAGTAATGAATTTGTAGGTGATGACCTCTGAACGGTTATGATGCACTAACATATTTTTTTTCTTAAAACCCATAGCTCTTTTACATTATATATGCAACGGTACACCCATCAAAAGGTGTGAGAAAGAAACTATGTCTCTGTAATTCCAGGTGCAAAACCACCTGAAGAGTGTGCTCAATTTTGGGGCACAATTACCTAAGAGATAAGGAATAAAGCAAGAGTGAGCGCATGTGCGCTGGGGTCAGGAAGAACTGAATTAGGAACGATTAAGAGAACGAAATATGGGTAGATCAGATAAGGCAACAACTACAAAGACAAGAATGATTCAATCTGGTAAACAGGCATAATTTAGAAAAACAATATGAAAAAAATGTAGATTAAATATCAGGAAACACCTCACAGCAAGAAAAGCATTATGCTACATAGTCATGGAAGTGTTATTGCTTTAGATGGACTGACACCTGTAGCAGAAGGCAGAGATGGGGGAAGAACTCTATTGTTTGGGATGCTCTCTGCTAATGCATGTCACAAGCCCTACTGGGTGTACAACTTGGTTGAGCTTTTCCCCCCACCCCCCCTTAACTATTGCATGTCCTGGTTCCTCAGTTAGACAACGCATGACCTTACTGTTGCATTAGCATTTTTTTGAGTGTTTGAACTTAAATGAGGATTAGTGCCACAGGGATTCAATAAGGACTGGTGCTATATAAATAGCAAAGATAGCTATCATCGTATCACTGCTCCTTCAGCATTTAAGTACTGTTAGAGGGAACTCTCCTCCGCTAATCAGAGGCCAGTTGAGTGGTATGAATAATTTAGGTAGTTCCGATAAGAATTATTCAAGGTGGAATGAGAACATCATACATCTGTTTCTGCTGCTCCTTTATTTTTATTTGGCTGTTTGCCGCATCCAATGCAGGCAATCAAAGAGCTCCCATGAGGAATGTGATATACTGGGCAATAACAGAACCTCCAGCCACTGCAAGACAGGTGAATGTAGTGAAATGCTTCAATGAGAAATATTCATTGTGTAGTTTAACAGCACACTTAGAGCCCTAGTTCTGATCTGGTGTCTTTTTGCTGCCTGTATTAAAGGCCTAGGATCAGAGAACTCTGGAGAGGGAGGACAGAGAACGAGCGAGTACCTGCATTAGAACAAAGGATCACAAAACAGATTCTTACCTAGTCCTCCTCTTTCATTTTGCCACTGCCCATGGAGGCTGCTCAAAACTGTGTCTGTGGTTTGCTTTGCTTTCATTTTTTCTAAGTGACCCCTCTGTGTAACCAGGCACAGAAATCTACTTCACTAAGGAAGTGAAGAACTAAAATCTGAAGGTGCCATACTATCTTTTCACATGCTAATAGGATGTTTAAATATAAAAATAATGTTTTCCATACATGTGCTGCACATTTGAGGATGGCATAACCAAGAATGTGTGTCCTACCCTGTAGTTTAGCTGGAAATTATATGGCAAAGTAGACAATCAGTTCCCTCACGAGGGATACAGTCTATCTATTACTGATATCTTCATCTAACTCCAGGTGCAAATTCACAACATGTTTACGAAACATACCGTTAGTGTCATCAGAATCCTCTTCATCTTTGGACTTCCTCTTCGAGGAGGGTCGGCGCCTGAGGGTATCTGGTGGGGGTAAGTGACGAAAATACCCCCTCGAGAATAGTTCGCTTTCATCCTCTTCCTCTTCCTCCTCTTCCTCAATCTCAAAGGTAGGCTCTAATCGGGGCATTGGCCTCTCGGAGTCCGAGTCCTCAAAAGGCTCATCCAACACCTCTGTGGTCTCGGAGATCGTTTCAGTGACAACACTGCTGTTGTGGTGCTTGCGCTTACGTACTCGCCTCTTGCGATGGAGAATAGGTTTCTGAAAAAAAGTATTTGCGTAAAAGCAATAAAATTAAGCGACGAACAACGGAAAAACAGGTACCAGAATTTTACAGTATGGACGGGACCAGAAGCCTCCCCTCTGACATATAGACTCTGGTCTAAATTATACGAGCGTAAACACAGAGTAAAGGCACTGGCTTCCATGAAGTTTTCTAGCTTTCCATCAGTGTAACAGAGCAGAATCTGTTTATAAGAGTTGATGGCCTGCAAGTACTCAGTGAACTACCGTGTAAGTGTTTGAAGACCAAAGGCCTGCAGCTACTAATGACATTTCAGTATAGCTCCACTAACAAGGTCTAATGAGTGCTATTACTATGAAAAGAATTGGCAAGATGGCACCAGCCCAGGGAGAGCAAATGCAGCCCGCAGCCAGGACCAGAGGGATCTAAAGACCCTGTAGCACGCACCTTTCGTTTTAATGTTGGCTTGGTAAGAACAGGCGGAGAGTTGGACCGAGGACTCACAGGATCATCCTCCTCCTCTTCGCTACTCTCACTAAAGCACCTCAGAAGAGTCCTATCACCATCGCTGTAGCGGCGGGGCAATCTGTCACACTCCTCCACGAATCGGCACTTCAGTGGCTCAGTGCTCTTCTTTAACTGTCTTCTCAACATCTCCATGCCTTCGCTGTATCGCCGCCCAGGCACCAAGGACTTGTCACTTTTCCCATACTGTCCCTGCGGGGCTGCAGCCTTATCCTCATCTTCCCCATAACGCCCCCGGAGGGCTGGGGATTTCTCCTCACACTCGCCGCATCGTCCCTGTGAAGCTGCCGACTTCTCCTCGCATTCGCTGCAACGGCCTCGTGAGGCAGCTGACTTCTCCTCGCATTCGCTGCACCGCCCGCTAGGAGCTGCAGACAGCTCCTCTAGGAACAGTTTCTGTTCCTTATCGCAAAAAGTTTCCTGAAGCTTTTTGCCTTTCCGGCTCCATCGGCCCCTTCGTGATGGCTGGCTGTTTGCAGGAAGACTATCCAAGGGAAGAACTTGCTTGTTTGGCCGTACTGAACTGGCTGGAGCAACAATGTCTGGCTTTTTTTCATTCTCTGGAGGAGAATAAGGTTCTTGCTCTTTCTTCTCCCAGGAGACAGGTTTCACCATCTATGTTTGAATAAAAACATACAATTCAGATTTTCTATTTAAAACCTATCCCGAATTCTACTCCATAAAAGCTGTTGACCAAGGCAAAGGGCCCAGTTAGGAACTAAGTGACTGAGGAAAGGTGACAGAAGCTTCTGCAAACTGGAGAAAGGCAGACAGGGGGGAATGCCACAGAGCTGCAAAAGGACTCCCAACTCCCCACAGGTTGAAAAAATATCCCCACCTGCTCCCTGACAATCAAGCTCAGCTAATAGCGGCCAAGAACATACCGATACCTATTAGAACGAGGAGAAAACTATGTTATGCCTGACCCCTGTACCTGTTTGTGCTCACAGGGAACTGACAGCTTTTTTGCAGCTATTGCATGTGGCTTTAAAGAAGCTGAAATAATTTTCTGTCGCTGTGCAATATCCAGGGAATTTAGCTTATAATGTAAGAGTGATGCACAGTCCTTCTGTCAGCCAGAGCAAAGCATTTCATTTAGGTCACCTGTTTGGTCAATGACAGATGCAAAAGTGGCTTGTTTAAAGATACAGCTTGTCCTGCGGCTTTCAGCTGTTCCGCACAACAGGTCCACTGGGACAGAAACATGGTGGTTCTGGTGATCCTCAAGGTTGATGTTTGCACACTGTAACGTTTGCTTTAAGTGTGAATGTGAACAGGTGATTCTCAGCCAGGGTGCCACGAGATCCTTTCAAAACTTGTTGTGGGGTGCCACACAATATTAGCACTATTAAGTTTGCAAATGCCTATGCACAGTTCAGAAGATGAACCTAGAGGTTTCAAACAGGAACTCAGTGTTCAAAACCCACTCTGACCTATTGTGGTCCAAGTTCTTTGCATTCAAAAAAATCGCTCTATTTCCATAGTAAAAAATTAGTCAAAACTAAGAGCTGGCATTTTTTCTAAGGGGTGCTTTGAGTCTAAAATGGTTGAGAACCACTGCCCTACTGTTTTTATTTTTCCTTAAAAAAATATCAAGTTTCCACTTTTAAGAATTCCTTTCTGCGCACAACCTTGGGCCAAGGAAATGCAAAATGGACTGAAACATTTCCTTTGATTTTAAAAGAACAATGCTGTTCAGTGATGGGCAGGAATCTCTTCAGAGTGCGCTATCAAATGGTGCAAGGTTAGGGGTCTACTTCTCTCCAAACTCTGTGCCATGTGGCTCCCACTCGTCTGGTTTCTGACCTGGAACTGGGCAGGTAAATAATTTAATCCATGCCACCTTCTACAATTCAGGACGATGCTAAAACCTCCCACTCACACATTTGGATTGGAAACAAAACACTGTGACTGTGTTGAGGAGAATTAAATGGCATACTATGGCTTACATAAAAGCAATAGATTCACTCTTACACTGGCCTCTAGATCTCTTTCCTTCTGCTGCTGCTGCTCTTCATTTTCTCCTTCCTCAGTTTCTTCCTCTTCATCCTCAGAGACAACAGAGTTGGAGACAATGACAGGTGTCCAGCGCAAACATTCTGGATCTACATCTATAGATCGGACATGAGTCTTGAGCTTTGCCATATGTTCCTGGATAAGTTTCTCCCGACGAACAATCACAAATCTGGGAAGAGAGAAGACTCTTCAGACCACAAACAGTGAGGTGCACACTGCAGACAGAGACATGAGAAATTAATGCAAAGCAAGGTCTGACAGAAGGATCCATACACCCTTGATCAATGCCATTGTGTTTAGCTTCAGAAAGCAATGGCAATGAAAGGTACAAATTGTCAAGAAGACATTCTACTATCTGTGACATCCTAAAACTGGTAGGAAGAATATCTCCAGCCTTCAGAGACAAAGGGCTGTGGTCTTTTCCTTCCTGGGCAAAGATACAAGTGACACTGCTGCTATAGACTAGTCTGGAAGGTCAGGATTAGGGCAGTGTTTGCTGTTAGAAGAGAGTGCTAAGAAAAGAATGCAGGACTGGGGGTATAATGGGTAAAGATGTATCTTAGAAAAACAGGAGACACTCTCTGATTATCTGTGGACCAAGGCAAAAGCTTTCTTTACTGTCCAAGCACTTGGAGCTGGTCTCCCAGGAGAGTAGCTGTGGAGACATTTGAGCAGGAAGGCATACGCACAGTCCTCCCAGCAGTGCTATTCAAGAGGATCTGGGTCCTCGTCTGGGAAGCAGTTGGGCCACTATACTCACTGGTCACTACGGAAGTCAAGCATTCGTAGGTGGTGCAAGGTGGACGTGATGTCTTGAGGGCAGATTCCAGTCAGTTTGCTTAACTTCTTGATGCTTAATTGCTTGTCACGGTGATGATAAAGGCACTCCAGTATTACACTTTTCCAATAAGCCATGTATGAGAGACGGCCCAGATCAGACAGTGGCTTTTCTGGTGACCCTGCTTGACCTTCGCGCTTTGAAAGCAGATAGCCTAAGGAAACACAGAGTAACTTGTCACGAGGACTACATGATGCAGCTACCAACTTTTCCACCCTAGCCCAAGCCAAGCTCATAAAGGAGCTTCTATGGTGGCATTCTTCCCACACAGGGATAACCCGCATTCCAAGAGACACTGAATAACTGGCCAAGCTTCTTCCACCGTTAACTTTTACTGTCCTAGAATGCATTCAGAAATCGGTAGGCCACATCCTACTTATGCTACCATCCATGTGCTGGTGCCACTAGATGGCACCAAGGGCAGCTATCCATGTGCCCAACGCCTGCTCCGATGTGTTCTAATTAGAACACTCCAGCAGCCTTGGCATCACATGCATTCAGGGTCCCCGCGTTTCAAAATGGCAGCAGGGGTGCTTTAGTTAAAACTTGTCGGAAAAGCT
>NW_005842058.1:2468137-2503171 GCF_000455745.1 Alligator sinensis
AGCTTTTGAGTCAACCCCCCCCTGCCACTACTCTGAAGCACAGGATGCTGAATACACGACACGCTGAGGGCGTTTTAATTACAGCAGCTCCCGAACGCTTCCCCCTCCCTCCCCGCCCAACCCAGAGCACGTGTAAAGATGCCCCAAGTGCCTAACTAGAAAAAGTAAAGACAGAGTGAAAGCAGACTGGAGCAGACCTGTGGGTACTGAGTATGAAGAACGGATACCAGAATTTTCAAACCTAACTATACTGGAGGTGAGAGCACACCAAAGATGCTACCATGAGATATGCGAGGATGGGAATGTATATAGAGCATAAGGAGATGAACGGTTAAACAATGAATTGCTTAACCGATAAGCCCAGCGATAACTGGTTCTAGCCAACCGGTTATTGTTTAGCAGGGGTGCAGTCTGACAGGGAAGGGTAGCCACACTTTGCCCCAGCAGGAACAGGAAAGTGGCAGGCCAGGCAGGAGGGAGGGAGGAAGGAGGGGAGGATTAGTACCTATGCTAGGCTCCATGGGACCTTGGTGCAGATGCTTGCAGCTTCCTTGCCACAAGCAGCCTGAGGTCCAG
Organism: Alligator sinensis; assembly: GCF_000455745.1. NCBI lineage: Eukaryota > Metazoa > Chordata > Crocodylia > Alligatoridae > Alligator > Alligator sinensis. The sequence goes on from NW_005842058.1 coordinate 2,468,714, forward strand.
GCAGGCCCCTGCTGCCTGCCATAGAGCCTGGGCTGCTCAAGGCAGGCAGTGGGGATGCTGTAAGCAGCTGCCCCAGGATCTGCAGAGTTTAGCAGAGCGGGCAATTATTTGGGCCTGAGGACCACATAGGGAGTTTTGGTGAGCTGTCCCAAACCAGGTCAGCACCCCCACCCCACAAAAACTCCCTAAATGGCTCTCCTCCATGCTGGGCTGGGTGGCTGGGATGCCACCGTGGGCTGGTGGGGAGCAGCATCCAGGAATGGGACGGGCAGGCAGGGCCAGGATCTTGGGGCAGTGACAACACAGGCTGAAGGCAGAGCTCTCTGTTCCCTGCATGCTCCCATAACGGGTGATGGTTCTGCTGGCAGGAGCATGTGGGCAGTGGATTGCAGTTCTATCCTGGATCCCAGCCGTGAGCCGTCAATGCCCCCAGATCCTGGCCGCAGCCACCACACTTCTGGAAGCAGCTCCCCACCTGCCCAGGTCCTGGCTGGTTTCCCTGGAGACCCCAGGATCGCTGGGCAGTGACAGCACGAGGCCATAGTCCAGGGCTCGGGGCACAGCAGCGATCTGCTCCTGGCATGCCACTGCCCATGGAATCAGTGCCATTGTTGTAGAGATATGTAGGCAGTGGACTGTGGGTCTGCCCTGACCCCCAGCCCCACAATCCCAGTCCTAGGCCTGCCCACCCATACCCCTCCCAGATGTCACTCTCCATCAACCCATGGCCCCATCCTAGCCACTTGGCAGGACACCCTGCCCACGTGGGTCCCACCCCGGCGGTACAAGGCAGATGTGCCAGGGTGCTTGGGCAGCTGGTGTGGGTCTGGCGGTTGCCGCTGGGAAGTGAAGTCTGGCTGCCCTAGCGCCCCAGCCCTGCTGTGTGCCCAGGAACAGTGGGACCAGCCCCTGGGCCAGGACTGGCCAAGGGACCGGCCACAGCTGGGACAAAATCCCTTGGCAGCTAGATCCGGTGGGCTGTATTTTGCTCACCCCTGTATTAAGTACTAGTTCCCCCATCCCCTCTCACCTGTCCTGGGGCTGCTGTAATGATTAATCATTTAACTGTTGTAATTACAAGAGGTTAAATTGATATTTTAGTTAATCGGTACTTACATCCCTAATAGAGCATCAACTACTCTTTGGCAACTGCCCGTGTGCGTACTGTTACCCCAAGACAAATAAAAGTGTAAGCTACACGGTCAGCTTTCACAGACCTCAGGGTACAAGCATGCATGTGGGTAGCTACCACTGAGTAGCTCAGGTACTATAAAACCCCTCCCTTCATTTACCTCATGATAACTTGCTCATGTGTCCATGCCCTGGCATTTTTATACCAGCATGCCTCTCTCTGTGGACACTAGCTCCAGAATTAGCATGTTCACAGGGGAAGTGATACAGGTAAAACAAGAGTAGTATCTCAAGTACACTGAGATAGCTCTGATGGTAAGCTGCCCTTTGCAGGCATGTCCCTGATGGGCATCCAGGTACTGACCAATGTGCAGGGTGCATTCCCATTTGAGTTTGCAACTGTTGCTCAGGAGAAAGCTTGAGTTGATGGCAAATGCAAACACAGACTTCAACAGCAAAACTGGCAGAAGCTTGCAATCTATGTGCAGGTGTTTTTATGACCAAATCAAAAGCTCAAACAAACTACTAGCAGCACCTGTTTTACAAATGATCTGACACTTAATTTGGCAGTCGGCAGCTTCCATAGGTAGTTTTGTTTTTTTCTGAAAAAAACAACTGTATCAGCAGGGCAAGCTTCTGCCAGGAGGTCTGTGCTGGTGCAACTTCACAGTTTTTAGCATGAGGCATTTGTGGGACTCAGAGGGAGAATAATTAATTTGCTTCCCACCAGAACAGAGAGCAGCTCTCAAGTTTGGAGGGCTTCACGTGCTCCAGAATCTGCTTGTTCCGAGAACCATTTAGCACAGGAAAATTACTAGAAGCCTGCATGTTTCCCCCCTGATTCAGTCCTTTCTTAAAAACACGAGGAGATGAACCAATATGAAAAGGTGAAAAAATGAGAAAACAATTCTTACTGAAGTCAATGAGGAACCTGCCATAGCCCTTACGCTGGTACTGGGGGAGAATCATTATACAGGAAACATTGTACTTCTGTTGGCAATGCTTCTCCTGGTAGAGGAAAGAGAAACAGACTTTCAAAACAATGGACTGCTTAGACAGAAAAGGAGCCACTGCGTAAGAGCTAGTAATTAACCCTGAACTAAAGACCAAAAATGAAAGCCATGCTCACAGCTCCTTGGGGACTTCAATGCACATCAGCAAAGGAAAGTCTCCAATGAGAGAAGTTGGAACAGTATCAAATCATTGTCATGGCCATTAAAACCACCACCTTAAGTGAATGAAAAGAATGAGAGAGGCACCTGCTACTTTCTTCCTCTTAGAAACAACACAAGAGATACAAATCTCAGGAGGAGGAATCTCAGTCTTCACTAATCTTTCAAAAGTGCACAAATGGAGGTGCTAAGCAGGCTGGACTAGATTTTTTATTTGCCAGCTACTGGTGCAAATCTCAAGTGATTCAATATTCACGGTACTAGGACATGCACCCAAAATCCAGTCTAATGTGTGCTGGACGCGGGAAGAAAAAGCATGGATTAGTCATCAGAGGTTTTTGCTGGGTTTATTTTTTGCCATGGCTGCTCTGATGGCTGGATGGCAAGCAAAACAACTACTGCTGGAGAAAAAGAGACTCAGAGTCTTTAAAACAGGGCTGTTTGAAAGTCAAGGTCTTTTAAGCATCACTAAGATCTCTGCATTCCCAGCATGAAAATTAAAAGGTTCGAAATGAGATGCAACTTGCAGATCAAGCAAAGATTGTATCTGGTTAGGAAGCACTCAGATAGCTCTGTTCTGGCAACAATAATGTTTACTTCATAAACGGTTCTACCTATCACCACCAAGGGAATAGGAAGTCATCTAAAACTTCTCCCTTTGAGCTGCTAACTGCAGCACAAGTTCCTTTGAGGATAGGCTCTCTTCAACAATATTAAAAGGTAACTTAGCTTTATTAGTTGCTGCAGGCCTCTGAATTTCTCTTATCTAGAGTCATTGGCAAGAAATATACCCCTTCCTTGCAACTGAGAGACTTTTTTTTTTTTTTTTGACAACACTGTATCCCAGATGGGCACAGACAAGGCACAGCATCATGTCTGAATGTAAGTTTATTCCACACTAAAATACTTACCTTGGAGAAGTAGCCAACAAGGTGGCAGCCCTTGACATCATTCTGTGTCAGCACATAGAAGAGAAATGGTTCCACATCATAATAAAGCGTCTTATGGTCCAAGAAAAGCTTTGCCAGCAAGCACAAGTTCTGGCAGTAAATGGTACTGACATTGCCATCAACCTTACAGAAATGGACAAAAAATGACATCACTATCATTACCACAGTAATCTGATTCTGTTGGTATCTCACATTGGTCTAACCCTCAAACACTAAAGAAAAGGCTACCAGATCAAAAGATTAAAACAGACGGGGTATAACGGAAGACTGCATTCTGTTCTACTAGACAGCCAGAAGCAGAAACTACAACTTATTTTCTGAAGAGTAACACGTGTTTAGGAAGAACATGTTTTTAATATAGATTAGTTTAATAATCTACTCCCAGCCTCAGCACTATTAACAGAGAGCTATTGTTCAGTTCTTCACTCTTTACAGCGTCAAATCATTCTGGATATGTGAATGACCAAGTTATGTATCTAAATGGTTCAAAAGCAGGAGCATCACCCCTTGAAGTCCTGAAAGCAGTAGCTACAAGCCATTGTTCTAACTTACCTCAAAAACTGAAATATTATTCTTTCTGTAGATTTCATTGGCTGGGGGATGAAACCAGCCACATTTTTTCATGTGCTGCTGGAGGATAGTTCTGCTTTTCATATACTTTAAACAGAATTCGCAAAGATACAACTTAGGCAGCCTGTAAGCAAAGGTAAAAGATCATCAGAATCTACATGTGCATTGTGACTTTCTTCATAACGGCCAAAGTATGAAACTTTCCGGTGCTGTTAAAAATGTTTAAGGGAAAGGATATCATGGTGAAAGCAGCCTTAATAAATAGCCAACTTCCAGGTATGTAGGCATATAGATTTTATTAACAGCACACTATTTGCTTATACTGCTATGAATATACATGATCTGAGCCTTCAAGAGGCTGAGAAGCGAATAGTCTACATCTATTCAGTGCCCTAAATAATGAGCTCTGCTGAACTATGAAATGATACTTCAAGGGAAGGGCATGAATCAATTAAAATACTTGTGAAATCTTACAAGGAGAAGTTCTGTACTAGGGAGTGACAAGATGTGTTAGATGAAGGTTTCCTACATTTTCCCCATCTTTAATCTCTTAAAGCCTTGCCTGCTCAAGCCATTCACTCCAGTGTGGCGGGTGATGATGAGTCTAGCTTTTATTTAATTTGTTACATAGTCCAGTTGTGGTACAAATGATACATTTAAATCAATCTAGTGCATGTGATAATTAAGAGTTTCGTTTTTAAAGCAACCCAACTTGTCCCGTGAGCTAGTAGGAGAGATTTTTCTGTGGTTTTTTGCTTTGAGGCTCTGTCTGAAGTTGGTTCACATTCTAACTGACGTCCTATTCAACGCTGGGGGTGCTTGTGGCTTAGACAGCCTACAAGGTTATCGCTATGTAGAAAATAACATCAAAGCAGCCAAACACAAGTTTCTCTTTCTTACATGGCAGCTGCAGGTGATGAAGAAAAGACTTGGTATATTAATATTTGGTAAAAATGAGGCAATAAACTGATTAAAAAACAGCATTTGAAAACTACAGTAATTTAGGTATGATTCACATAGCACAAGTGCAACAAAACTCTTCTCAGCAATTTTGTCTGCTTACCACTTTTTACATCTCCTTCAAGAATAAGTACTGCCATTTCAAGCCCGAATTCAGATTTTATAACAAAGACCACATCCGCTCAGTCTGTACTGCTCATTATTAATATCATGATGTATGCTAAAATTAAAAAGCGGGTAAGACCACAAAGCCAAGCTCTCCAGTCAGCTAGGATAGCATGCTACTAATCACTTAGCTCATGGGCTCTCTCATTTCGTAACCCAAAATCTCATTTTCTGCCCACTTGTAGCACCGCACCTTCTGAACACTTTTTGAATATTTGTAGTATACAGGTATTGTTACAAAGCTTATGAATCCTGAGGCTAAGGAGACTCCAAGGCACTCGTTCCCTTATTTATCATAAAGGGCATTTGGAATGTCTAGGGGTGCTCTGTGCACTAAATTCAAGTTGAATAAGTCCAGGATTTCTACACCTACCAGAGTATAACAATTCCATGAATGGTAACCTGGAATGAAGGGGAGGGTTTGGCACAACATACCTTGAGTATTCCTGTGGATATGGGGAGGAGTACCAGGTTTGGATTTCATACTTCCCGAACTCGATGACAGAGGGGCAGCGGACTTGTGGATCAGGGGGACCCGTCACCCCTACTTTCTGTGCAAGAAAAATAGGTGTGTGAGTTTCCAAATCCCAAACTTTATCAAAGTCAGGATTCCTGGCTGGGAGAAACAGGTATCTACCTAGCCTGCTTTCCTTTCTTCTAATTTAGAGAGATAAGTAGGGAGATGCAGACACCTCCTTTTAATGCTACCACCAGTATCTCACTCTTTGTGCAGGGCAACCAGTTTATAAAAGGGAGAGCTAGCAAACTTCTTCATGTCAATCAAGGCAGCAGCCCCAGACACTCGCAGAACAATCGCTCTCATCTTCTTTAAATCTATATGCGTTTACATGCCTATGACCTTAACGTATTAGCAGAGCAACAGGTAAACTGCGCTCGCAGCTTCAGGAGATACAGCATTTATCTAGTCAATGAAACAGTGAGTACCACAGAAGTGACATGCACTGCGATAGCATAAAAAGCTTGCAAAGAATCCTCATCACTGGTTTCAAGGTTACAGGATCATTGTCAATGGATTCGAGGAATTTTAAAACCAGCACTGCTAGTCCCATGAGAAACAAGTTTGGAAAACAGGGTTCCAAGCTCCAGGCAAAAGCTTCTATATGTAGTGACCTTGGAGATTAGTTGACTGCGGTATTTTAACACAATTCCCAGAACACGTGCGCAGACCTTTCATCAAGAATAAACATGGAGTTTTATTTAAATCACATTCACCCATTGTTTTGTACCAGCGTGGGCACAAGGTTACAGAAAAAGCAACTCTTCTCCTGGCAGACAGGGTTCCTTGTGTGAATTTGATATCTTTTATTAGACCAACCCAAATAGTTGGAGAATAGTTATTAAGCAAGCTTTCGAGTTCAAAAACCCTTCCTCAGGCTAAGGAAGTTTCAGCAGTTGGTGTGTGCTCTTCCTGGATGGAATGAAAAGGTCTAATAAAAGATATCAAATTCACCCAAGGAACCTTGTCTGCCTATGTCCTTAGACCAACACAGCTACAACCTACACCCCTGCAACTCTTCTCCTGGTGCTTTCTAGAGAAGTATCTCTTAACATTTAAAGGCAGTACAAATAAAATCCATACCAGGAACTAACAGTAATCTCCTGGTTTGACTCCTACGTCTCATAAGGCTACCTCAGACTAACTCTCCCAAATTGTCTTGGTGACTTTGGGCAGGTTCCCTAGCTTATATTTCAATACTTGGTCCTTTTCCTCTTCCAAACTCCTACAGCCATATCCTTGTCCAAATTTGCTGGCAAACATATTGCCCAAGACGTGAGGCTTGGAATATGGGAACTACACACCCTGCTTTAATGTTGGTTTTTTTGTTTTTGTTTTTTGTTTTACAATCTTACTGTCCAAGACCACTCTCCAATGGAAAGCTCTGGCATGCACAGTTAACATCAAATGTTTCCCATTGACTTTCCGCTGTCACGTGACTGAGCTTGGAGTGTGGGGCTATTAATAACTGAAACCACTTCTCACTTAGGTGGTCTGGTACTGGGGTGAAGAGTGCCAGTGAAGTGCCTATAAATAGCTGTATTCCAACAAAATGGAACAGCTACAAACATCCTGATCCATGGGTTACGGCTTGAGGTGGTGATATCCCAGATCCAGAGATTTCCATTTCATATAATAGGTGCAGGAGGAGGAAGGCTTAGAGTCTCTCTCGTCAGCATCCTGGACACACATTTTAACAGCAAATATCAAGATACAGGAGCCTCCTGCCTCAAAGGTTTATCCAAGAGCAAATAGATCCCTCAGTACCAGGAGCATGTTGCTCGTACCACCTTCCATTCTTACCCAAGATGACAAGACAGAAGGAAAAGCTTGTCAGAGGCTGACCAAAGAACTTCAAATGTTATAACTGAGTCACTGTATGCGATCCCAAGTTCAACTACTTGGAAAAATGGCTCTTTGCTGAAGCTCGCTGATTGATTCCCTAGGCCCCTCTCTCCTTTAGCAGGAGGCCTGGGGATTTGTCTCGAGTTCCCTAATGGGAAGGGAGCAAGATAAAGAAGCCAGTTTATCTTAGTTTGAACTGTAGAACAGCTTTTAACAAAAGACAAAATACCCACTCGAGCTGGATTAAAACCATCTTTGATGCTAAAAGCTTATGCCAGGATTAGGACCCCATGATGAAATCAAAGCACAATCACCTGACACTTCAGAATAGATGAGCACAATGTGAGAATTTCACCTGTTGCCAGAAGCCATATTACCATGAGACTGCTTTATGAAAGGAACAGAGAGCTCCTTATGTCTTTGCAATCCACACTGAAGCATCTCTTGCACCAAAACTCTAAAAGGAATCGCTAGTCTCACTCAGGACAACCAAACCGCTTGCCTCTTCTTCACAGCTTGCAGGAACGCCACCATGCTGGCGACCAGCACAGGCACCCCTCACCACCCCCCTCGGCAAAATTCAAAGAGGAAGAATAAAGAGTAATATGCACCTGTGGCAATGCCTTCTGTGTCTGCGCCCTTCTCTCCGTGATCAGCCTCTCCTCCAAATGAATGCCCAATGAAAAAGTAGAGACCCAGCTCCAGTACAGCTGCTTGCACATCACAGTGGCCAGGAGAAAACCGTGGCACAGAGACTTGCTGAACAACTCCTAAGCTGGCTGTGGTCTGCCCCTACACTATTTTGTTCTCACGCACTTGCATACTCAGTTGCTTCCCCTCTGCTCACTAGAAGCCTTCGCTACTTTCCTCTGCTTGTGCATTTCCGTTTGCTCAGGTGCAGCCTGTAGCTCAGCACTACAGTACACATGTAGTTTGCAGCAGCTGCATCTCAATCCTGCTTTAACCCAATCCCTGCCAAAGTCAACCAGACACTTCAGTTTAAAAGTGCACATTTGTCTTCACTAGGTTATTTCAACTGATTAACTCTAGAATACATATTATCAAAAGGTGTTTCCTGTTCATACCACTTCTGGTCAGAAATGTATGCTTATTAGTTACATTTCTGTCCAGCCTCTTGTAAGCTTAATTCTAGATTTTCGCTTATCTAAGCCAACGTTCTCTGCAAAGGCTAGTCACTGCAGCGTTTTATTAGAGGTTGTTTTGTTACTTTAATTATTCATGTGACAAGGTAAATAATAAGAAATCTTTTATAGCATGGTTACGTATATACCCAATTTGGAAGGGTTAATAGTTCGCTTTGCATTTGTCTGGTTTATCACATGCTGCAGTTTAGTTCAGTTTTATCACAATTCATTATTCATTAACCCTCTTTGTATACAGTGCCTATATTTAGGCTGGTTTCAGTCCAATTACTATGGTACAACAAAGGTAAACAAATACAAGCCAAAACACCTGGAGAAAGAGGAACAAGCTACCCAAGGATAGTTATCTTAAGGATAGAAAGAAGCACCGGTCAAAAGACAGATACCTGAACTATGCTCAGAAGAAACAGGTTATTCACTTTGTTCACCAGTATTTTTGTGCTCAGGCCCTGTGATCTGCCAGGTCACTGCACTTTGAGCCACCTCAACATACAGCAATGTAAAAACACAGATGAACAGATGACGTCCATCCATCCAAAACATCCTACGATCTTTTGCTTCAGCCCTCCGCTTCCCCAGTGCAACCCACAGTGACAGTTTGCTGCTCCTATCTGATCTTTGCCTAAAACAGTGTAAGCTACTTCTGGTGGAGATCTGTTCTTTCAGTTTATCTGTAAGCTGCTGCGAACACCAAGTGATGCTAAGGCAGTAATACTCGTTTCATTATAGTTACCTGCTGACAGGCTGAATAGACAGACAGGTAGAACAGAACTAACCCCGCAGGAGACCTTATTCACGTCAGGTGGGCAGGGCGAGACTCAGAGAACATGTGGTTGGGTTTTCTGTTGCCAAAGGCACCCATTTCAAAAACTTTCCATGATCTGAAGATAAGGATATGCAAAAAAATGCTCCAAAAAAGTTCATGAATGCTCTAACAAGGTTAGAGCAGATTTAGAGTATGAAACAGCCATTACTTATTCTTGATGTCGTTTGTGGACTCCCTTGCACACTCAGACTGACCCCAAATACCTAAAAATGTCATGATTAAGTCCAATATCTCAAGTAGATCCTAACTCAGCATCTAAGGATCTCCCCTTTCCAGGAGCATAAAGTTTCACTTTCCAGTACAACACAATTCTGAAATAAAACATTTTTTTCTTTAAAAAAAGCTGCCATTAACTACTATAATTGAATTGTGACAGTTATGGCCTTTGAACCAGTATCGGATTATTGTGTTGCGTTGGGTTTTCTTCATTGGAAAATCTGAGCAATTCCCACATTTAGACAGAGGAAAACTTTCTCTTGTAGGCTGCTGTTATATGTGTTAGTGGGCAGAGGGCACGTTAGGTGGTCAAAGTGCAAGACACGCAATAGTATAATGCATGATTTTAGTGCACAAACCTCTGCTTTCCATGAATATTTGCAGTTGGTGATGCAAATCAGCAACCAGTATCAGTCTTCCTGAATCAGCTACCCACTGCTATCAATTTTCTCAGTCAATGGGGACAGGGACCATTAGTTGCTGACAGACTGATGCACCAGTAGGAGTCCTTTTTATCCATGTTTCCACGTACTGCACAGGCTTAAACTTTCCCAGACTCTGAGAAACTGACTTTACCTGCAGTGCTTGCTCCTGAATGTCTCGGAACAACTCCATATCTTTCTCAGTCAGGACTTCCTGGCTCCCAAAAAACCGATCCTCATTTTCCTGTTTTCCATCCCAGCTATCCTGATTGTCTGTAAATGAGAAAGAAAGTCCTTACTGATCCTTAGCAAAGCACAAGTGTTCTTTCCTCTGTTAAAAAGAAATCGTCATCTACCTTGAATCAATTTGCCACTAAGGTGGTGGTGAACTTTTGTCTGGACTTGCAAAGGAAGAGACTGTTCTGCACTGGTGGCCCAGAATGAACTAATACAAATACTCTGGCTCTGGTTGGTCTCTGAAGCTTTACACATTGCTGTGATGATATGCACACCACAAAGACTTAAAAGAAGACATTGCATATAGCTTATTGCTGTTCTTCTGAGCAACAGAAGTCCCAGTCACCTAAACCTGGATTCTCTCTACCTCACTCAATACAGACTAGGATATTCATGCACCAACCACTGGAAGCAATCCCCGCCCTTATGAAGAATCCGAGTGTGAAAAGTAAGGCTCACACTCTGCAGAGAACACCTTTTTCCTACTACTTTCCACAAGAGAAACCCCCTTGACTCCATGGAGCCAACACAGTCTTCCTGCAGCGTGCAAGTGTACTTTTCTGCAGCATATCAGCAGTTCACATCTAGGTGAAGGCTTGCTTGAGAACGGTGAAGATGACTGCCCTGTGTTCCATCCTACAAACATTAACTTGCCATTTATCCAACTACAGTCAACTTGCCTAATGTTCATAACGCCTTAAGAGTAGTTATTTCCTGCATGGTATTGCCAAACATTACACATCACTTGAATACGGTAGTTTAAGCAGGTGGTCAGCGGCTGACAGTCTCATTGGTTTCTGGTGCTTTAGAAACGAAAACCTTACTGGAGGCATAATACAGGTAATCATCCAGCGAGACTGAAAAGAAGGTGCAGGCTCACAAACTTTGCAAAGATGGACTGCACCCTCTAGCTGGAAGAGCCAGCTTGAAACCTTAGCCAAGTTAATGGTCTCCAGAGTGCCATCTAGTGGCATGCAGGAAAGAGCCAGGACAAAGCAGACCCTGCCATGGTTCAGAGCACTCCATCCCCCTCTGAACATGGCCTATGAACACAGGTGTCAAATCTTTCAGCCTTGATGTGGTCGTTTTTAGTTGCTTGCCCCCTCTCCTCGTCTCCACCTCACTATTCAGAAGGACCCAAGAAGCGAATCCCTCCCTGCATGAGCTTCAACCCACAATTCCTCCGGCTGAACATGGCACCCCAAGTTACTCACTCCCTCCAAACAATACTAGACATTTTCTTTGGATTAAATGAGGATACTTTTACTGGCAAGGGAACCACTCTTTTTTACCTGTGGGCCATTCTGAAGTGCTAGATTTCCTGCTGCCTTTTTTCCTGATCCTATATTGCTGAGAATAGTCCACCACTTCCCCTCGAGCTTTCCGTCCATCAGGGGAAGGGGTGAAGAATTTGGTAAGGCCATCAATGAGCCCTTTGGTTTTCTTGTTTAATTTCAAGGTGGTGCTTCCATCTCGGCAGAAGTCCAGGCCATCCGTCTGTTCCAGATACCCTCCTTCTGCTGCTGACTGGCTGGAGAGCGCGATCTTGCGTTTCCGACCCCGACCTGGGCCAGTTCGAACTTTACTGAAGGGACCTTTTGATCTGAAAATCACAAGGGAGAAAGGGGTGGTCAGCAAGGTTGGCGAGAAAGAGAGATTTATGTGAGTTTTAACTGGTTTGGTATCTATCTAGCATGCCAACCACACAGAGCATAGACAACAACTGCAGCATAAGAAAAGAGGTGGGCTCAGTCCTGCGTACTCCACAGCAGACTGGGCCTAAGCTCCACTGCAAAATTACAGGACTATCCCTGCTCGCTGGAAATGTCATGGCCAATACATTTAAATACAACAAATGAAACATGGAACTCGGGTACATGGCCAATAGGCAGAACTGGATGGTCACTTTACTGTTAAATCCAATGAATGAATACTCAAATTCCCAGCAAACTAGTGTCAAATGGTTAGGACTGACAGGTAAGGGCGGTGGAGCGTGCATATTTAACTGACTGTGTGTGCTGCGATGATCTCAATGAGATAATTCAGACTACCAATATCAACACTGTCATCCTTTAGAATCAGACTTAAAAAACCCATTGTGATGATTAGGGCAATTTGCACTTTGCAGAAATATTGCTCTGGGCTGTTTGCTGACTTGGAAAGACAAATGGAATCAATTGATGCTTTCCTTTTCAGAAGTTTTACTTTGCAAATCACAAACAAACAGGACTCTTAAAAGCAAGTCTGGAGTCTGTGTACAACTCGAGGCATGGACTAGATTTTGTAACACTCTGAAGCCAAAACGTGAAATACATGGAACAGTGGTGACAATGCAGGAACAGTCAGCCTTCCTTCTACCCACACAGATGATATATCAATCTTATTTAATCCAAGGTGTTGAAAAGCTCCCCGCTACAGGAAGGTAAAGATGCAGATCCTTCCTCCGCTGGCTCCAACAGTAGAATCCCTTGAAGATCCTCAAAAGATGTTTACAATATTCCTTCGCTGTGTCAGTGTGGGGGATCAATCTTTTTTTAACTCACACTAGTACTGCTTCAGGACTTCAGAGTTGAGAAAGCACAGCAACAGAGGCTTGCTACAAACTGGCAAAGTCAGTCCAAGGCATGGTCTTTACTGCCACGTACTTAATTACAGTAAAAGGACACAATATAGGGACAAAGCAGCACTACACAGGCACCCTCACTGGATACAGTACTCCTGAGGAAACCAATCCAGCACAGAAAAGCATGAAACTGTGTGTTGTGCAGAGATGTCTTTCTTCAGGAAATCATCCCATAGAGAACAGAGAATATACTGATCTCCTGAAGGAGCCCCAGGTAGCTTACACTTTGGGCATTTTACATGTGCTTTGGGCCATGGCATGGGGCGCTTTAATTAGCAAGTTGCACTAATTAAAAGTGCCCACATGTCATGTGTGTCGGAGTTCTTGCGCTGAAAAAAACAGTGGCGGAGCGCTTTGAACTAAAGCTCATCAAATGTGTTTTATTTCAAAGTGCCCTGCCACCAGTTTCTCAGCACGAGGACACTGATACACGCGATGCGGAAGGCTGCCGGAGCGCAATTTCCATGCTCCAGCAGACTCTATTAAATCAAGTCTGCATGGAAGCGCTGGATTTCCAGCGCGCTGAAGCAGGCTCCCCGCATGTCTATAGGAGCCCTTTCTTTTCCTCTTTCAAATGACTTACGCTGCATTCTGGTTCTTTAACCTATTTTTGGGACGTCCTATTGGATTGGCATAGCGCCGTTTTATCTGTGCTGCTTTCTTGTGTAGAAGTTTTCTTCCTTTCTTCCGTGGCCGACATATCTGACATATCCACATACCTGAAAGATACAAGTCCCATCAGAAAATGGAAAAAAAGGACAGGTCAAAAAGAAAGGCCCCTTCCACAAGTATGAGAAACAGTCTGACAGGCTCCAACTACTGTAATATGTTAAGAAGGGCACTTACTTGTCCAAGCACTCTAAATGCAAAGCCTGCTTTGCTGGCAGGCTCTCTTGCCAGACAGGCTCTTTCAGCAAGTTTTTAAATGTATGCTTTTACATGTATGCTTAAGTGTGTCACTGTACCCAACAACAGGTTATCAGAAGAGAAGAAAAATGCACAAGGATAACCCATTTAACGAATTCCTACTTTGCTTTAGGACAATGGCTTCAGAGTAGATGGAGACATCTCCACACAACTCAAGAAAACTCTGGCATACTCCTTGCCACAGCCAGTTCTTATCCCAAAAGGCACATAAATTTAGCTTCCATTCCAGAGGTGCTACTAGCTGCTCAAATAGAAATACCTGCCATTACTTCATGGACCACCTGCCAGTCTCCTCTATCTCCACAAACCAACTGCATAAAAGTCAATTCTGCTAAACTAGAACCATCAGCCCCGTCCCCTCAGACCTCTGAAAGGTTTGGAAGCCCTTCTTAAAACACTCTGATCCTTCATACTGGAAGCAGGAGAGGAAGAAAATGTTGGTCCATAAAATGTGTGTGTTCTTCTCAACCTACAAAGCAGGTTTAAGGCTTCTAAAACCTGGAAAATGGTGATGCACTGAACAAATGTGGGGAAAGACAACGTGAATTTCCTGATAGGTAGGCATTTTCTATTCACTCATTTCCTCCAGCATCCCTTTTAATCCCCTCTGATCAGACAGACCCCTCACCTTTCGGCATCCTGGTGAGAGGTGGGTCACAGCACTCCATGTGAAAGCCCCTGTCACATGAGTCACAAAACAGCATGTTATCCTGTGGAAGACAGACAGCTCTGGTAAACCTCACACTGCAAGACTGCAGCAGGCTCTGTTCTCACTTAGTCACTGGGCCCAGAAAAGCCACGTCAAGTTCCCAAACAAACATACAATAGTACTGGTCCCACTATATATGCCACTAAGTCCCACTATATAGGCCCAAATAAGTCAAGCAGAAGCTGCAACTACTTGGTCAGCCAAGATTTAGCAGACCATGTTTCACAGAACTGAGGCCCAGCCCAGGCACTTCATTATTTGAAGTACTCACTGCATTTTTGCCCTGATCTCGACAGGAGCTGCACGTTTTGCATTCAATGCACTGCCATCGCAAGGCTTTCACTCGAACTGTCAGCTCTGGAGAGAATTTCAAACAGGACGGATGACCTGTTGAAGAAGGACAAAACAACCCCAAGTGAAACCATTCCTGATGAAGTCAGTACTCATGGATGCATGTGGTAGAAGAGGAGGTATAATCAGTCATATCTCACATGCAGGTTCTCAGTCACCCAGGTGCTCCTTGTATTTCATAAGTCTTGCCAGTACTTGGAGCTCTTGCTCATACTTATTTACAGCACAGAAATAGAGATAAAATCTGGCAGCCACTTTCCGTTTTGAACATTTATGGACAGCACTGAAGACATTTGGGGGCAATGTTTAATGCTCTCCCATGGAAACAGGCAGGCTGAGCTGTTTATATTAAATTTTGAACAAGAACAGGTGAGTCTGGTGCAAGGTTTCTATTGAAAGTCAGTGTTTCTGACAGCATTTTCTGCAGTCATGTGGAAGTGCATGAAGTTACAGAGACACACGTAAGAGGCTTTGCATTGCTATATATTACTTGCGCTAAAGCAACACCTAAGGTCTCCAGTCATGGATCATGGTTCCATTGTGAGCAATCTGCGAACATATAATGAAGACTATTCCTAAGAGATCAATGGGTGTGGTGAAAACCAGTGCAAGCCGTTTTGTTCAGTGGGAGAGCTGATCCAAGACTGCGAGTTACATGAGGAGAAGGCAAGCAAGGGGACACATGGCCATCAGGTCAGATGAGTCATCACCTTGGAAGCTGAAGTGGGTGAGTGCCAGAGGTAGAAATGAGAAGGAGTAGGAGAGAGAGGGGCTTTGACTTCTTAAACCTTTATTATACAAATATTAGAAACAAATGGTGAAAGTGTAAAGGTATATGGCCCTCCCAGGGGCCAAGCATGAAACACTTGTCAGAGACAAAAAACATCATGACTCCAGAATTGAAACTCCCTCCCTCGCGCCCCTCATGGGGTTAAACATGTAGGACCTGCTGTCCCCAGAGACGGAGAGAAACCTGGATCCAGGAGCTGAAATCAGAGAGGAAGTAGGGAGATGAAGCAGAGTGGGGGTAGGTGACAGCAGTAGGGAACAAGGAGATGCAGCAAGACCCATATTCAAGAGGTAGATGGACATAAATAACAAGACACATACAACATTCAAGTACTGAGCAGTGCATTAATAAATAGCAAAGAAATGGGATTCACTTTATGACAGTATATAAATTAGGCAAAACAAAGTAAACTCTCAGTGCAGTGAGTGACAAAGGCTAATCATAACATTATTAATTAGTGAGCTTCTCAGTGTGACATCAGCAGCAAGACCAGAAGAACATGACTGTACAAGTCTATTCCTCTGCTGGGCTGAGGCTTTTTAGCCTGGCTTTACCTTCCTCAGCTCAGGTAGGAGGAGGACCAGGCTGGGAGCATAGACAATGATAATGAATATCACAGAAGAGCCAGGGTTTGTTCCCATCCCATTTCATTTCTCCTAAAGCCTCTGAGACCTTGCTTCAGATTTCTACGCCTATGACTGATTAGAGATGCCATACATTATTATATTAAGAGCCACGCATTAGAAGGCAGTTTCGAAAGCATGTCAGGCCCTCCATTTGAGATCCATCAACTCATGAATCCATAAGAGGAGCCAGATTTAGCAAAATCAGGGACTGCCAACATTGTGCAAAGTGGCTCTCAGACTCCATCAGTTACTATCATTCACAGCTGTTGAGTCAATCTTGGGTGGTTCCCAGTTCTGTCCCCCAGCAGCTTCCTCACAGAGGTGTCTCTGCAAACCCTGGGTCAGTGTGGTCAGGGCAGCTCCTTCAGCAAAGCCTGTCAGCACATGCCAACCTACTCTTCAGAACTGGAGCAAAGGATGATAAAACTGGTCGTGCGGCAACTTGCTTTTGAAGACGTTCACCAAGGGCTGACAGAACTACATGTGTACCAAATTAACCTCAACCTGTCCCACAAGCTGAAGATGCAGAAGGATCAAGCCGCCAAATCTAACTGGTCCCCAAAACAGAGAGTGCCCAGGGGATGTTCCACTAGACATCACACTCTTCTTCCCAGCTACACACTTGTTCCCAAGAGAACTGTAAATAGTCACTTACCGCTGTTGCCACAGTCAGCACAAGAGATGAGCTCCTCGGGTTTCTTCTCCCGGTTTTGTTCTTTCGTACCAAGGCAGAAACTGCAGATTGGGATTGGTTCAGCAACCGGCTGAGGGGAAAAAGCAAATAGCAATTCATCCATCAATCCACCCGTCACCTTCTGTCCACATATGCAAACCAAAGAACAGATTACACAGCATGCAAGAGAAAAGTTGCACCTGAGACCCGTGCCTTTAAGAATTCATTTAAAACTAACGTCTAATGAAAACCAGAAGAAACAGTAAAGTACCCCAAAATTGAAAAATGTGAAAACGCTAAACCTTCAGGGTTCTTGTTAGCATAAAGTCTCCAGAATAGCCTAGCTCAGGGGTTGGCAACATTTTTGAGCAGAGTGCCAAAAAACACCTGCAACCTCAAATAGTAAGATGTTGGTGTGCCAGGGGTGGATGGAGAAAGAGCCAAAATGGGCCCAGTCCTTGTTGTGGCAGTGCGGCCCCAACCCCTTTCCTGCTGTGTGTCCCGAAGCATGCATGCCAAGCCAAATGCCTTTGCATGCCATGTTCTGGCACCCGTGCCGGAGGCTGCCTACCCTGGCGTAGCTTATTGCTATTTGCACAGCAGTAATATAACTGGTTGTCTTTCCTGTCCACCAGTGCAGGCTTCAGTTCACAGCGCACACTACACACGGACTGAGCCGTATTCTTTGAAGTGTCCGCCAGATGGAGCCACTCCAGACAAGTACAGTAGACATGTCTTATGCTGCATCTTAGGGACAGAAACAAATCTGGACAGCAGGACACAGAGTGACCGCTTCAAACCTTGTTTCCCTCAACCCCCACTGCCCCCTTCCAAGCTCTTGTATGAAGCCAACCTCTCAGGTTAACTCAGGAAAGATTTTAAGAAAAGCCCAGTGAAAAAAATTCTCACAGGCAGACTGAGCCAGGAGATTTCCTTCCCTTTCCTCCATTCAGGTAAGGCGCAGTAAGCCAGGCACTGATCTATCCACCCTGGGACACGACAGTACCGAAGGGGAAAAACAACCTGTGCATGGAGCTATTTTCCTCATTTGGGACTGGGAGAGGAGAATGACACTAGGCGCACACAAATCTCTTTTCTTCATTCCTGCCTAGGCGCAGGATGCCAGTCATTGAGTATCCTGTTATCCTGGATAGTCCGAAACCTCACAAACAGTAAGGGATTTCTTGATCAGAAAGGAGCGAGGCATATAAGGGAAGGAAAAAAGCCCCACACACTGCAGAAACAATGGTTGGCAACAGGCACCCGACTGGACATGGCATTGAATAACGAGACTCTAGTCGTCAGTGTTTTACTGACCAGATGGTATCCGTGTCTCCACGCGTAAAACTGATAGTTACATTCCTGCATAGTCAATATTACAGATTTTTGATTCATGCACAATGAGGAGCCAAAGTGCTGTTAATGCTCTTGTGTTTAATTTTTGAGTTAAATCCTATTTTGCAGAAACAAAACACAGCTAGAAAACAGATCAAGAATGACATCCAAATTGGGAAATGTGATTTTTTTATTAGGATAGCAAGTTTCAAAGGTGGCAGGTGTTTTACCAGCTCAAAAAGCAGAACTTAAGCAACTTAAGAGCACACATGGATTTGTTCTGACCATAAAACTGCTTTGTTACAATAAAGCAGAGACAAAAGTACTGATCTAAAAAGTGCAACAGCTTATTCTGCAACAAACCCAAGTCTCACTCTCTCACATATCTCAACAAAACTACATTGGTTTCTGTCTAGTGAAGTGTCATTTCTATAGGACTAAGATGATAAAAGAATGATTTCACATGCCTCAAAATATGCCTGAAGGATTTCCAATCTTCTCTTCAAAGACAGGAATGTTCAAGTCTCACTAAGCTGTCACCTGGAAATATGAACTGCTAATGCATCTTATATGGAAACAGGTCACTACTCTGTACAATGTCAAAAGAAAGTGGCGGTGCAGTTAAATAGCCAGCAGACTCCCCACTCACTGTAGCACCAGGAAACGTGCATATGCAACAGAGCAGTATCCAGCCAGTACCAGATAAAGACACAAGGAACCGCAGATGAGCACTGTCTATGGTTCTGAGGATTCTGATATGTATTATGCTAATATTTAAGAATTATGCCAAAGTAGTTTGAAAGAGCTGTATTTAATGAAACATAAAGCACCAAGAGAGTACAAAGTGATTTACAGACAAGAGAGGCAATTATATCCCTGATGCTTCCACTGTCAAGCAGCGATTCCCCAACCACTGGTCATGATCTGAAGTGATATTGGCAGCATTTACAAGTGGGATCACAGGCCCCACAAAAATTACATTGCAGCACTCTGGCTTCCACTGGAGGTGAGATTACCCATGGCTGTTTCAAAGAGACCACATAAAGGCAAGGGAATTAAGTGACAAGCATAATGTGTGGCGTTCCATGTCATACCCCTCTCTGCGGTCAGCTCCACGAGCATGAACCCCATAGCATGTACAATAACCCAATAACATCCAATTAGCCTGTGCATATGCAGAGGTCCAGGCCTGCAAACCTAACTACAGAACTAGATTTATGCCCGTTCTCTCCTGCACACTAAAGCGCCACACACAGAAGACTTGATTCGTGGTCCTGAGCATGTTATAGAAGTGGTCACAGACCATCTTAGATAAAATGACCACAAGCTGATTCAATTTGAACTCAATTGCTAACTAAGGTTTTTTATTTCAAAGGAAAAGTTTGAAAAAAAAATCAGGATAAGTAGTTTGTGAACTAAACTAGACTGACAGTTCAGTTGCTTTCTTTGAAAAGAAAACTGACTTTTTATACAAGGGCAATGCGGTAGGTGTCATTGTCTGGGCTTTGGCAAAATACTCTGTAACAAGGGAAGTGTCAGTTAAGTTGAAGATGACAGGGTTTGTAAAACTGGCTAAGGGACAGACAAGTTTATGCTAAATGTAGGTTCCTCGGAGAGTTCCAAGGACTGGATTTTGGACTGGTCTGTCATGTTTTCACTAATGACTCTGGCACAAACTGTAGGAGCACGCTAATGAAATTTACTGACAACACCGAGCTTGGCGCATTGTCAGTGCAGGAAAGACTGAGGCATCGCGCAGGAAGATCTGGATGACCTTGAGGGCTGGAGAAATACAGCACTACACAGTGCAAGGCCGTGCACCTAAGGGCTACAAAAATGTCTTCTCCAAGCTGATGGTGCATCAGTTGGAAACTGTCAAGGAAGAGAAAATTCAGGCTTTATCAGGTGATCACATGATGACTGTCAGGTAGTAGTGGGATGCAGCTTTGAAAAATTCAGATGCAATCTCAGGATGTTTTCTGAGTAGAGAGGAGGAAGTACTAATGCCAGTGTACAAGGAATTGGTAAGAGATTGTCTCATTTTGGTCACCTGTGTTCAGAGAACGGCTGTTAGGGTATTCAAGGAAATGACAGAGCCTATCCTGCAAAAGCCTGCAAGAACCTGGCCTGTGTGGCCTAACAAAGGCCAAAAAGGGATAAGCTCTGAGATAAGCATTTTTCTTTTTTTTAAAAAAAAGAAAAGAAAACTTGTTTCTGACTACCTGAAGTTTTCAATGCATCATACTAACTAGCGTAGCTACATTTCAGAAACTGAGAGGATGACTGAATGTGGCACCTGGAGTAACCAGGGGCAAAGAAGAAAGGTGTAGTTCAGAGGGCAAGTGTCTAATCCAAAAACGGTTGGATGGTGCAAGGCATGTTGCAGTGAGCGGACTTCATTAGATTGGAACAGTGAATTCATGTTATTGGAATGGATAACTGACTTACACATTATAGTTTCCCCCAAATAATCATTTCTTTTCTGCAGCCTGGAGAGGAGGGAATAGCTCTCTCTTCACTGAAAATGAGTTTACTCAGCACACTTGTCCTCAACCAACAGCCGATGCTGGATAATTGGATAAGCCAATTTGGCCACCCTGTTATGTTACTTATCAAAGCAACCAACTAGCTGGAAAAAAAGAGTGCTAGCACTTCCTTAACACAGCAGCAGACTATTTCATACATCCTACATCTGCAGGAAGTTGATGTGTGGTTACCTTATTCCAAAAGAATTTTTAAAAAGTCACAGCACTATTAAAAACCTGGACTCATCTTTCTTTATCTGTGTGCTTCTCTTCCTATGATCCAGCTTCTTCTCCTTGACTACCGTCCTCTAAGTTAAGGGTCTATGAAATCAGCACTCTTTGGAAGACGGCAGGATGGATTGCTTGTACACAGCAAGAGGTTTTCTTTCACAATCGGAAGGCTTCGTTTCTGTTACCTCTTAGAAACAAATACTAAAAATGCACTTTTATAAGCCCAATCAACTCCAATTGTTGTTATTAATATTTCACATTATAAAACAGTTTGAATGTTAGAGGGGTTACAGCGAGTCTCGATTAAGAGGGTGAGCAGCCTGTGTCGAAGACAGCGTTATAGTAAGGATGGAGAGTTCTCGCTGCTGGTGTGTTTGTTCAGCAAAGAAAATCCTGGCAAGTGAAGAATACGTGCACACAATGAGAGATCCGGGAAAACAAGACTGGAAGCAGCCAACTCCGCTTCATGCTGGAGATTGTTGGCAGACATTCAACTCCTTCTGCTGTTTTTCTCGCAAGCACATCTATCTATGTAATGTCACCAGATCCAGAGAGGGGAGGGAGCCAGAGTGAAAGAGAGCGACAGTGTTTTACAGGCTGCCAGCCCCTCAGCACATGCTGTTACTATACAAAGGATGTCTAGAAAGCCAACGTGCTGTAAGATTCAAAGACTGCACCCCCCTCCTGAAGACAACTGCAGAGAAGAGAACTGCCTCTGGAAGGGAGAAAAGCCTTTAATTAAAGACTTGAATTTCAGCCAGTGACTCAGTTCGGCAACTCCCAGAATTCATGGAGGAAAAAAAAAAAATATCCATCCTCTAAATCTACAGGAAAAAAAGCCCTCCTGAGCTACATCCATGTACCACATTGGCAGTGCAGGTCACTGTCAGCTATCTGAATGTGCTGCATTTCCTGCAGACATTTTACTGATATCAGATGCTTATCAGATAAACAATCTTGCTTCTATCCCTTTATTGCACGTATGCCCACATGCGCAGGAGGGTTCAGAACACATAATCCTGTTATGGAAAAGGACCAACATGGTTCTGCAACTAGGAAGCAGAAGGAAATACTCAAACCTTACAGATACAGATTTGGAATCATGTTGTGTCAATGTATATGTAGGGCTTTGCGTCACCCCGTCAGAAAATGTGCAAGTCACTGCTCTAAATCTAGGATCTACCCTTTAAGAGAATGGTAGCAGGAAAGCCACAGCTAGAGAGTCTATTAATTTACCAGAAAACGCTTCTGCGGACTAAACCATAACCCCATTCGTTCCGATTCACAATGCTGGATGTCATTGAGGAGGTACATGTTGCTTAAAGTGACCTACAGAAACTGCCCCAGACGCCTGCAACTGTAGGAAGGTGAAAGCTGGAACCAGCAGCAATCAACATCACGTGAAGAATATCTGGCACGGAAGGCAACACGGTTCAGTGTACAGAGCACTGCAGCAGGCAGCTGAGAGACCTGGATCCTATTCCCAGTTCTGCCAGCAACCTGCTGTGGCACACTGGGAAAGTCGCTTCAGTTCTGAATTTCCAGTTTCCTCATCTGTACAACAGAACTAATGACATTTACAGTAGTTTGACAACTGCAGTGCAAAAAAGCCTTACAGCGAGCGGCTCGGTATAATCTGGAAATACTATTTCACAAGATTTGTTTGTGGCAGAACTGGGTGCCGTTTATAATCTGCAGAATCAGCCACCCTCTCTCCTCTTACTGAATGCCAAGTCACCATGCTTGATACTCTGCAGACAACTGTCAAGAGGCAATACATGCCAGCGTGGACTGAACACACCAAAATGTTTTAAGATACATATTTGTGGCCAAGGCAAGAGTCTTAACAGATTTCTAAAGGGTTCCTGAAGGAAGGCTCCATTTTACCACCACATTCGTTTTAATGCCTGCCTTTTAATGGGCTTTTTTCCTTAGGGTCTCATCCGACTGTTAACAGAGATCAGTGGCCAGAAACAGACTGGTATTGTTTCACCCAGAGATAGGTGTGCAGAAGCCCAAAATATGAGCTTGCTCTAAGAGGAGGATAAAAGAAATAAGAACAATTTAAGGACACTGTCCAAACAGACAGCGTGTCCTTATTTAGCCTACAGACAGCGAGTCTGGTCACTCTGTTGAAAATGTCTGCTTTAGCCCCTGTCTAGGGGAAAAAGAGCAGATGCTGCAATGAAGAAAACATCTGAATGGAAGCACATACCGGTGTGTGCCCGAGATGAGGGAGGCAGTTTAGCAGCACAACACATCCTACCCGAACTCAATGCAGTGGTTATGTCGACTGAACGAAGAACCTGTGGGAACTAGTTTGAGGCTGAAATAGCAAATAAACAAAAAACCGGAAACATTTTCTAATGGAAAAAAAATCAAGTTTTAGACATGTCTTTGAACAAGGGCAAATAAGTGATTGCTTTTTTGTTTTCTAATAAGGCGTCTTATGGTTTTGTGCCAAGAGAATAGTCATCGTTTTGGGGTCCATTATTGAGTTGGAATAATAATGGCCCTTTCTCTGAAAAAAGGAGACAGCACCATGGTGAGATCTGAACCTGAACTTCCAGTAGCACAGGAACATCTGATGTGGTGCAGAGGCCTACATAAATATATGTTCTTTGTCAGACAGCTGAGTAGCTATACAGCATTTCAATGAATTTGAATTCACCGCATCTTTATTTGAGGGATATAAATTTAAAATTTGGAACTGCCATTCCTCCACTTACTCAACCCAACCACACAAGTGAAATTGTAATGCAGCCCAGCTCCTTCATTAAGAATTCTACTAACCAGTGTAACTAGGGAAACAAAAAAAACCCCCAAAACAAAACAAAAAAAAACAGCACAACTCTCCTCTACCACAAGCCACTAGAAACAGATTTCTAATGATCTTTCACAGCAAGAGTTAGCAAACTCCCATGTTTTTGATCCACCGTCCTTATTAATATGTTCTTGATCCACAGTCAAATGCAGCACAAAGTCATCAGTGCTGTTCTTTCGCCACCCCCTGTACAGCCTGCACAAGAACAGATCATTCCTACATCATCAGTCTCTTGAAGACCTTAACAGTAAGTCTGGACAAGGCTCAAACATACAGATTGGTCCCTTCCAACAAACACGTTTCCTGCGGAGAGATGGAGCACATACAGATACCTTGCAAGCTTAAAGGTAGGTGAAGAAATTGTGCTGACTATAAGACAAGCTACAGTAATTACCACATCTTCACTGACAGGTGATTAAGAGAATATACAATACCATAACATGTTCAGATATCAAAGACAGATTTTCTGTTTCTGATATGCAGTCTAGCAATAACTCTGGTAACACTTTATCCCTTCTGTGCATTTCTTAATGGTTACTGCTTCCGGAAACCTATTCAGTACAATTTTAGAAGTAACCTTCCCTTTCTTTTTTTCACATACTCCTCCAGGGAGTTCACTACAAGCCTAAGCAAGTTAGGACACGAAGGCTTCGTCCATAGGTCCTCAATACTAAACGCTCAGAGATAAGTATTGAAGACTAAGAAACCAAATGCCTAGGAGTGCCAAATATCCTTTAAAGGCGTTTCAAAAAAAGCCAGTGCAAAACACTAAGATCCTGCTCTACGAGTCTTACGTTACACCCATTTTAAAGACGAGTAAACAGACAGAACTGCGGATTAACTTGCCCAAAGTCACAATGCATCAGTGACAGAACCAAGAACAGCAAGTCAGAAAACATGGGACTGAGTCTAGGCTCTCAAGTAACCCGTCTTGTTGCATATAGTTATATGGTGAGATACATAATTATGTCCCATTCTTTTGGTATGGTGAAGTGAAAAAGTTTAGAAAGCTAAGCAAGCCTAGATGATTGAGTGCTGTTTGTGCCAGTATGTTATGTATACTTCTACACCATCTAGAAACTTAAAAAAAAAAAAAAAGTCTACAGGATCACCTGTATAAGGATGGTACTGGTGTCTTAAAAGATGGATGGATCTTACGATAACAAGGCAAGTGCTGAATTCTCACCACTCCTACATCTCACCCTACAAGAGAAGCAATATGGGATTCACATATCCTGAAGAATCTTTAGGGAGACGAGGAGTTCTGCTGTAGTCTCCAGATCCAGAAAATAAAAGCTAAGAATACTCTGCACAGAATGGAGGTAGACACTGCCTATAACTACTCTCTAGGTCAAACTTAATTCATGATCCTTTAGAGGAGAAAAGAGCAATAATATACACCCTCCCACCTCCTCTGCACAGAGAACAGAGGTCAAAGGAATTGACAGTCTTCTGTCACACATACGATATGTATGGCCAGATTTTCTACTGCCCGCACTAGAGTATTTTTAATAATTCAGACCCCATCTTTTGGGTAATAGGCCAATATTTCATTCAAAATTTACACTATCCTTAATCATCTCATTTCTACCACATCTGTGACATGCAAAGTATACAAGTGGAAAGATCAAAGTTGTGGGCTGATGGTAGCTCTGCTGGGGAGGGAGGGCAAGAGAGAGGGAATAACCTGCTGTCTCTCTCGTTATGTAACAAAAAGCCAGAACTATGCTATTGTGTACTTAGTGTGCTCCAGAATCCACTCTCCCAGTCTGTCCATATTCTAAACCTCTGTATGATAAATAAGGTTCCTTTATTAATTGCACTTCAGGGATGTGTCAGTCCACATCGGCCAAGAGCCACTTGGACAGAAAACACTCACAGCAGGGTGCTAGCCAACACACTGGGCCAATCTCATTTCATTTACGGCTGGTATCCTGCACCCAACTTCAAACAACTGTCAGTACACGGGGAAAAACGTGGTTCTTAAAACACACCATTGTTATAAATACATTATCACAACCACACTCCCACCACTTCCCATGGACTCACCTGCCTCTTGTTCCCCCGCCCCCTGCCAAAACTCACCCCGGTATTCCAGACTGTGTCATTCCTTTGTCTAAGACTACCCCCCACCTCTAAAAGACCACGCTGCCTTCCCAATGTATCGTCTCCTGTCACCATCATGGAAACCCAAGAACGGATGCCATTTCTGCCCCATTTAATACTGCTGCATTATTAGGTACTGCTTCACCTGTTCACTAATCAAGCGAATCAAGTTCAGAGTAATTTTCTGGCACTTGGGTTTCCAGCGTTACACACTGTGCAGATGGAGGCCATCTGTTAGGAGCCATGACTTTCCTGTCAAAGGAGAACAGTCTTCCCTCTCCAAGGAACCAGCTGGAACAGAGTGAATCCTAATCCTGCTCCAGCTGGGAGCTAACGCCAGCACAAGGCTGAAGTCTCTTTGAATCTAATTACACCACTGTGGTTGCTGCAGATCCTTTGTGCACCCCACAGATCCTATCGCAACCCAAAACATACCAAACAACTTCACTTGCTAGCAATGGACTTGCTCTTGGACACAAGGCATAGAACTAACAGGCATTCACTTAACATATTCTTTAGTATAGCCACAGAAGCATTAGTTATCATATGGATAAAGGCCCTCCAACTGTCCACAATGCCTTCTTTGACAAGTGAATGCTCTCACTGGATAAATGAAATTTGGCTTTGTCTCTGCTGAACACAGTACGGCAGCTAAGGCATGCCTGCAAGACCTGCAGTAGGACAGGAGAGCTGCAAAGGCAAGCCATGAAGGCTGGTGCGTGTGCGCATGTCTGTCCAATTCAAATGACAATCTTATTGTGCTACAGATATAAATAGTTACCTGCTTACTTCCTAATTTTGTGCAGCTGTATCTGATCTGTTCTGTTCCTTACGGCAACTGGATCATTACTGAACTACATAAATATTTCTCCCATCACACTATTTAGGGAAAAAAAAAAAAAACTCTCCTGCTTTTTGGAGCCAGCAACATTTGCTGTAGAGCTCTATACCGTGAGATGTCCTGAAGGACAGAGTTTAAATATTTATAGATTAATGCAGGACTTTCTGCTTTTACATGACACAAAAAGCGGACCCAAGGAAAATAGAAAATGGGACCAATGAATGCAAGAAGCATTGGCTCTTCCAGCTACTCTTTAAAATTGTTCCAGTCGTGCTCTCAGAACATTTCAGACCATGCTGCAAGTGCCCAGCCTCACTAGCTACTGCAGCCTTCTTTTTAGTTAGCTGAAATCTCTCTACATCCTTTACCATAAAAAGAGTTCTGCAGACCCAAAGCCCCTGGAAGAGAAAAAGGTTCCCCACCTGCAACATCCAGTCTCTCCCACTGCACATCTTTACAGCTTATGGCAATAGGTCACCAGGAAAGAACTCTTCCCTCTACTCGGCAGCGCTACACATCACAACAAACCAGTTTACCCCACGTCAAATCTGGTCAGCTTTTTAGGGAGACAGCTTCCAGTTTCTTCATTATTCCTGGAGAATCCTAAACTTTAGTAAAACATGTCTGGGTTCTTGTAGCATAGCCCTGTGGATCAGCTCACCTGTCTATAAAACAGGAATACCCTGCTGCTGGATCAAGTAAAAGATGAAAAGTGCAGCCTTGTGCAATGGAATATTTTGCCCTTAATGCAAGAAATTCCACATTATGCAATATGACATTTACATGGCAAAAATTATGGACATGTTGCACATAAAAAGCAATCTGATTCCCAGTGTTTATTAAATGTGTAGGTTATTACATTCATTTATGACTAATAAGTATTAAAGTATGGATGGTCTGCCATGTGGCAGACTTACAGATACTATAATAATCATAACTCGTATTTATCTTTTTTAGACTTGTGCAATCTTAACACCACAATAATGAAGTCATGCACTGTTCCAGGACTATTTGCAGCGTGCTGAGCTTTTGTCTTCCCCTAATCTTTATTCACTGCTAACTAAGGTCTTGTCTAAACTAAAATCTATGATTGTGGCTTCCCTCGTGTTCGACTTCCATCTATACTCTCTGGTCCCTCCCTCATGGGTGGCAATTTACAGATCTTGCCAAAAAGCCACGGTGGAGGAGGCATTTTAGGTGCAGTAGTGTTAGGTGTCTGGCAGATGTCTCAACATCTTGGAGTTATGTACAGAGTACTTCTGTCCACGGTTCCTAGCAAAGTGCAGTGTCAAAAAAAGTCAGCAGATAGCAAGCAGTGGTCATAGCATATTAATTAAAATAATAATTGCAGTATTACAATTACTATGTTATCTGTCTGTTGCGTACTGTTACTGTTTCGTTTTATACTTAAGTTGAAAATCCTCAGAGCGAGAAGGTTTTTACTGAAGTGTTCACACCACGCTAGGACAGTAAGTCTGAGACGGCTAGGCAACAAGGCTGTTCAAATAAGGATTGTTATTGTGGCAGAGGGATCAGTTGCAGAAGTGCCTTAAATCAGGACCTCTCCAGCTAACTGAGTGGCTCTACCAGTTCAAGTAGTTCAGTTCAGTCGTGTGGCAAGAAAAGAACTGGGAATCACAAAAAAGCTTGCTTTGAAATGTCAGTGGTCAGGACAGACTCTTGAAACACCGCAACTCTCTCTCCAAACCACTGCAAACGTCTCCAAAAGCTACCATCCACCTGTAAAGGGAGTTAAATATGGCAGGTACCACACACTTCACACATGATCTTGCTTAAATATGAAACACTATACTTTTCACACTTCAAAGATACATATATTAATTACAGACCCCATCAAATCAGCAGTCCTACAAAAAGTGACACTTTTACCACCAGATAATTGAGAGCAACTTTTCCTATAGCGGAGAGAACAAATCCTGTTGTTACTATACAGATGTACAGGGATGTGGCAGGTAGTACGGACAGAAAATCAGGTCGCAACAAACACAGCTATGTCAACCAAGAACCAAGTATCCAAGAAAGTTTCAGCCAGATGCTCTCCAAATTCCTTTCCCCATACTTACTGCTGAAGCCCTTCCAGGCCTGGTCACACCCTAATAAGCTGAAAGTAAATTCTTGTTTCTGTTTCTAGTACTGGAGATAGAACAAGTTTTTACATTTTGGATGACTAGGGAGACATATGTACGGTCTGTCAACTCGATCTATGCGCTCCAAAGTGCTCAAAAAAGGAACATGACTGAGAACCACGTCAACTCGGCTAATAATTGGGAGGGAATTTGAGAGAACAAATCTATTCCTCTAACTACTGTCAGTGCTGAACAAACCTTTCAGAAAACAAACATGATAAAAACCCCTAAGGATCTGTTTTCTGAGCAGAATGAAACACATACCCATTAGCCATTTGAAAAAGCTTTAAAAATATTTTAAGCAGTGTGCTAACAATCAAACTGTAATCACAAAAATCGCATGCTTCTAGAGCCACCTCCTGATAGGTTAACTCAGTCCCTGAAGTGGGAAGGGCACTAAATCCACCTGGTGCCAAGCGAGTGTCCTCTGCTCTGCTCCCACCACCTTGGGCTACTTGGCTCACTCAATGCACTTCCTTGGCTCCACTGAACACGGGAAGGGAGGATTCCAGCCTCATCTAGACTTTGCACACCATTCTCACTAAATCGCTCAGAGAACTGCTCTTCTCCCCACCACAAATAAAAGGAAGGCCCTCCTGATTCAAGATACTGCAATTAATTTAGCCATCTCTTATTTTGCCCTCATCCTTTCCCCTCCTCTCACCAAAGCAACTAACGATGATGGAGCTCTAGTGTAGCCAGCCACCTGCCATACAGACAAACTGAGCCAAAACCAGGGCCCAGAACTCAGTGCTAGATGCCATACTGGAAGTAAAACAAGCCCTGAGCTTTAGAGAAAAGGCCCAGTCGAAGTACAAAGAAGCAAAGAGAGAGGCACCCATGCTTTCCAACTGCAAAAGGAAAGAGGATAGGGCAAAGCACTTCAGAACTAAAAATAACTCTAGCTCCCTATTCACTAACCATCGCCACATAAAGGTACCCCTAACCCTTAAGGCTGAATTGTGTCCACTGACAAAATCTCAGTGATATTTCTGGATCTACACAGACTTCACAGAGGAGGGCTTTTCAACTGCGTTAATCTGTGAACCCAAGTTGTCTTCTTTGTCCAAAGAAAGAATGCCGTAACGTGGTAAAGAGTTAGTATTTTCAGTTTTGCAAAAAAGAAAACCAACTTTTTACATAAGCTACTGAGACTCGGTGTTTTTACTTCTTTAACTACTGATAGAAACTATTTTATAGAAAACAGTCTACAAGATGTTTTCAAACCAACTACAGATGTATTCTAGAACATGAGAACTTGGAAGTGAAACTGAACTGTGAACAGCCGAAACAGTTTCTAGTGCCTTTGTCCAGGATGAGAAAAGCAGGGTATGTAATTTTTTTTTTTTTAATATTTTGCTTTTGGCCTTAGGTTTTAAAATTTCCTTTTTGTGTTATAAGAAATGTTAAGATGTCTGGACAAAGTTTTTACAACAGTGCCAACACTGGTACTCAAAAAAAAATGTCAAATGCTTGTCAGAGGTGCTGAGTACACACAGTCCCCGCTGACCTCAGTGGAACCTACTGTTGCTCAGCACATCTGAAAACCCGATACTGTCTCTTACATGACCAGGTGTCCAGGTTGTAGCCAGATTGGTTTAGATGCCAAAGGGATCAAAACTTGTGGAAGAGGTGATATATTTTTTTTTTATTAGACCAACAAGATATCTGCAAACAAATTATTTTATTTATTTGCAAGCTTTCGGGCACACACACCCTTCATCAGGCATAGGAGAGGGCAAAGATTGTAAAAGTTCTTCTAGGCAAAAATGAAAATTCATGACCAAGTATAAATTTAGGATCCTAACTCTGGTTGCCCATATCTGACAAATCTACAACAGCTCTTTAACAGCTTTTTTCACAATGCACACTTAAGAGAAAGCAGCAAAACAGAAAGCAAGGCAACACCTTTTACAGCTAGCTACGCTAGATTGACTTTTTTTCCAAGTTCATATGTTGTGAAGAGTTTTTAGAGTTATATTTTTGTCACAGCACCAAAACATGCTGGTGGAATGGTACCCTAGATGAAGAGTTCCTATGATTTCACCAGGACAAAACAAGTGGGTAACTCAAGCAAATGGTCTTTGCAAACAAAACTGTCTGAAACTCGGCGCAGTTCCTACCCCTATACAGGTCTTCACATCTCACAAATCCCAGCAGATTCTAATGAGCAGTACACCTGTTGGTGGTTTCTGCAGCAAGCCCATAACCTGACCTGGATATGGAGACTGAACTTCCTCACCCTTAGAGATTGACCCACCACATCAATCAAAGGAAGGTCTGCCTGGAAAACCCCACATACCCTGCACTTGTTCTGTGGATAAAGTAACTCAAGCATCCAGTGCTAGCAATCAATATCTTTAGCGTACACCAGCTTCATTAAAACAAAAATACTAGAGCAAAGGAACCAAAGCATCTGTCACACACTAAAATTGAGATAAACTACATTTAAAGCAGGATTGCTACTACAGCATTTGTTGTCCCTGCAATTATATCAGTCCGTAAGTTGATCGCCCTGCCTTTGTTGCACACTGCAGGTACATCCCTCCCAGTGATCCTAGCTCCTTGTGGCTTTATGTCATGAGATGTTACAGAACCTTGATCGCTGGAGACTTGTCAAGAATAGGTTGGATAAATAACTGTCAGAAAGAGTTTGCGTACAGCTGACCCTGCCTTGGGGCAGGGGGATAAACTAAGTCAGTGGTTTTCAACCTGTGGTCTGCAGACCCCCGGGGGTCCACAGACTATGTCTAAGGGGTCCGGGAAAGATGATTCTGATCAATCAATAGTATGCAAATACCCACACTTACAATTCGAAGGGGTCCGCACCTCCATGTGAATTTTTTTAGGGGTCCACAAATGAAGAAAGGTTGAAAACCCCTAGACTAGGTGACCTCGAGGTATCGTCCAGCTCTCCTTTCTGAGATGCAGCCAAATTAAAACTAGCAGGACTGTGAAGATATTTTAACATGACAGTAAACAGCTGTGTGAGCTTACATTTTATGAACAGGGCTAGGGTCAAAGAAGAAACGACTCAACACAGCAGACTACGTTTCTAATACTCTTTATACGTTTTGAATATTCGTGGAGTTCCTTTCAAATCTGAGTAGCTACCAGGAAATGCAACAATATCTGATGTTTGAGGTGAATGGGGATGTGCGCGCACAAACATGCACACACACATACACGCACTTTAAAATCTTGACCAAAATTTTAAAATTGCTGTTTTGCATGGAAGCATACCTGGGGAGTGCAGAAAGGGACAGGATTTTTGGTATCCCACCTCATCGTAAGGACACCCCCTTGTAATGATCAGACTAAATGAATGGGTGGGTACTGCAGAATGA
The DNA here is from genome assembly GCF_000455745.1 of Alligator sinensis. NCBI lineage: Eukaryota > Metazoa > Chordata > Crocodylia > Alligatoridae > Alligator > Alligator sinensis. The sequence continues at coordinate 2,500,943 of NW_005842058.1, forward strand.
GTGTAAAGCTATTTCTAATGACTAGTCTTGCTCTCAGGTGTTGACATCAAGATTTTATTTAATGGTATTTTCCTACTGCTACCACCACCGGTTCCATTTCTATCAGCATTAGGTCTTGTCACAAAAAAGTTTGATTACACTGGTCTGGTAACAAAAGCTACAGGCTCTAGTAATGCTCGAAGCGATAACCAAGCAACTGTATGAAGAAGCTGCTGGCTTTTTACCTGTAGTGTCACTGAAAGGTGCTCAGCACAGGCCTATATTCTTTTGTCCTGCAAAGGGCAATGCTGTGATCTACACCATCTTACCGTCATAACCCTCCATGGATCTTAACTAATGCAAAAAGTGATAGAAAATGAATATTAGAAAATATATCTATATACCCTGCAGTCTTCCAAGCCTCAGATCTGGCTAGGCCACAGCCAAGTGCTCTGCCTGAAGTGTCAAAGTAATTCGAGAGGCACTAAGGACTCGTATGTATAAAATTAAAAAAAAGGAAAAGGAAAAGCTTTTTGAAAGAGGCTACAAACTCCCCTGCACCGAGTCTGAAAGTGAATGGGACAAGATAATTTTCAAGCACTTTCAGAAGCATGCGAAAGAAAAAGAAACCTCCATCCACTTAAAGATTCACCACAGGCCCCAGACCATTTCCAACTTATCTGATGCATAATGAAATACTGACCTCAAAATCGGAGCCTTTACACCCTATTTCGTCAGCTCCGAGGCTCTTACCTTATCCTTCTCATGGGGAAGAAGCGACACAGGTGGCAGACAGGAAAGAGACTCGCAGCTTTCCTTCCCGTCAGCATTAGCGACTGCTTTAGTGTTGAGCTGGTAGAGAGGTCCATCTTTAAGGAGTCTGCCATGGCCAACAGCACGCTTGACAGCTAGTCGCAATTGCTGGTGAAAAGCGGAAGCAGCACTACCTCCAAACAACACAGACACGTCCTTCTGACCTTTCAAAAAGCGCTCTATGTTTTTCAAGGACGAGCCACTGGACTCCGCCAAGCCCTCGATCGCCCGCTTGATCAGTTTATTCCAGTCCACGTTTGGTTTACCATCCAACTTGCCATGGTTTCGAGGCTTCGGAAGTGCTATTCTCCCCGGATTATCGGGATCCTTGTAGGAATTGAGACCCTTGTTGGAGACTTTTAAAATAGTCCCATCTTTAACACTTAATTCTAGTTGTTCCAAAACAGTTTTACGGTCCAAACCATGGGATGAAGACACCGCATTGCATATCCTCTCCTCTGAAGGGCGTTGTTTTTGCTTCTTGACCTTTTTAATCGCCTCCAAAATCCACTCAGTATACAGCGGGTTGGCGAGTTTTACCATGGTGAAGACTTCTGTATATCCATAGAGTCGTTATCCCTTATCCCGATGCTGCACAAGTTTCACACCGTGGGAAAACAGATTCTCGGAGGAGAGTAACCAGCTAACCATAGCATACACGTTTCTGATATGAACTGCTTCTCTTTGATCCAATATTAATTTTCTTAAAACTGAAAGAAACACAACACATCCCATTAGGAACTGATCCACGCTTCCCAACAGATCCCACCACCGCTCCCGCGGCAAGCCTGGCAAAGCTGGAAAGCTGTCAAAGCACATCTTACCTCGCTTCGGGACTCCTGCGCCGCGATCGGAAAGAGAACTGGAATGTTACGCCTGCAAGAAAACGGGACGGAGTAATTTCTGAGCAACAAAAGTCACAACGCCGAAGTCTGACTTCCACCACCCTACGGACAGACGGACACCTCACAAAGTTTTCCTGAGACCACCCTCGCCGCCCCGGGAGACCGCCAAGTCGCGAAACAGAAAAACACCGCGTTCGCGCGCAGGGACACAACTGAGTACCGAAGGTGACAAGGCCATGCTGTTCCCGCCCAGCCAAGGCGAGTCCCGAGCAGAGAGAGTCGGGACGGACGACGCGCGGAGGAAAGACTACCTGGCGCCTTTTGTCTGCGGCCGGGGTTTTACGGCGGACCCCAAAGCGCCCCCATTGTGCCTGGTGTAGGCACGAAAGGGCGCGCGGCGAAAAGGGGGTGCACGCCGCAGCCACCCCTCCTCGCGATCCGAAAGCCGCCGCGACACCTGCCCGCCAAGGCGGCGCGGAGAAAGTTGTGCGGAAACCTGCGGGCGTCCCCTCGCCGGGGCTGGGGCCGGGAGGCGGCGGGTGACAGGACGCCGGCCGCACGGGCGGGAAGCCCCCCGAGTGCCCGGCCTCGC
>NW_005842058.1:2503579-2510818 GCF_000455745.1 Alligator sinensis
GTCCCACCGCCCGCGGCCAGGGGTAGGGGGCAGGTCTGCCCCAGCGCCGGGCCGGTGTCACCGCTGCATCGCCTTTACCCCCAGGCTGGCTCTCTTTGTGCCCGGACACATCCTTGCATCGGGAGCAGGTGGCAGCCGCGGGAGGACAGGGCCGGCCCCGGCTGCCTGGTGTTGCACCGACCGGCCCCAAAAGAGCCACGCGGATGCTTCTTGGCGAGTGACACCCTTCGCTGGTCCCGCATTGGGGACCGCGCCAGTTTGGGACCCTGGACTCGGGGAGTTCCCGCGTCGACCTTGGCTTGCGGCGTGGTTTCTCGTGCTTCGGATGGGCGAGGTCGCGCGTGGCGTTTTTAAGCGGTCACCCAGCATAGAGATGGGAGCTTTTACGAGACCGCCGAGATTTTCACCAAAAAAAAAACCCCACCCAAAAAAATTGTTTGGTTGCAAGCTGTCGGGCTTGGGGCTGAAACTTTGTTGGTACCGAGAAATCCTTGTTTCACCAGATTCGAACCATTCGCCCTAGATAACGTTTGACCCTTCGCGAGGCGTCGGAGAAAAGGTTGTCCAAGTTCTCCAGGATCCTCGAGATTGGCAGGCGCACTCTTCTGTCGACTGCGGGTCCTCTTCTGCCTTCAGAGGATCTTCTCCGAGTAGGTGTACGGTTTGTGTCCGATCCCTAATTATACCTTGCGTCCAGTTCTGAACTCGTGAAATAGCGTACCACGTTCTGGGCAAGACGTTTCTTAGTGTGCAACTCCCCAGAGAGCAAGGGGAGCAATACTGACAGCTCTTAGTTTCGTGCACGGTGGAGAATATCTAGCTCTCGGAGACCATAAGGACCCCCCAAACAGGGTTTTGGTGGAGGTGGCGTAGAATAGCGGTCACAACGACGCATGTTTTGGAGATGCTTTCTAACTCAAACCTCTTTGCTGAGCGTACACATTTAAAACTGTTTTATTGCTAATCCACTACGAACTGAGATCTTGCCAAATTGCAAATCCCTTTCCACTGGAAAGACTCCAGACCTACATACAAACTGGGGACAATGCTTCAGTAAGATCCTTGTGGGTGACTGTGTCCATACAGAGACTCACTGAAGAGAGAGAGCTCCTTCGTGGGAGTACCTGGAGTGACCTGAGCTTGGGGCCGAAACTTTGTTGGTACCAAGAAATTCTTGTTTCACCAGATTCGCACCGTTTGCTCTAGATAACGTTTGATCTGCTTGTTCAGCATTGCTTGGGCTGCGTGTGACAGCTCTGAAAGCTTTTCTTGTTTCAGATCTGGCTGTTGGTTTTGATTACATGTGCAAGGTACAGTCCTGTGCAAACAGGCTATGGCCAGTAGCCACACAATTTCACCAGGAACTTCCCGGATGAATGTTGTGTCTGTTTTGGATTGGATCACCTTTGCACAAATTTTCTAATCTCTTTGGAGACGGGGAATTGGTAAAGTACTCTTGTAGACTTACTTTTTTTATGCTCCCCATCCCGCCCCTGTAGTTTCTTGCCTTAGACTGAGGTGAGGAAGCAGAATGAACAGGAAGGAGAGTGCTGGAGTAAACTGTTAATTGGGACAGAGGAGAATCCTGGTTGCTCAGTCTCTGCCTAGAGAAAAATGCAGATGGCAGCTTGACATCAGCATCTAAAGATCCCTGTAGCAATTGTTTCTGTCTCTGTTCCTAAAGGTTTCAGAGTTTCAGTGTCCCTGTTACGTTCATCATTTCCCCCCTTTCTGCTTGGGTCCCCATGTCCCTGAATTATAGCTGTGGTGCTGAGTGCATGGGAGGTAATAAAGAGCTGAAGTTCATTTCCAGGAGCTAATGAGGGTAAAATAAAGTAAAACTGAGAATTGCTTATGCAAGTGTGATACTAAGTTAAGACTTCCTCCTCAGCTGCTGGACTTTTTTGTCTGTTTTAAAAGTCATATTAGGATTATTTAACCAGCAGCAAATTATGATGCAAAGAAGAACGCGTTGCATTTGAAAGCTTATTTAAGTCTATTCCGCCTGTGCAACTAGGTCAGTCAAAGGTGTCACCAGCAAAAATCCTTCCCTGTTTCCTGGACCCTCATGCTACGTCACTCAGTGCTAGCAAATTGTAAACTGTTCAAGGTTATATCGTTTAGAAATTAGGATTTTTTTCAGAAATCCAATACTGTCTGTTTGCCTTTCTTTCCTTTCCATTTTCAAAGCACAATCTGACAGTTACACCAGCAGGATCATTGCATATGGTATGCTGCAGATGGCAAAAAGTTGTTTTATCCATCAAGATAATGCACAGTTTGGCAACACCGTTTTGTGAAATGACTAACTCCTTGGCTGTGGTTGTATCCAACTTTCACTGGAGACCCATGTACCTTCTAACTCAGCGCTGGCTCCTCACTGACCTCCAGTTCCCTTGGGTCTTGCTATATTTACCAGCAAGATTGATTTTTGCTTTAGAAACATCTTTTGCCGGATTCTTCTCCTTTTAGTTTCCAATTCGGGTTTATATAAACTCCAGCAATCTGGGCAGAGCTTTTTATTTACTTTCAAAATGAAATATGATCCCCATGCTGACAGCCCAGAAGCAGCCAGATAGCATTTCTGCAGCAGTAAATAGTTGGGTAATTCTGCACATTACTTTCTGCAGGTACTAGCAGGAGATTGGGACATTCTTGAAAGGTTTATAGTTCAAAGTAGATCCCAACAGATTCACGTTTGTCAAGGGCCAGAACCGCTCAAAGGATTTTAAGGTATCTTGCATTGTATCGCTTAGACTTCTTTCCTCCATAATTCCCTGCAAGCTTGAAATGTGAAACCTGTTCCCTTGCCAAAAAAATGGTTTTTCATACATGTTAACTTGAAATTGTAGTCAGAAGCTTATATTAATATTTTTTGCAGGCAAAAGAAAGCCCTTTTGAGGTATTTGGGTTTTTTTTCTTTTTTTCTTGTTTTGAAGAAGATACATGAACAACATGAACGGGGCAAAGTAGTCATGATTTTGCTGAGTATGAGCAAAAGAAGGAAATGGCACTCTTTAAAAACAATTTATGGTTCAGCTGAACCTGGATGCTGTTTAGAGGTACAAAGAAAACAGGTCTACACCCAAAGGGATTCCCTTTGTTGAATTCCATAGGCTCGATGTGAAAAATGGAGAGGCTAGAACTTCTCAAAGAAAGATGCAAGAAATGCAGGGGTTGTGTTAGGCCACTTAAATATAGATGGTATTCCCTCTGGTTCCCATTATTGTAGGATGCAACTGCCTCCTCATCTCTGAGGTGACAAATAGAGTATTACCGGCAGTGCTTCTTGGATCAATTGTACTTGAAGTAATGCATCTACGCTCCAGAAGAGACTGTGAGTTTGAAGACAAAATTAAGAAGCCAGCCAGTACCACAGGACCAGGCATTAGCTGGAAAGGCACCTGAGTTTCAAAGACCTAGCATAACAGAAATATTCTGGATTGGGTCCACAAAAGGCCTGTATATAGCTAGGATTCAATGACAGGTGGATTCAGCCCTAAGTTACCTCCGCTGGCAGGACACTGACTAAAAAAAGGATCTGGAGAGCAATTAATACAGAGCCAAGAATGCTATCAGGCCTCACACTGTTTAGAGCCAGGATGTTGGCAACCTTTATACAGCTTTTGTGTAATTGGGTAGATTTCTAGCTTTGCCAATTTAACAAAGTCCAATTTTCTCACATAGAGCAGAAATAAATATAAATGATCTCTTCAGCTTGGCTTCCTCACACTTTTTCACACTTAAAGCATACGTACAGTCCTAAAAACAGATTACAAACTAATCGAGCTATTTCTCCAACTAGCTGAGAAGGGAGAAATAGCAGCAATAATCTCTTTTACCTTTAGGGGCAAATAATGAGAAGGAAGCTATAAGGGAATTTGCAACACACCTTTTGTAGACCATCCTATGAGCTTCCCTTCATAAATCCACTGGATACAAAAAATCATGGACTAAATATAGACAGTGGATTAACAACCTGCCTGACATCTGACACCCCAGATAACCTACCTCCAGCTGACTACTTGCATTCCTCCACACATTTCCCTCCCTTCCTCCCCACCATCTCTACTCATTGTCTTCCTAATTTCCACTCATTTGCATTTTCACAGATCTGCTTGTTGTAAATTTGCTTCTTTTCTACCTTTTCTACACACAACACCAGCAGAGTCTCCCTATGCCTGACATAGGGTGTTTGTGCCCAAAAGCTTGCAAAGAACTTTTCCCCCCCAACTTTTGAGTTGGTCTAATAAAAGATATCGCATCTACCCAAAGAACCAAGAAAGCCATAAGGCACTTGGATGAAAAGGCATTTTTTCTCATCTAAGGAGGAACGTGAATTGTGGGTTGGGTTAGCTGGTTTGTCGGTTTCTTTGTTGCTGTTTGTGTTTTGCACCCTGTGTTAACTAACAATTGGTAACATCCTGATGTGGTCAAGGCAGTTTCAGTTTTGACATGATACCCGGTGAAAACAGCAAACATCATGAGGAAATGGACTGTTTGCTTTGAACTACAAACGTGCGTGAAATCTGCAATGATCTTCCCATTACAGGATGTTATCCTTTCCTTTCAGGATCACAAGAGTTAAACTCAGATAGGCTGGGGTATATCCACAACTGGTTTAGCTGTTGCAAAGTGCTCTGTGTGCACTTGCAGACTGTACTTTGGATTCAGGTACAAGGGCAAATGAGTGTTTTAACCCCCTGGAGTACAGCCTCTTAGTTCAAGACTTTTTGTCCTTTTTTATTTTTGATAAGGGGAAAATAAATACCCAAAGCAGCTCTCTGAGTGTCCTCAGAGAGAGCGCAGAGTTAGGATTTATCACTTGCTTGGTACTGAGTCCACAAAGAACAGATGGTGTGGTTGTTACCATACTGCTGGAAGGGTTTAAGAACAGCCCCTGTGTCAATAGAGCTTCAGCATGCTAAGAGCAGCTCTTCACTGCCCAGAAGCTATTTGTCCACGTCTCATCTCATGTCACTTAATTTTCACCTGCAGCTAATCATTCCTGGCCTTATTTAAGGATTATTTATCTGAACTACATTTAATAGTGCACAGAAGCATACTCTATACAGTAGTTCAGGACAAGGAACAGAAGGGATTTTTGTATTCCCCAAGGACTGCTAGGCATATACCTTTATGCTTTTTCATGTTATGATGTTTTAATTAAATCTACACTATTTATTGAAAACTACCCTGAAACACTGGCAGAAAGTGCTATGGAGATCAATATCCTTGTGTAATTTGGTAGCATCGATTAGCTTTTAATGAATTTTCAAAGTCAGAGAGGACATTCTGCATAGCTGCTACTGTGACATACCAGGTCATTTTGAAATACATATTGCTCTGTAAACCTTAAATGGGAGATGAGAGAAGTAGAACACATGCAATCTTTTGTGCAAATCTATTTTGCCAAAAAAAAAAAAGTGGGGGGTGTAGAAGAACCAGAGCATCCTTCTGGTTAGGATTGAGCCTTCCCGGGGTTCTGGATAAATGGAAAGAGCACTGAACTGTTTTGGTCTGTATGGGTAGAACAAATGTGTATGCAATTGTCTAACATGAGAAGCAGGCAGGGTTATTAGACATGCAGGCAAATACATCATCCAAACCCTCTATCCAAATCTCAGTGGAGCCCTCTGCTGGTGTGGGTTGGTTTGAAAACATTTGCTCTGTACGCCTTGTGTCTGAAAGAGGAAAGTAAATTGCCCCATTTTGGTTTACAAGAGACCAGAGAAACTATTGCCTTCGGTGCTACATTAGGATGGGATGAAGTGGCACGCTTAATGTCTTAATTTACATCACAGTTATTCCAGCTATAAAGCATATTACACTCTTTGCAAGAGTTCCAAATTCATTTTATGGAGGGAGCAAGTTATGTTAGTCATTTGGCTGTTTTGCATGCAATTAACTGATTTGTGCAACACCTAGTAGTAGGTGTGCAAGTTAAGTTCCCAGTAAAGTATCTTGGTCATTTAAACATGGCTTTTGAAGGAGAATGCAGGAGTTGCACCACAAGATGATGACCAAGAAGAGTTTGCATCTCTTTGGCTGTTGTTCCAGGCTGTGTGCAAATTCAAGAAGACAGCTGTGCAACAGTTATACATGGGCTAAATATTTTTTAAACCTTTTTAGCGAGAGCTAGAAAATAGGCTTCTTTCCATGAAAGCTTATGTCCTGCAACATCTCAATCTGCTGTGCAGGCTGCCAAAGCAAAACAGACCACATTTGATCATGGGCCAGGCTTGAATCTTCTATTTTAGAGCTTTTCCCATGTACCTAAACTACTCAAAGTTTTGAAATGCCAGGTAAGTGAAATGTGGGCAGTTTTAAAAATAGATGCTTACTAGCAAGGAAGAAAATGGGTACAAATAGCAGCTACTGAGCATTTTAGGGCTTTTTTATGTCTGCCAGTTTAAAGGGTCAGATAAAAAACAAACAAACCACACACACAAAAACACACTATCTTGCTGACTGGGGACAGCCTTTCAATAACAAAGCTGTTTGCACAGAGAAGAGAGGACAGTAGGAGAGGTTTCTTTGCACATCGGCGTTGTCTGTCGTTGGGTATCATCTGTCTGTATGTCTGTGTAGGCATAGTTTTTACATTTGGGATGGTTACTGAGAGTCTAAACTTCTGCAATATAGAAAAAGCACAGACATTTCCTTATATCCTTTGTCATTTGTTATGCTTTATTGTTTAAGCTGGTGTTCCAGGATAAGTGCTGGTGGCCAGGTCTGCTGTTGGGGTTTAAACAGGCCGGTTGCAGGGGGTAACAAGGCCCTACAGGCAGCCTCGATACCACAGCAATGGTTGGGATTGCTTCTGCCCTGCCCTTGACATGACCCTCCTACCCCTCTGCACAGATATACTCACGGCTTACAGTCACAGCCTCACCACTGACATGGTAGCTACACCAGGGTAAGAGCCCTGCATGAAATACCCTACTATGCCTCGAAACACAAAGGAGCCATAACTGGGCGGAGGCGTTCAGTCCCCCTGCAGGGTGCCCCGCTGTGGTTTGGGGCAGGACCAAGAGCCACAAGGGGAAGCGAGCGGCGACACCCAGCAGAGGGGCCGCATTGGCGGGCGGAACCAGGCGCGGTGGAGCGGCGTTTCCGGGGGTACTTCCGGCGGGCGTTGCGCCCGCGGGCGTCCCACCAATGGGAACGCGCGGCCCGGCGGGGGAGCCAATCAGGCGCGGGCTGGGCGTGCGCTCACTGCCGGCGGCGGGCGGGGGG
>NW_005842058.1:2510834-2518737 GCF_000455745.1 Alligator sinensis
GGCCGCTCCGTCTGCGACTACTTCTTCGAGGCGCAGGAGCGCGCGTCCGAGGCGGAGAACGTGCCGCCCGTCATCCCCACGCCGCACCACTACCTGCTCAGCGTCTACCGCCACCGCATCTTCTTCGTGGCCGTCATCCAGAGCGAGGTGCCGCCGCTCTTCGTCATCGAGTTCCTGCACCGCGTCGTCGACACCTTCCAGGTGAGCCCCGGGCTGCTCGGCGCCTCGCGGGCCTGGCCTGGCCTCGGGAAACGTTGGGGCAGAAGGTGACAACGGGAACTGATGTCTCTTCCCCTTTTATTCGCGTCCTGCGACGGGCCGTTCCCACCCCCCCCCCCCCGCCCTGCCTATCTTCGGGCAGCGTCTTGATGCCCATGGGCCGACCCCCGCGGTCTTTCCTGCCCGAACACCCCGCGATCTGCGAGGTCCTGGCCAGCCCCTGACATCTGTGACACTGTGTCTTTGCAGCTGCGAGGGCCTGGAGCAGACCAGCAAGTCTTCTGCTGTTTGGGGGCAAGACCTAGCATTAGCAGCATGTCCCTGTGCTGACAAAGCTACATGAAAAGCCCCCCTCCCCCCAGTATAGACGAGAATGACCCCCCTCCCACACACACACACATACAGGCACAATTTCTTAGCGTTGTATCTGGTCCTTGTCTATATTTGGGACCACAACCCCACAACACGGCTGCTGCTTTACATTGTATGCACCGAGGATCCTTCCTTACAGGGTGCCGTACAGGCAGGCAGGGGAGTGCTGCCTGTGGCACTCCGTGGACTGCCCTGCCGGGGTGCGGAGAGGACAGGGTCTGACCCGGCAGAGCTGTATCGATGGCTGGAGTAGCAGGGTACAGGAGCGGTGCGTGTTTGTAGGGGTTACGGCATCTTCCGGCGCCCTGTCCTCATCACACTTTAGGGGGAAAAAAGGGAGCTGCCTACAAGTTTTTGTAATTAAATGATCTGGTTGGACTCCTGTTTGCAAAAAGGGTTAAACCCTTTGCGCCTGGCTCGGATAACAGGCCAGATTTCGCGGATTTTCTTGTGGTAGATTCATAGAACGAAACTAAACTCGTGTTTTTCCTCTTTGTAGTCCCGCAGCCCTGGCGCTGCTGAATGTAACAGCGAGCAGTGTTAGTGGGATCCTCAGGCAATTTGGGAAGGTTGAAACGGTCATGGTTCACCCTGTGATCAGGATGTGCTGTGCCCTGTGACTGGTCACAGGCAGAGGGAGAAAACAGGAGCGGTCAGTCTGAGCTCTGTGTCGTGTGACGGGGCAGTCCAGCCTGGTGTTTGAGCTCCCTCCCTGCTGAGGAGGGAGGGGGTGGGAGTCCAAATGCAACAGATATGGGATGAGGCTGGAGAGCGTGGTGCTGCGACGCTGCAAACAGCAGGTTGGGCAGCATTTTAATGACATGGTCACTCGTGCTCTGTGCCTCTGGAGCTTGACCCTCCACTGTGGGGGTCCTCTCATGCTCTGCTGGGCTCTGTTAAGCTTTTGGGGCCTGATCTCTTTGGGTAGGATGGGAAGGAGCAACAGTCTCTCGTGCCTGCTCACCAGCCAGCACAGCTTTCTGCAGCATAAGGAGTCTCTCTTGGAGAGCGCCATCCAAACGACCCATCTGATGAGATTGTTTAGGCTCTCGGGCTCAGCCTCATCTTGTACCTGTGCACCAGATACAGGAATGCTATTATGTACTTGTGGGAAATGAGGAAATGGTGGAGGAATTGCTGTTAATTTATATCAGTTGTAGCCTGTTAAAGGACTGAGCGACTGAAACAGGTGTTGGGCTGGGAATTGTCCATTATTCATGATGCAGGTGTCTCTCTTACCCACTTCTCACATGTCACCGTTGGGTTTTCTGTCCTTTGTACAGAGATGATTGCTGTTTGGGCTTTTTAGCAGCGTCTGAGAGACCAGACTAATCTTCTTGGGGCTCAGGCCAAGGACTCGGCAAATTTCTCCTGGCTTTGAGGCTCTTGAAAGTGGCATGCATGTGCTGGAAGAGGTGTTGGTGGAGCATGCGAGGGAGCACTTCAGCCGTGTCAGTTGGTGAATGTGTTTCCGTGGCAAAGCCCAGGCAGAGGGGAGCAGCATAATCTCTTCTCAGCCTGCAGTTTGCCAGCTCTGCTCTACCCTCCCCCACCTTAAACAGCCATTGCACAAATAGTATGTGGCTTTCCTTAAAACCAGAAGTCAGTTGTGCTGCTATATGTGCTTTGCAGTGTATCAAAGCAAAGTGGAATGGCAGTCGGGCGAGAGGATGGTGCTCTTCAAACAGCCAGACCACAGAGGTAGGGCTTGGGGCACAGGCTGCAGCTTTCCGCACCCATTCTGATCTTTGCTGCGTGAGTAACACGTGGCTGTAATCAAATGTACATTGGCTTCTCCCTTCCAGGAGCACAAAATCTGCAGCAGCTGAAGAGAGCATTGTGTGCATAGATGTTTAATAGCTGACACTCTAGACAATTGTATTATTGACTGATCTCGCCTCCCCAGGGAGGGGAAGAGTGAAGCCATGGTTATGGATAGGGAAACCAAGGCACGTTGCGGTGCGGGGGACCTGCCTGAGGCTGTGCAGCAAGCAAGTGGCAGAATTGGAAATGGAGCCATGGGTTTGTCTCCCAGTCTGTGCCTGGACCCCAGCCTGCTCAGGCTGGTGCAGTGGAGTCCAGGAGCTAGTGAGATGGACAGAAGACTCCCACTAGGAGGCCCAGTTAATGGGACTTGCGCTTCTCCATCTCCTAGGTTTGCTCAATGGGGAACTGCTTCTTTGTCTGTTTCTACAGGATTATTTTGGCGTCTGCTCAGAGGTGGTGATCAAAGACAATGTGGTGGTGGTTTATGAGGTCCTGGAGGAGATGCTGGACAATGGATTCCCTCTGGCTACCGAGTCCAACATCCTGAAGGAGTTGATAAAGCCCCCCACCATTCTGCGGACAGTTGTCAACACCATCACAGGTATGCGGCAGCGGGGAGTGGGCAAGGTGGAGAGGTCGTACGATGATGTGTCTGCTAAAGTGAGTGGGTGTTAGGTAGTAGGAGGGATTGGTATCCAGATCACAACCGACTAATGTCTAACATGGCAAAGCCTGTCTGGGGGGTCCCCCTTTGCCCCTTAGTACTGGGGTAGCCCAGGGTCCAGAACTACATCTCCTTTTATACTAAAAGGTATCTGCACATGATACTCTTGCTGACAGTGTAGCTTAGTGAGAACCAGGACATGGCTGTCTGCCCACGGCTGGCTTTCAGTGTTGACTGTCTCTCCTGCTTTCATGTGAGCGGTAGACAATGGGCTGCAGAAGAGAAGGCATGGAGGGACTCCACACCAGGATGTGGCTGGAGTGACTGCTTTTGCACGAGGGGCCAGAAGTCTTCAGGAACAGACTGTTCTGTTAGAATGAAGTTGCAATGGTTTTCCTTGTTCTGACCTTCTCTGTCTTTCCAGGAAGCACCAATGTGGGAGACCAGCTCCCTACAGGCCAGCTCTCAGTGGTGCCGTGGCGCCGGACTGGGGTGAAGTATACCAACAACGAGGCGTATTTTGATGTGATTGAGGAGATAGATGCCATCATCGACAAGTCGGGTACAGTGCTGCTTGCATTGAAGGCTGAGGCTGTCTGTAGGAGTAGTCAGTTGGAGATGCTCTATCTTTCCCTTAGAGGGGTATTGGAGGTTGTTTTCCCATCCTCATTTAGAGCTATTGCTTAAATCTTAAATTTTTGCAAAACACCAGGGCGCCATCCTCTTTCTCTGCCTCACAAGTGCTTACGCATCAACTCTAAACCTGGAAATAGTAGTTGAGTGCAAACCTTGTTTGCTCAGGTTATTCCTTTGTCACTACATTTTTCTGGAGTCTGGGTTACAGCTGAGGACTGGGGCCTTCAGCTGTCTGTATGGGTAGGAATCCCTGCCAGTGGTTTTCAAGTCTCTGGTACTTCTCTAGATGATGCTCAAGGTGTGTATGCAAGTGCGCCAAGCAGACTGCAGGCTCCAGCATTGCATGGAGGGGATGGTTCTTACGCTACTTGTTCATGTCACTTCCTAGCCTTTCCTTCCTGTCCCTGGTGACTGTCATTCAGCTCTAAAGTCATTTCCCATGACGTGCTTTGTTTGCTGCCCTTTTTAGGTTCCACAATTACTGCCGAAATCCAAGGGGTGATTGATGCTTGTGTCAAGCTGACAGGGATGCCGGACCTCACTCTCTCCTTCATGGTAAAGCTTAAGGAAGGGGCATTATGATCTCTTAATATTGTTTAAAGGGAGTACAGGCCTGTTTAAACAGCCTCTGCTAGGCATCAGGAGATGCCTTTGGCTGATGGGGTTCTGGGCTTGCTGCGCTGGATTCCATCAGGGCAGGCTTCAGCTGCTGGCTGGCGAAAGGAGGAAGGAACTGACGGTGAAAGCTCTTTGTTAAATAGTTGTGCAGTTAATTGTGAGGGTTGCATTTCTAAATAGGTTGCTAGAAGCAGCCTATAGTTTTATAGTCTCATCATGCACCATGAGACGGGTGTCTTATGGTGACCACCTGTTCATCAGGGCAGCTGTATGACCTAACCCAGTGCATGGCTTTGCTGGGCTATGATCTGATATAACAACTGTCAGACAAATGAAAATATTTTACGGTTAAAGGCAGCCGAGTGTGGGCAGCTCCAGAATAGAGGAATGTACTGTGTGCCTTGCAGCAGGTGCTTTGTGTGGCACAGAAGGGAATGCAGCAAGGGGACGAGGGCAGGTTCTTTGTCACAAGGCATAGTAGTGCCTTAGGCTCTTGTCTCTCATTCCAGAACCCCCGATTGCTGGATGATGTCAGCTTCCATCCTTGCGTGCGTTTCAAACGCTGGGAGTCGGAACGGATTCTATCTTTCATCCCACCTGATGGGAATTTCCGTCTGCTCTCCTACCATGTCAGTGCTCAGAAGTGAGTGGGGAATCCAGGGCTGAGGACTGTTTCCTTCCCTCGTGCCTGGAGATGAAAGAAACGACAAGAGGGTGGGGGTTGCTGCTTGCCATTCTTGAGCGAGGACCAAAGGAACAGTAGCTTTTGCTAATATCTGAGTATACTCTTTGCTTGCTGTGACAGTAATCCTGTCATTTCACTCCTGCAAGCCAGCTCTGTTCACAGCTTAATGGCAGGAGCACAGTGTACAGCAATAACAAATTGGGAAATGGCAGGTCAGCAAAAAGCTTCAGTTTCTTATCCCCCCGAGACAACTAGCTTAAGGGAAAGCAAGAGCTGAGTGACCCAGTGATATAATAGGGCAAGTAACCTTTGTGTGCTTTCCCTCGTTGTTTGGGCTTCTCCACGAACAGCTGGTTTGACATCAGCAGCCTTAGCCCTAGGCCCTAAAGCTGTGTCATGGACTTTGTCAAGTGAGGAGCTGTCAAGAGAAGAGCTCTCTTGCTGTCTGCAGCTAGATGGAAGGGAGCAGAAACATGATGTCAAATTGCAAGCAGTTCAAGACAGTGCTGCTGCTACCTAGCTTAGGTCAGCTTGCCATTGTGGTCAGACTGAAGGATGCTATATTTCCTTCCCTTGAAAGCTTCCGAGTCTGTTACAAACCATAATTCATTCTTGACTGGCCTCCAGTGAAGGAGTGTGGGATGCTGAGAGGCCAGGCTGTGGGTTGGTGAAACAAAGCTGGAAACAGCTTCTGGCTGGGCCTTGCACTCCTTTTTTTTCTTGCACAGCATGAATGTCCTTCAGGGCCTGTAAGGGTCCAGGAGGGCGAAGTGCAGATGAAGGGGTGGCTTGCAACTGCAGTGACGTGTCCTTTGTTTCAGCTTGGTGGCCATTCCTGTTTATGTTAAACACAACATCAGTTTCCGTGACAGTAGTTCTCTGGGACGCTTCGAGATCACCGTAGGACCCAAACAGACAATGGGGAAGACTGTAGAAGGGGTGATAGTCACTAGCCAGATGCCAAAAGGTGTCTTAAACATGAGCCTCACTCCCTCTCAGGGAACGCACACTTTCGACCCAGTGACAAAGGTGAGAGGAAAGAGGAATGTGGAATTTTAACCTAGGCTGGAGCTGAAGTTGCATGGCTCAGCCTGCTGCTTTGCTGCATAAAATGCTCCCTCTGAGCTTTGGCCTGAAATCTGGGGAGAGCACCTGATCAGTGCAGAGTGGGGATTCTGTGCTTGTTTTTCTGCCCTGAGCATTGCTCTCAACAGAGCCTTCCCCGGCTGGAGGGAGTCATCTTCCTCCCGAGCCAGTTCTTACTCAGCACTGCTCATTTGGGTTTCTGCAATCTAATGCCTAACTTTTGATTACTCTTGGGTGATGGTGAGAGCAGAAATAGTGAGGAGGGTAATGCTGCCTGTTTGATGCCAAGCTGTGCAGTCCAGTGGTGCGAGGGTGTTGACTCCTGTTTACAGGGCTGAGGGTTTTGAATTGATTGGCTCGTGATCTTGAGTGTGCTTCAAACTAGACCTGTCTCAAAACAGGGAGAAGCCTTGTCTCCCATGGTAGTTGTTCAGCCTAAGCCTGTAATACCCCAGGAAGATCTGCATTACTTTTAGGCACCCGTGTTGGAAGAGCAAGAACTCCTAAACACGCACAGCAAGAATGTCTGTGGCCAGTGGCCTATTGGCACGAAAGAGGCAGGAAGCAGTGGGTTCCAAGTGTGCAGGCCTCAGGCAGCCTTTCAGCTTTATGTACTCTGAGGTGGCCTGAGTTGACTCATGGTCTAGAGTTGGGGAGCAGGTCCAGTGGCTCTCATGGGAAAGACCAAATACTGGGATAGAGTTGGCAAACCCCTTTGCCCAAGGCAGCATTGACACCATCCGTACATGAGTTAATCTCTTACAGATTGTTGTGATATTCTTCTGTCTTACTGCTGCCTTTCTGTTCTTGGAAGCTGCTGTCATGGTAGGTAGGGGAAATAAACCCCCAGAAGCTGCCGAGTTTGAAGGGGACCATGAGCCTCCAAGCGGGGGCCTCCAAGCCTGACGAAAATCCCACTATCAACCTGCAGTTTAAAATTCAGCAGCTGGCTATCTCTGGTAGGTGCTACCGGTGAAGGAGCACAGACTGTCCTGTGCTGGGCAAGCTTGTGTCTGACACCCAGCCTGATGCTTCTACAGGCATCGGGGCCATTTTAGTGCCATGGCTGAGTTCCTCCGCTCAAATGTTGTCTCTGCTTGGGCTTCATGTTGGTGAATCTAGTTATGCACCTCTCTGCTGGCTGCTGCCTAGTACCGCCTGCCTGCACCCCGCCTCAGCTCTGCTGCTTCTACAGCTCTGTCACACAGTAACCCAGGTGGGGTGGGAAGGCAGAAGCCCTGCCCCACTCCCAGAATCTCACTGTCTCCTTCTTTGTTTTAGGGCTGAAGGTGAATCGCCTGGATATGTATGGGGAGAAGTACAAACCCTTCAAGGGCATAAAATATATGACAAAGGCTGGCAAGTTCCAAGTCCGAACATAGAGGCATCTGAGAGTGAGGGAAGAACCACAAGCATTCTTTTTTTTTTTTTTCTCCTTTTCACTCCTTCCCCCATGTTCACAGCTGTTGGCTTCTTCCTTTACCCATTGTCACCCCTGCTGGGCCCATGTCTTAGGCTTGGGTTCCCCTGGAACGCTAGTGCTGATGTGGTCAGGGAGGTGGCCATGTAGAGGGGAAAGGGGCCAATCAGGTAGCATCTGTCGTAGCAGAGTCCTGAATTCTCAGATGGGGCAGAGGAGAAATGAAATGTCAGGTCCATGGGATTGGTACTTCAGATAAGTAGGCTCCACTCCTGGCACCTCGCCCTGCTCCCCAGTGGAACCACTGGTGCCAACTCCCCCCCCACCCCCCCCACCCCACCCCACACACACCATAGAGTCTGTGCTCAGCTGGCTGGTGTCTTTCCACAGGTGGCACAAGACTTGGTTTGAAAGAGCTGAGTTCCCAGTTCATTTT